>NC_140997.1:100980018-101094663 GCF_052327205.1 Somniosus microcephalus
GTGAGTGCAAGTGTGTGTGAGTGTGTGTGTGAGATTGTGAGTGTATGTGTGTGAGATTGTGAGTGTGTGTGCATATGAGAGTGTGTCAGAGTTTGTGTGTGAGAGTGTGTGTGTGTGTGTGAGTGTATGTGAGTGTTTGTGTGTTAGTGTGTTTCTGAGATTGTGTGTGTCATGGTGAGTGTGTGTGTGTGTGAGTGAGTGTGTTATTGTGTGTGTGTTTATGTGTGAGTGTGCATGCATCAGAGTGTGTGTGGGTGTGTTTGAGAGTGTGTGTTAGTGGGTGTGTGTGTGAGAGTGTGTGTGTGTGTGTGTGTTAGTGTGTGTGTATGTGAGAGTGTGTGTTTGTGTGTGTGTGAGAGAGTGAGTGTGTTTGTGTGCAAGAGAGTGTGTGTGTGTGAGAGACAGTGTGTGTGTGAGTGAGAGAGTGTTTGGGCAAGTGTGCATGTGTTAGTGTGTGTGTGAGTGTGTGTGTGTGTGTGAGTGGGTGTGTGTGAGTTACAGTGTGTGAGAGTTTGTGTGATTTTGCGTGTCTGTGAGATGGAGTGTGTGAGTGTGAGTGTGTGTCAGAGTGTGTGTGTGTGTGAGTGTGTGAGTGTGTGTGTATCAGAGTGTGTGTGTATGGGTGTGTGTGTGTGTCAGAGTGTGTGATAGAGGGTAAGTGTGAGTTTGTGTGTGTGTGAGGGTGTGCATGTCTCTGTATGTGAGTGTGTTTCTGAGTGTGTCAGAGTGTGTGTCTGAGAGTGTGTGTATGAGTGTGTGTGTGAGTGTGTGTGGGTGAGTGTGTGTGAGAGTGTGTTTGTGTGTGTAAGTGTGTGTGTGTGTCTGAGAGAGTGTGTGAGTTTGAGTGTGTGTGCGTGATATTGTGTGTGTGAGTGTTTGTTTGTTAGTGTGTGTGTGAGATTGTTTGTGTGAGTGTGTGTGTGTGTTTCAGAGTGTGTGTGTGTGTGTGTATGTTAGTGTGTGTGTATGTGTCAGTATGTGTGGGTGTGTTAGTGTGTGTGTGTTAGTGTGTGTGTGAGATTGTGTGTGTGAGTGTGTGTGTGTGTGTGTGTGGTGTGTGTATGAGTGTGTGTGTGAGAGTGTGTGTGTTTGTGAGAGTGTGTGTGTGTGTGTGAGATTGTGTATGTCTGAGTATGTGTGTGTGTGAGTGTGTGTTAGTGTGTGTGTAAGTGTTTGTGTGTGTGTGTCAGTGAGTGTGTGAGAGAGGGTGTGATTGTGTGTGTGAGTGTGAGTGTGTGAGTTAGTGTGTGTGTGAGGGTTTGGGTGTTTGAGTGTGTGTGTGAGATTGTGTGTGAGTGTGAGTGTGTGTGTATCAGAGTGTGTGTGTCAGAGTGTTTGCTAGTGTGAGTGTGTGTGTGTCAGAGTGTGTGTGTGTGTGTGAGACTGTGAGTGTGTGTGTGAGAGTGTGAGTGTGTGTGCATGTGAGAGTGTGTCAGAGTGTGTGTGAGAGAGTGTGTGAGTGTGTGTGAGTGTTTGTGTGTTAGTGTGCTTGTGAGATTGTGTGTATGAGTGTGTGTGTGTCAGGGTGAGTGTGAGTGAGTGTGTGTGTGAGTGAGTGTGTTAGTGTGTGTGTGTTTATGTGTGAGTGTGTGTGTGTCAGAGTGTGTGTGTGTGTGTGTTAGTGGGTGTGTGTGTGAGAGAGTGTGTTTGAGTGTGTGTGGGTGAGTGTGTGTGTGAGAGTGTGTGTGTATGTGAGTGCGTATGTGTGTGAGAGAGAGAGTGTGTTAGTCTGTGTGTGAGATTGTGTGTGTGAGTGTGTGTGTGTCAGAGTGTGTGTCTCTGAGTGTGTGTGAGTGTGTGTTTGTGTTAGTGTGTGTGTATGTGTGAGTGTGTGTATGTCAGAGTGTGTGTGTGTGTTAGTGTGTGGCTGTGTTAGTGTGTCTGAGAGTGTGTGTGAGTGTGTGTGTGTGGTGTGTGTGTGAGTGCGTGAATGTATGTGAGAGTGTGTGTGTTTGTGTGTGTGTGAGAGAGTGTGTGTGTGAGAGTGAGTGTGTCAGAGTGTGTATGTGAGAGAGTTTGTGTGTGAGTTAGTGTGTGTGTGAGTGTGTGTGTGTCAGAGTCTGTGTGTATGTTAGAGTGTGTGTGTTTGTGTGATAGTGTGAGTATGTGTGTGTGAGAGTGTTAGAGTGTATGTGTGTGAGAATGTGTGTGAGTGAGTGTGTGTGAGTGAGTGTGTGTGAGCCTGTGTGAGTGTGTGTGCGTGAGTGTGAGTGTGTGTCAGTGTGTGTGGGTGAGAGTGTGTGTGTCAGAGCGTGTGTGTGTGAGTGTGTGTGTGTGAGTGTGAGTGTGTCAGAGTCTGTGTGTATGTTAGAGTGTGTGTGTTTGTGTGATAGTGTGAGTATGTGTGTGTGAGAGTGTTAGAGTGTATGTGTGTGAGAATGTGTGTGAGTGAGTGTGTGTGAGTGAGTGTGTGTGAGCCTGTGAGTGTGTGTGCGTGAGTGTGAGTGTGTGTCAGTGTGTGTGGGTGAGAGTGTATGTGTCAGAGCGTGTGTGTGTGAGTGTGTGTGTGTGAGTGTGAGTGTGTGAGGCAGAGTGTGTGTGCATGTTTGAGAGTGTGTGTGACTGTGTTTGTGGGTGTGAGTGTGTCAGAGTGCATGTGTGAGAGAGTGTGTGTGTGAGTCTGAGTGTCTGTGTGCGTGAGTGTGAGTTTCAGAGTGTGTGTGTGTGTGTGAGTGTGAGCATCAGAGTGTGTGCGTGACTGTGTGTGTGTGAGAGAGAGAGCGTGTGAGTGTGGTGTGTACTTGAGTGTGTGTGAGTGTGTGTGTGTGTGTGTGTGAGTGAGTGTGTGCATGTGTGTGGGAGTGTGTGTGCGGCTTGGTGTCAAATCTTTTGTCTTAAAATACTCCTGTGAAGTGCCTTGGGATGTTTTACTACATTAAAGGTGCTATATAAATACAAGTTGTTGTTGTTGTTGTTTGAAAGAGCTCTCCAATTAGTCCCACTCCTTCTCCTCTTTCCCCATAGCCATTCAAATGTTTCTCCTTAGCCAATTTACTTTTGAAAGTTTCTAATGAATCTGCTTCCACCACCCTTTCAGGCAGCGCATTCCAGATCACAACTCACCATGTAAAAAAAATTCTCCTCATCTACCCTCTGGTTCTTTTAGGTATTAGTGGGTAGTGCTCTCGCCTCAGAGTCAGAAGGTTGTGGGGTCAAGTCCCACTCCAGAGACTTCAGCACAATCTAGGCTGACACTCCAGTGCAGTGCTAAGGGAGTGCCGCACTGTCGGAGGTGTCGTCATTTGGATGGGACATTAAACCGAGGCCCCGTCTCCCCTCTCAGGTGGATGTAAAAGATCCCATGACACTATTTGATGAAGAGCAGTGGAGTTCTCCCCGGTGTCCTGGCCAATATTTATCCCTTAATCATCACCTAAAAACAGATTATCAGGTCATTATCACATTGCTGTTTGTGGGAGCTTGCTGTGCACAAATTGGCTGCCGCGTTTCCCACATTACAACAGTGACTACACTTCAAAAGTACTTCATTGGCTGTAAAGCACTTTGGGACGTCCTGAGGTCGTGAAAGTCGCTATAGAAATGCAAGTCTTTCTTTCTTTTCATTCGGGACAGCTTTGCTGCTGAGAAAACACAAATACATACAATCAATACTGTAGATATGCAATGGTATCAGGTCCTAATAGGAATTGAAAGAAACCAAAAACTTGCCTTCAAATGCAAAGTAATTTCATTGTGAAGTCTTTCAGTGCAAGCCAAATCAAATAAGGCAAAATGCAGTTACAAGCATATATTTACGCTTCCTGAAAGGGTGGTGGAAGCAGATTCAATCGTAGCTTTCAAAAAGCAAATGGATAAATACTTAAAAAGGAAAAAAATTGCAGGCTGTGGGGAAAGAGCAGGGGAGTGGGACTAATTGGAGAGCTCTTTCAAAGAGCCGGCACAGGCACGATGGGCCGAATGGCCTCCCTCTGAGCATTTTGATTGTTGATGTTTAGAAGTGCTGTTGCTCTTCTGTGCTGATGACACTTGGGTTCTCAGTGAAATTGCAGTCACTTAGCTCCATCTACAGCTGCCTATAGGAATGAGCACGCACTGATGGAAACCCAAAGCCCAGCTCCCTTGTAAATGGAATAGCTGGGGGCGGGGGAGGGGGGGAGGGTTTATTATACTGGGCACATTATTGAGAACTTACTTAAATATCAAGGCTAGGAAAAGATGCTTTTGAAGACATGGAGAGTTGGGAGTCACCTACAGTTGTGATCTAAAATTCAGACATTGTCAAATCTAAACCAAGGAGGGTAGAATATCAACACCAGACAGACCTTAACAGATTCTTCAAGACATAATGTGCCCCAATAGTTGGTGAATGGTCTGCACTAAACCAGCTATGTCGCAGTGAAAAATCTCAACTAAAATTACCACATCTGTAAAAATGCGGGCTGAGTCGTGTCCATGGCCTTCAGATGCGACTCTATTAGGATGGGTGAGAGTTTGTCCTGCAGGAGTGATTCCGCCATCACCTCGCTCAGCTTGTATTCTTCCTTCGCCAGAAGCTGTAGTTGGAGGTATGTCGATTGCTTTATTCTGTAGGGTAGACACAATGGGAGGGAATGGTTTTAAGCTGCAGAGATTTAACGATTAACCTATCAATTGATGGTGCCTCACTAAACTTGAGCTCATCCAAACCTCGGCTGCCCGTGTCCTAACTCGCACCAAGTCCTGTTCACCCATCACCCCATGTGCTCGCTGACCTACATTGGCTCCCGGTCCAACAACGCCGCAATTTTAAAATTCTCATCCTTGTTTTCAAATCCCTCCATGGCCTCGCCCCTCCCTATCTCTGTAACCTCCTGCCGCCCTATAACCCTCTGAGATCTCTGCGCTCCTCCAATTCTGGCCTCTTGCGCATCCCCGATTTCCATCGCTCCACTATTGGGGGCCGTGCCTTCAGCTGCCTGGGCCCTAACCTCTGGAATTCCCTCCCTAAACCTCTCCGCGTCTCTTCCTCTTTCTCCTCCTTTAAGATGCTCCTTAAAGACTACGGGGGGAAAATTGGGTTGCTTTGCGCAAAGCCCCTAGCGCTTGGGCGCAGCGCCACTCGTGCCACCCGTGAAATTCAGCGGGAGGTTAGCGGCGGTGGTAGCCGGTAGCTCCTGGCAGTGCTGCGCCTCTGGCGATGATGTCATCACCATGCGCACTGCCCCGCTTGCGCCCCAGCTGCCAACTTCGGTCGCGCCCCCTCACCTACCGCCAGATGAATTGTCCAACAGGGTCAGGGGACCTTTTTGCAGCCGCGGCGGCGCATATTAAAGGGCAGGTGCCGGGCGGCCATTTTCCTTTTGGCCGCCTGCCAACACCTGCCCCCTTCCCCTTTTTTATTCGGGATGTTGGCCGCGATCGCTCCTCTTGAGTGCCGGGTTGTTTTCTTGGCAACCCGTTCCCCGGTGGTCCAGCAGGGCCCCGGTGCACGCTGCGCTAGGCCCCTCCCCTTTAATCAGGGGAGGAAGGCCTGCAATACCGCAGCGCTACGTGCCGACACGCATGGTGCTGTTGCACGTAGCGCTGCGATATTCAATGGTGGCGCCCCAGGAAGGAGGGGGAGAGCTTCCAGTAGCCCTGCCTCATGCTTGGGGCACTATCACCTACCTCTTTGACCAAGCTTCTGTCCTAAAATCTCCTGATGTGGCTCGGTGTCAGATTTTGTTCGGTAACACTCCTGTGAAGTGCCTTGGGACGTTATTACTACGTTAAAGGCACTAGATCAATACAAGTTGTTGTTGTGTGTCCCGAAACGAGCTGCCCTCACCTGATGGCCCATTCGCAGGCCTTGTGGGTCTGCAACATCTTTGGTTCCCCGAACAGCAGGGCATTTACACAGCTGATGGAGGGAGAACAAAGCATCAGCCATCAGTTGCACTCCTGTTATATTGGCGAGTGGGCAGCACGCTCGCCTCTGCGTCACAAGGTTGTGGCTTCAAGTCTCTCTCCAGGGACTTGAGCACAAAATCTAGACTGACACTCCCAGGGTAGTGCTGAGGGAGTGCTGCACTGTTGGAGGTGTCATCTTTCAGAGGAGATGCTAAACCGAGGCCCGCCTGCCCTCTCAGGTGGACGCAAAAGATCCCACGGCCACTACTCACAGAGTAGGGAAGATCTTCAACCAACATCACCAAAAATAATGGATTATCAGGTCATTATCACATTGCTGTTTGTGGGATCTTGCTGTGAGTGATTTGGCTGCCGAGTTTCCCACATTACAACAGTGACTACACTCCAAAAGTACTTAATTGGCTGTAAAGCACTTTGGGACGTCTTGAGGTCGTGAAAGGCGTTACAGAAATGCAAGTCTTTGTTTCTTTCTTTTATAAAGGCATCCTTATCCACACGTTAGTAGGAACAGTTCAAGAACGGACACAAACCATTAAGTAAAAGCTACACAACGTTATTAATGTCATGCAATTGCATAACAGTTTAAAAAATGCACAGCCTCCTTAAAGTGAAGACTCCCTCCATTGCAAACTCGCTGATATGATGGGGGAGAAATTGACTATCGCCCCATTTGGGGCGCTGATTTTTTAAAGTTTCTAAATTGAGGTCCAGGCGCTAAATCAAGCGCTCCACTTCCTTCTTGGGGCACAATCAGCAGCAGGCGGGGTGGAGACTTCAGCAGTGCTGCTCACTGGGCCGGGCAGCACCGCCATGGTCAAAGGCTCCTTCCCTCCCTTAAAGGCAAGGGCCATCACTGCAGGCTCTGCAAGGAAAACATTACCTACCTGGACCACCAAGGCAGCCGCGATCCCGCGCGATCAGCCTGGCACTCCAGCAATGTGCCGGGCTGATCGATCACGGGCAGGAACTCGCAGAAAAAACTGGAGCAGGAAAGATACATTTCTTTTCCCACTTCCCTCGGCCACCTCGCCTTTCACCATTGCCCCTGAAGCGGCCAGCCGCCCGATGCACGCCTCCTACAGCTGTCAGTGTTTTCGACCGGCGCTGCTGCAGGGGGCGGGTGTCAATTTCGGGTCCGGGGTGCTACCGAGGTGCTGCACACGGCGATGACGTCACGATCTCTGGGCGAAGGAGCTTGGGGCACAACGCCATAGCACCGTCGCAAAACTCCTGCCGAATATGGCGGCAGTCGATGTCAGCACTGCGCCCGGTCGCAAAGCCATTTGTGACCCATTCCCTGGCCGTTAACGGGAGGCGCAAAGGCACCCAATTTCACCCCCTTTATGTGTGCTGAGCTCTCTCTCTCTCTCTCTCTCTCTCTCTCTCTCTCCACAATAGAATGATGTCATGGGCACGTTGATCGCTAAGACAACTTTTAAGCTCAAAACCCCAAGTGAGAGCCACATAGTGAACAGATATTCAATAAATGCATTTACACTGGAAGTGGGGAATGTGAAGTCGTGATTTTACCATCGGCGGCAGGTTGGAGTTGGGTTCGATGTTCGGCGGGTTTCGGTCCCACTGCCAGTTTAATCCACTCTGAAATAACGATTTTGGCTTAAGAGGGCTGATTAAGCCCGTCGTGCGCGCTACCCGGCCCAATCAGTGGGTTCGGGTCTGCTGCTTGCCTCTGCTGACGTCTGTCAGCCAGCTGCATTTAAGGGGCCCATGCAGCCTTATGGTTTTTCATTCCTATTCTTCTGCTTCTCGGTGTGGCAGATAGCGAGATGACTGCTTCAAGACCAAAGGCCTCTCCACAATTCGATGATGACTCCCTCCATGCTCTTGTGGAGGGAATGAGAGGGCGCCAAGAGGTACTGTTCCCCTCAAATGGACGGAGGAAGCCTCCTCAGCAAACCAAGGCAGCCTGGCTGCAAATTGCTGAGGAGGTGAGTACCAGGTCTTTGTGTGCACGCACCTGGGTTCAGTGCAGGAAATGACCTGCTACGCACAGCAAAAGTGAGTCTAACATCACACTTACTTTCAATCTGCTCCCCATCTCCGCTCATCACCAGCACTCTGCATTGTCAACCTGCTCCTGCGCATCCCACTTTACCCTTACGTCCCTTGCACCCTTAAACATCCTTCTCTCTCTGTGTACAGAATCACTTCACCATTCTATTATGCAGCCCTCACACTCGCTATCACTGTTATGCAATGACAACAACTAACAATGCACAGGGAGGGCCCTTGGTATTGGCACCTCACTCCAACTTTGTCTCCCTCTAAGCATCTATGCTATAGATTCTTTACACTCACTCCAACATTCTTACTCAAACTCCACTTGTGTCCCTCATTGCAGGAAAAGAGGGCCCACAATAAGAGGGAGAGGGGCAGGACAGGAGGAGGCCCACCTTCGACTGCCTATTTGACCACCGCTGAGGAGGCTGCTCTCGACATTGTCGGAGGTGCTGAGGAGCTGGAAGTGGGGGATGGTGAGACGGGCGCAGTAGAGCAAGCTGGTGACAGAATAGAATTGTTTACGGGATGGTTTCCTGGACCAATATGTCGAGGAACTAACCAGAGATCAGGCCATCTTAGACTGGGTATTATGTAACGAGAAAGGATTAATTAGCAATCTTGTTGTACGAGGCCCCTTGAGTCGGAGCGATCATAATATGATCGAATTCTTCATTAAGATGGAGAATGAAGTAGTTGACTCAGAGACAAGGGTCCTCAATTTAAATAAAGGAAACTACGATGGTCTGAGGAGCGAGTTGGGTAGGATTGATTGGGGAATGGCACTCAAAGGGTTGATGGTGGATAGGCAATGGCAAACATTCAAAGACCGAATGGATGAGCTACAGAAATTGTTCATCCCAGTTTGGCATAAAAAATAAAACAAAAAAGGTGACTCAACCGTGGCTAACAAGGAAAATTAGCGATAGCATAAGATCCAAGGAGAGGACATATAAATTGGCTAGAAAAAGCAATAATCCTGAGAATTGGGAGCAGTTTAGGAGTCAACGAAGGAGGACAAAGGGATTAATTAAGAAAGGGAAAATAGAATATGAGAGTAAGCTAGCAGGAAACATAAAAACTGACTGTAAAAGCTTTTATAGATATGTGAAGAGAAAAAGATTGGTGAAGTCAAGCGTAGGTCCCTTACAGTCAGAATCAGGGAATTTATAATGGGAAACAAGGAAATGGCAGACCAACTAAATACATACTCTGGTTCTGTCTTCACAAAGGAGGACACAAATAACCTCCCAGAGATGCCGGGAAACATAGGGTCTGATGAAAGGGAGGAACTGAAAGACATCAGTATTTGTAGGGAAATGGTGTTAGGAAAATTGATGGGACTGAAGGCTGATAAATCCCCAGGGCTTGATGGTCTACATCCCAGGGTACTTAAGGAAGTGGCCCTAGAGATAGTAGATGCATTGCTGGTCATCTTCCAGAACTCGATAGATTCTGGAGCGGTACCCATGGATTGGAGGGTAGCTAATGTTACCCCACTATTCAAAAAAGGTGGTAGAGAAAAAGCGGGGAATTATAGACCGGTAAGCCTGACATCGGTAGTGGGGAAAATGCTAGAGTCTATTATAAAAGACGTAATAGCAGAGCACTTGGAAAGCAGTGACAGGATCGGACAAAGTCAACATGGATTTACAAAAGGTAAATCATGCTTGACTAATCTACTGGAATTTTTTGAGGATGTAACTGGTAAAATAGATAAGGGAGAACCAGTGGATGTGGTGTATTTGGACTTTCAGAAGGCTTTCGATAAGGTCCCACATAAGAGATTAGCGTGCAAAATTAAGGCACATGGGATTGGGGGCAAGGTATTGACTTGGATAGAGAACTGGTTGGCGGACAGAAAGCAAAGAGTTGGAATAAACGGGTCGTTTTCCAAGTGGCAGGCAGTGACTAGTGGGGTACCGCAAGGATCGGTCCTAGGACCCCAGCTGTTCACAATATATATTAATGATCTGGATGAGGGAATTGGATGTAATATCTCCAAATTTGCAGACGACACAAAGCTGGGTGGGAGGGTAAGCTGTGAGGAGGATGTCGTGAAACTCCAGTACGATTTGGACAGGTTGGGTGATTGGGCAGAAACATGGCAAATGCACTATAATGTGGATAAATGTGAGGTTATCCACTTTGGTGGCAAAAACAGGAAGGCAGATTATAACTTGAATGGCAATAGATTGGGAGAAGGGGAAGTGCAAAGAGACTTGGGTGTTATTGTGCACCAGTCGCTGAAGGTAAGCATGCAGGTGCAGCAGGCGGTTAAGGCAAATGGTATGTTGGCCTTCATAGCAAGAGAGTTCGAGTACAGGAACAAGGATGTCTTGCTACAGTTGTACAGGGCCTTGGTGAGACCGCACCTTGAGTATTGTGTGCAGTTTTGGTCACCTTACCTGAGGAAGGACGTTCTTGCCATGGAGGGAGTGCAGCGAAGATTCACCAGGCAGATACCTGGGATGGCAGGAATGACGTATGAGGAGAGATTGTGTCGATTGGGCTTATACTCACTGGAGTTTAGAAGATTGAGAGGGGATCTCATCAAAACCTATAAAATTCTGTCAGGTCTGGACAGACTAGATGCAGGAAGGATGTTTCGGATGGCCGGGGAGTCCAGAGCCAGGGGTCATAGTCTAAGGATAAGGGGTAAGCCATTTATGACTGAAATGAGGAGGAATTTCTTCACCTAGAGAGTGGTGAACCTGTGGAATTCTCTGCCACAGAGGGCGGTGGAGGCCAGTTCATTAAATATATTCAAGAAAGAGTTGGATATATTTCTTGAGGCTAAAGGGATCAAGGGATATGGGGAGAAGGCAGGGACAGGGTACTGAATTTGGATGATCAGCCATGATCTCATTGAATGGCAGAGCAGGCTAGAAGGGCCGAATGGCCTACTCCTGCTCCTATTTTCTATGCTTCTATGTTTCTATGCAATCCTCTCATTTAGATTGCATGAGTGACTGATATGGCATCTGATGTTCATACAGATTGAGTTCAGATCATCTGCACAACTCGATGTGCCTGCTACGTTTATATCACATGTCTAACTCCCCCACAGGACCATCGAGAGGCTCCCTCCTCACTGTCCAGGAGGAAGAGCCGGGAAAATATAAAAACGGATTGTAAAAGCTTCTATAGGTATGTGAAAAGGAAAAGACTGGGGAAGAGAAATGTAGGCCCTTTACAGTCAGAGACAGGCGAATTTATAATGAGGAATGAGGAAATGGCAGAGAAATTAAATAAATACTTCTGTTTTCACGGAGGAAGACACAAAAAACCTTCCAGAAATACGAGAAAACCAAGGGTGTGGGGAGAATGAGGAACTTAAAAAAATTATTATTAGTAAAAAAACAGTACTAGCAAAATTAATGGGACAAAAGTCGATAAATCCCAAGGACCGGATGACCTACACCCTAGGGTTTTGAAAGAGGTGGCCATTGGGATAGTGGACGCATTGGTAGTCATCTTCCAAAATTCTATAGATTCTGAAACGGTTCCTGCAGATTGGAGGATAGCAAATGTAACCCCGCTATTTAAGAAAGGAGGGAGAGAGAAAGCAGGGAACTACAGACCTGTTAGCCTCACATCAGTAGTTGGGAAAAAGCTGGAATCTATTTTAAAGGATGCAATAATTGGACACTTCGAAATGAATCGTAAGATTGGGCAGAGTCAACATGGATTTATGAAAGGGAAATCCTGTTTAACAAACCTATTGGAGCTCTTTGAGGATGTAACTAGTGGAGTAGACAAAGGGAACCGGTAGATGTGGTGTATTTGGATTTTCAGAAGGCCTTCGATAAAGTCCCACACAAGATGTTGGTGAACAAAATTAGGGCACATAGAATTGGGGGTAATGTACTAGCATGGATTGAGAATTGGTTAACAGACAGAAAACAAAGAGTAGGGATAAACGGGTCTTTTTCAGGATGGCAGGCTGTGACTCGTGGGATGTCGCAAGGATCGATGCTTGGGCCCCAGCTATTCACAATCTATATCAATGATTTGGATGAGGGGACTAAATGTAACATTTCCAAATTTGCTGATGATACAAAGCTAGGTGTCAGTGTCAGTTGTGAAGAGGATGTGAAGAGGCTTCAAGGGGATCTTGACAGGCTCAGTGAGTGGGCGAGAACATGGCATATGGAATATAATGTGGATAAATGTGAAGTTATCCACTTTGGTAGAAAAAACAGAAAGGCAGAGTATTTCCTAAATGGTTAAAGATTGAGGAATGCAGATGCTCAAAGGGACCTGGGTGTCCTTGCACATGAGTCACTGAAAGTGAATGTGCAGGTGCAGCAAGCCATTAGGAAGGCAAATGGTATGTTGGCCTTCATTGCAAGAGGATTTGAGTACAGGAGTAAAGAAGTCTTACTCCAATTATATAGGGCCTTGGTGAGACCACACCTGGAGTACTGTGTACAATTTTGGTCTCCTTACCTAAGGAAGGATATACTTGCCAAAGAGGGAGTGCAACGAAGGTTCACGAGATTGATTCCTGGGATGGCGGGACTGTTGTATGAGAAGAGATTGAGTAAACTGGGCCTATATTCTCTTGAATTCAGAAGAATGAGAGGGGATCTCATTGAAGCATACAAAATTATTACAGGGCTCGATAGGGTGGAGGCTGGGAGAATGTTTCCCTAGTCTGGGGAGTCTAGAGCCAGGGGCCACAGCCTCAGTATAATAATAATCAGGACTGAGATGAGAAGAAATTTCTTCACACAGAGGGTGGTGAATCTTTGGAATTCTCTACCCCAGAGGGCTGTGGAGGCTCAATCATTGGGTATATTCAAAACAGAAGCCGATAGATTTCTGACTAGTAAGGGCATCAAGGGATATGGCAATAGGGCCGGTGAATGGAGTTCAGGCAGAAGGTCAGCCGTGATCTCATTGAATGGTGGAGCAGGCTCGAAGGGCCGAATGGCATACTCCTGCTCCTATTTCTTATGTTCTTATGTTCTAAGACTCCTCAGAGGAAGCTGCAACCTCTGAGGGTGCAGTGTCAGCAGAATTGAGCGCACCCTGCACCAGCGCAGAGACGCGCACCTCGGTGGGACCTTCAGGACATAGAGTAGTGTTGTCACCTGGTGTATCACAGCTCACAAGTGAGCATCAGCAGATGGTGGAGACAGCAACAGCACTGGAGAGACCTCGTCAGAGGCCGCAGGGTGCTCCTAGCTCTGCTCAGCTGCATGTGGACCCTGTGCCTCTGGGGCCATCCAGAAAGAGAGTGGTGTTGGAACTCCAGGAACAAGTGCAGGAGTCTCTGGCAGGGATTGCAACAACTGTAACTGCAAGTGTGCAGAGAATGGAGGAGTCCATCTCAAACATGAGCACTGTTGTGGTGGATGCAATGGCGAGTGTAGGTCCCGCCGTGGAAAGGATGGCAACCTCCATGGAGGACATAAGTCACCAGATGCAAATGAACATGGTGACTCTTCTAAATAGATGGTCTGCTATGGAGGATAGATTGCCATCTATTGAGGAGAGGAACCAGAGGTACATGGACGTCCCCGTTATGAGGGCTGTCAGTACAGAGGCGGGACTTCATGGCCCCACTGATGTGCAGCAAGGTGCTCTCCAGCTACTTGCCTAGCAGTGAAGTGCAGGTGACCCATGAGAGGGAGGTTGGTGGTCGAAAACAAGTGTGGGCTCCTCTCTAAGCACTCACACTCCCATGCCACTGCGGAGCCCTTGGCCAGAGCCCCAGATTCCTCACCCAACTGAGATGGCCATCTCAGCCCCTGCACAGCCACAGGAGGAGCAGACTGTTGCCGAGCCCTCACAGGCTCCCAAACCCAGAGTACACCCGCCAAAGGTGTCGAAGCAGGCGCAGCATGCAAGTGAGCAAGGTGCCTCTACATCTGCTGAAGCCACAGGGAAAGCACCACATGGAAGCACACGTAAGAGAAAGTTAACACACAAATAGTCACAAGGGTAGTCACTTGGGTGTTTTGATCTAATACAAAGTGAAGAATGTCCTCGTTATTTCAATTGTAATAAAGAAATGTGATGGCAAAGATTCAAAGAGTTGGCTTATGTGTACCCAGAAATGGAAGTGTCACAGTGAGGGGTGAGGGCGTCTTTCATCTGTAATGATGGTGCTGAGGGTGATAGGAACCCATAGTTTATTTTACAGATGCTGTATGATGTGTTAAGAAGGTCGGCCAGACACTCATTTCCATGTGGCAGCCACATGTGTTGGCTTCGTAAAGTTACGCGAATCTGGCATGGACTAGTGCATCCCTTGCCTCATGGCCAGCAATGTGCTCGCGTGCTGGTGGAACTGCCACATCTGCCTCTGAAAGGTCTTCCTCCTCTGAGGAGGAGGCTGTGCACTGAGCCACTTGATCCTTAGGCAGCAGTAAGCCAAGCTGCTGTGCAATGTTGTGCGGGGCACAGCAGACCATGATGATTCTGGAGACCCTGGCTGGTAAGTACTGTAGGGCTCCACCAGATCTGTCGAGGCATTTGAATCACATTTTGAGCAAGCCAATGGTTTGCTCTATGATGCTGCTGGTGGAAATGTGGCTCACATTGTAACGCTTCTCAGCTTCGTTTGATGGCCTCCTCATCAGTGTCATTAGTCACGTCTTCAGGGGATAGCCCTTGTCTCCAAGCAGCCATCCGGAAAGTTGGTTTGGCGGATTGAAAAGCTGAGGCACAGTGGACTGCTGCAGGATGTACGAGACATGACAACTGCCAGGGAACTTGGTGCAAACATGCATAATGTTCTTCCTGTGGTTACACACCAGCTGGACGTTAAGGGAGTGGAAACCCTTGCAGTTGACAAATACAGCTGGGTTGTGATGGGATGCCCTAATGGCCACATGTGTGCAGTCTACGATGCCCTGCACCCTTGGCAAGCCTGCCATATCTGCAAAGTCAACCGCACGTGCTTCATCCGTGGAGAAGTGGATGTAATTGTGGGCCTTTGCAAAGAGGGCATCGGTAACCTGCGTGATGCAAGCGCATGCAGCTGACTGGGAGATGCCGTTGGTGTCTACTGATGATCCCTGGAAGGACCCTGAAGCAAAAAAGTTGAATGCCACTGGTAAGGAGTGTCCACCCACTCCTCTGGGCTGCAGATGTTGGTGCAGCATTGCGCAGATGTCTGTGACTAGCTCTCACAAAAGTCTCAGCCTCCTTTAGCACTGCTGCTCACTCATGTTGAGGAAGCTCATCCTCGGCCTGTAAACCCTATGTTGGGGGTATCTTCTGCGGCGAGGTGCAGCCCTGCCCTGTGCAGCATCAGGTGGGTGAGGAGTAGGTTGGCGCTCCTGTTGTTGCTGCTGCTGTTGTGCTTGGTTCTGCTGCTGCCGTGGCTGCTCTTCCTCCGATTCTGAGGACCAGGATGAGAGGGTATAAATGGTTCCCATTCTGCTGGTATATATCTCAGTTGAGGAATAGATGTTATAAGCGCTCAGTCAATGTGGCCAGAGGGTATTCCAAGGATGTCACAGTGCATGTGGACCTCAGCTTAAACACTCACAAGCTCAATAGGCCTGCAAAATGTGTTCCAAAACCTCAAAAAACAAAGTTCTGTCATCTGAAAGTCAGCCATGTTACAGGTCCGCTTTTATGCTGTAGGAGCAGCTGTCAAGAATTCAGATCCTTGCTGAACCCGGCACGATCAGCAGGCGTGTTTGGCACACGACGGGCAACATGCTGAAAATGTAGTAAAATGGGAAGAGTCTGGTAAAATGGGATTATGTAGGCAGTTAAGAAGCTGCTAACAAGCCTTAAGTGCCTCTCCCGCCGTTTGGTGTCGGGTCTGATCGGGACTCGCAAACCCGACACTTTGCAAATTTGCGTGGAGACGGGATGGTGGCGGCACCCCGTCATCAATCATTTAGATTTTAACTCGCGACCCGCCTCCAAACCCGCCCTCTGAGCACCGACAAAATCGCGGCCAGAGTGTCTGCGCTGCAGATTTAAAGGGGTTTAGTAGGGCTGCATTGTCCAGAAAATACCATTTTATTCCATCTGCTTATGAGGAATTTGCTCTCATGAAGAACTATTTGACAGACTTTCATTTTGTTTGAGGATAGAGAAAATCCACAAGATCAGTGGCCTAGAAATTTGTCTCAGGCAGTGGCGCAAGCGGGCGGTACCAGACCGGCGCCCGTTATTCACGGTGCCTGATACTCAGTTCCACTGCAGTCAATGGCCGATAACCATATAACGGGCGGCTGACCTGACACTGCCCTTTTACACCACTGCCCGAGATGAATTTCTAGCCCAGTATTAATTTTTGCCCCATAACATCACAATTGATAAAATTATATATTGCCACAATTCACAAGCAAAAGTAAATCTCAAGACATTTTTATAAAGGTCCTGGTCCTTTAAATAAAGGCCCCTTGCTGGATCCACTCGTTACTATTAACATATGAAAACGGTGATAATACCAAACTATGCAAAGTGTTCCTATTTGGACCCTTTAACTATCCACTCAGCCTAATCCATACTGGGGAAAAAAAGCAGCAACAAGGAGATTTAATAATGAGTTAGCAAAATGGATCAAGAGTGAAACAGGATGGGTTATAGCACTGAATGTTTTCAACATATACTTGGAAATCATTTCAAGGCAGTGTGAGGCTTAGAAGTTGAGTTCAATGGGAATTTGATAAATAGCCTCGGGGACACAAGTGGCCCAGCTCTGATTGTACATACAAAAGAGGAACCACAAGAGATACTTCAGCAGTAAATCAGTCATTGGGGCTTGGATTGAAAATAAATTCTAACCATACAGAGTCAATGGTGATCAGAAAGGAAGAGAATATACAAAAAAATTAACCTTAGACTCAACAATATAGAAAGACAGCATCTAGACTACACCAGTAAACATTAGATGGCCAAAGTAACACATTTAAACAGAGGATAGAAATTGCATTAACTCGAACTTTCAGTGCAAACTATAAATTCAAGCCAGTGCTTATGAAATATAATTTATGGTAAACAACATTGTAGAGATGTGAAAATTTGAGTTTGAACAACTCGGGCTGAGTTATGCCGCTGCAGATGTATGCTGAAAACTAGTTGTACAAGAAGAATAACTGATGAGAGGGTCCTTGACAAGTAACAAGGCTGAAACATGGTGTACTGTGGGCAACGACAAGGCAAGGGTGGTGGAGTTGTTACTGTCTGGAAAAGTTGGCGATGATTCGTCAAGGTCCAGGCAAAGAAGAACATGGGTTGATAAAATTATATTGAGTGTACAGCACATAAACAGGCCATTCGGCCCAACGTGTCCATGTTGGTGTTTATGCTCCACACGAGCCTCCTCCCACCTTTTTTCATCGAACCCCATCAACATATCCTTCTGTTCCTTTCTCCCTCATGTGTTTATCTAGCTTCCCCTTAAATGGATCTATACTAGTCACCTCAACTACTCTCTGAGTAAAGATTTTTCTCCTGAATTGCCGATTTAATTTATTATCTTATATTTATGGCCCCTCGTTCTGATCTCCCGTGGAAGTGGAAACATCTTCTCTACATCCGCCCTATCAAACAAATTCATAATCTTAAAGACCTCTATCAGGTCACCCCTCAAATCTCCACTTTTCTGGAGAAAAGAGCCCCAGCCTGTTCAATCTTTCCCAATAGGTATAACCTCACAGTTCTGATATCATCCTCGTAAATCTTTCTTTCACCTTCTCCAGTGCCTCTATATCCTTTTAATGATATGGAGAGCAGAACTGTTCACAGTGCTCCAAGTGTGGTCTAACCAAGGTTCTGTACAAGTTTATGTACTGGGCAGGAATAGCGTATGGGGCTGGTACAATCCTTTTGCACAGAGACTGAAACGTATTGGAGTGTAATGGTCAACAACCTCCAAGGGTAGAGAAGGCATAAAGAGAGAGTTGCCACTCTGCAGGGAAGAGCCATTTTAAGGGATGGAAAATTGTGGGAATGGTGTCTGCAATTTTCCGAAATGCTCAAACAGTGGTCAAGGGTCCCTACTGGTAGAGGGCACTTAGAAAATCAGCCCCTGCAACTGACCGCACAATATCTACTTGTCAAGCCAGTTCCATTACAATCCTGTACCTGTACCCAACCCTAACACCAAAACATTGACAATAATACAATGACTCAACCTTGTTGTCTCATCCGTGGCTCAGTGGGTAGTACTCTCAGCTGAGTCAAAAGGTTGTGGGTTCAAGTCCCACTCCAGAAACTTGAGCGCATAATCTAGACTGACACTCCCAGTGCAGTACTGAGAGACTCAGAGATGCTGCCTTTCAGATGAATCATTAAGCCCAGGCCCCATCTGCCCCCTCAGGTTGATGTTAAAGATCCATGATAATATTTTGATGAAGAGCAGGAAAGTTCTTCCCAGTGTCCTGACCAATACTTATCCATCAACCAACATTGCTAAAGCAGATTATGTGGTCATTTATCACATTGCTGTTTGTGGGAACTTGCTGTGCAAAAATTAGCTGCTGTGTTTCCCTACATTTCAACAGTGACTACACTTCAAAAGTATGTCATTGGCTTAAAGCGCTATGGGACGGCCTGAAGTTGTGAAAAGCGTTATAGAAATACTAGTCTGTTCCTTCGTTTTAGGTGACATTGGGCCGGATTTTCCGCCCCCCCATGGGTGTGTACGAGCTATGTATGCACCCGTAGGGGCCTCGCAGGTGCCGGTTTCAGGCAGGCAAAGCACATGTGCTGAAACCCAGCACTTGCGATCTGTCAAGCATTCTCTTGATAGATCCTCCGCCTGCCCTGGAGAAAGGCCTCTGCGGGTGGAGTTCCACTTTCTGCACAACCTCCGCCCACTGAAAACCCTTAAAATTCTTACGCCTGGTAAAAGCGTACATAAGGCCTGCTTTTACCAGCATAAGAGCTTTAAAAAATAACAATTTTTCACTCATTTATAATTTTTAAATATTTTTTTAAATGGTATGTTTATTTTTAGTCCCGTAAAAAACTTTATTTTTCTCAAAATTTAAAAAAAATTAAAATATTTAATTTAATGTAATTTTAACTAATTTTAAATAGGTGGTGATTTTTTTAAATTTATTTAACGTTTAACTGTGTTTTATAAGTGATCCCCATTCATACTTTTGACAGATCTATTCATAGAGACCTGTCAAAAGTGTGAAGGGGGATTCCTTTCTTTGATTGGTTCCCCGTGGCCCACGTGATCCCAGGGACGCTTGCAAACTGCCTGCGCCTCTGGGATACTTGGGCCTCTGCGCATTTCGAAGAGGAGAGTCTCAGGATCGGAAGTCTCGGGACCTACGGAGCCAGCAGGTAAGTGTGTAGATTTTTTCCGATCGGAGGCATCTGCAGGCAAGAAGCATTCGATCAGAAATTCATGGCCATTATTTCCAACTGAGGATGAGGCTGTTTCCTTGCAACTATACAATAAGAACACATGCACAGTTAACTGGTTTAATCTCATTCTGAAAGGATCTCGTTACCAGTCCAGGGATTAAATCACTTTAAGATGTAGTTGTTTATACGCTGATATATACTGAGGAAGCGCTCAGTCAAGGTGGCGAGAGGGGTTTCCCAGGAGGTCACACTGAAGATGGGTGTCAGGTTCCAAACTTCCACAACATGATGGGTATGCCTGCTAAAAGTTCCCCCAGACCTGAGACAACAAAGTTCTGCCACCTGCAAATGATGATTGCTGAAAGCTCCTTATTAATGGTGGCGCTGCAGCTGTTTATAAGCAGTCCACTTGTGAGGCCGCCAGGAATCCTCCTCGATCCCGGCAATTTCCAGGGCCGCCTCCTCCGAGGTGGTGAGCTGGGCTACTGAGGGTGGCCCTCCTCCTGTCCTCGCTCTTTCCCTCTTATTGTGGGCTCTCTTTTCCTGCAATGAGGACCACAAGTGGAGTTTGAGTGAGAATGAAGGAGTGAGTGTAGAGAATCCATGGCATAGATGCTTAGAAGGAGACAAAGGGCCCTCCCTGTGTGTTGTAAGTTGTTGTCATTGCGTCACAGTGGTAGGGAGTGTGAGGGCTGCATGGTCGAATAGTTAAGTGAATGTGACCATAGAGAGGGAATGGGTAAGGGTGCAGGGATGTCAGTGTCAAGTGGGATGTAGAGGAAGAGGTTGGCAAAGCAGAGTGCTGGTGAGGAGAGGCGATGAGGATGAAATTGAGGGTGATGAGAAAGTCATACTCACTTTTCCTGTGCGGAGAAGGTCATGAAACCTCTTCCTGCACTGCAGCCAGGTTCTGCGGCACATAGAGATGGCATTGACCTCCTGGGCCATTTGCAGCCACACAGCTTTAGTCTTTAATGTGATGGCTTAGTGGTGGCTTTTTTCTCCCTGAGGAAGGGAAGAGCACTTCCTTATTAGATCTTGCTCCCTGCACCAGAGCTTGGAGGGAGGGCTCATCAAAGTGAGGTGCACACTTTTGCTTGCTGGTGGACATGGTCGGTAAATGAAGTCCTTCATACAATGTCCACAGTGTTTCCAGTCTCCAGAAGAAGCAAAGGCTGCTTGCAGGCCTTAAATCCAGCAGCACTGATTATGTCATCAGAAGCGGCTTTCAGGATGGAAAGACTAATTAGGCCAGGGGTTCCCACACGCTGGAAATCAAGTGCCCAATTAGGGGAAAATTGCACTTTTTTTCCCACTTTACATCGGAGTCGGGGTCCTGACACGAAAACCACCTGACACGCCCCAGCCCGACCCCAATGGCAAAATTGAGCCCTATGGGTGCAATTTTCCCAATGGAGGCGGGTTGGAGGCGGGTTTCGGTTTGGGTGGGTTCCAAATCCGCTGCCACTGACAGGTGGGAACAATTTGCGATTTTCCCCTAATTGGCCAGTTGATTTCAGAGGTGTAGGTTCCCCTGGGCCAATTAGTCTTTTGGGACTGAAACTCGCCTCTGCTGACGTCACTTATCCAGCTTCATTTAAGGGCTGCTTGCTGCCTTAGTTCATTCCACTGGGTTTTGGTCGATGGTGCACCACCTCCAAACTGTTATCTCCTTGAAGAATGGCCAGCTCCAAGGCAAGGGCCTCCCCGAGGTTTTAGGATGAGGCGCTGAGTATGCTGGCTGAGGGGGTGAGAGCTAGCAGGGAGGTGCTCTTCCCCTCATCAGGAAGGAAGAGGCCTCCCTAAGAAACCAAGGCTGTGTGGGTCCAGCTGGCAAGGGATATAACCTTCAGATCTGTGTGCAGATTGGGTGATTGTTTCTGTTTATTGATGAAATGCCATCCCTGTGTGAATGTATTAAAATTAGGTGATGGCAAACTGTTGGTGTGATGGCATCTGTTATTTCGGCTTAGGCAGCTCCACATTGCGGGCTCCGCAACACTTGCGTGGTCAGGTTGGTGGTCAGAGTGAAATGAGGCCAGAGAGTCATGTCCATTGTCTATCATGTGTTAAGAAGGAGCCAAGCACATGTGCCACAAAGGGCAACCAACGCAAATCTGGCCAGGATGAGTGCATCCCTTGCATCACGGGCAGCCATGTGCTCATGTGCTGCCGCTACTGCTGGTAGATACGCCGCTACTTGGTCCTCCTACTACTCCTCCTCCTCCTCCTCATCTGAGGAGGCTATGAGCTGAGCCACTTGCTCATCAGGAAGCTGCAAACCATGACGCTGTGCCATGATGCTGTGCAGTGCACAGCAGACCACAACCATTCTGGAGACCCTGGCTGCTGAATACTGCAGGGCTCCACCTGATCTGTCAAGGCATCGGAATCGCATCTTCAGCAAGCCAATGGTGGACCTGGTCGAAATGTGACTGGCGTTGTAGTGCTCCTCAGCCTCATTAGCTGGCCTCCTGATCTGCGTCATTAGCCACTTCTTCAGGGGGTAGCCCTTGTCACCAAGGAGATATCCGTTAAGTTAGTTTGGTGGATTGAAGAGCAGAGGAACACTGGAGTTCCGCAGGATGAACGAGTCATGGCAACTACCACAGAACTTGGCACAAACATGCAAAATCTCCAGCTGTATGTTGAGGGAGTGGAAGCCCTTGAGGTTGACAAAGATAGCTGGGTTTTGATGGTCACATGTGTGCAGTCTATGACACCCTGCACCATTGGTAAGCCTGCCATATTTGCAAAGCCAACTGAATGCGCAGTTACACTTGCTTGATCCCTTGAGAAGTGGATGTAATTGTGTGCCTTTGAGAAAAGGGCATTGGTAACCTGCGTGATGCAACTGTGGCGGCCGACTGGGAGATGTCGCTGATGTCTGCTGATGATCCCTGGAAGGAGCCTGAGGCAAAAAAGTTGAATGCAGTGGTGACTTTGACAACCACTGGTAAGGAGTGTCCACCTGCTCCTCTGGGCTCCAGGTGTTGGTGCAGCAGTGCGCAGATGTCTCTGACAACCTCTCGCGAAAGTCTCAGCCTCCTTTGGTACTGCTGCTCACTCATGTTGAGGTAGCTCATCCTCTGTCTGTAAACCCTGTGTTGGGGGTATCTCCTGCGGCGATGTGCTGCCATGTGCTGGCGCCTTCTGCCCTGTGTAGCATCAGGTGGGTGAGCAGTAGGTTGGCGCTCCTGCTGTTGTTGCTGCTGAGCTGCCTGGTTCTGCTGCTGCCATGGAAGCTCCTCATCCGAATCTGAGGTCCATGGTGGAAGGAAATGAATGGTTCCCATGCTTTTTACAGAATTACAGAAACCCCACAGTGCAGATAGAGGCCATTTCGGCCCATCGAGCCTGCACCGACACATATCCCACCCGATCCCCGTAACCCCTACACCAACACATATCCCACCCTATCCCCGTAACCCCACGTAATTAATCCCCCTAACACTAAGGGTCAATTTATCATAGCCAATCAAACTAACCCGCACATCTTTGGACTGTGGGAGGAAACCGGAGCACCCGGAGGAAACCCACGCAAACACGGGGAGAATGTGCAAACTCCAAACAGACAGTTGCCCGAGGCCGGATTTGAACCCGGGTCCCTGGCGCTGTGAGGCAACAGTGCTAACCACTATGCCACCATGCTGCTGGCAGATACCTCCTTTGGGGAAGTGCGCAGTCCAAGTGGGGAGAGGGTCTTCCGAGGAGGTCCCACAGTTGAGAGATAGAAGCTGCAGCACCTCTAACTTCGGGAAGCCTGCTATAAGTGCTGAAAGACCTGTGGAACAAAAGTTCTGCCATCAGCAACTGCTCCCTGATGAAATCTCCATTTTAATGGTGGAGCTGCAGCTGTGTGGAGGTCACCCACTTGTCAACCCGCCAGGATTAGCTGGCATGGTTTAGGAGGGTCGTGCAACATGCACAAAATGTGGCAAAATAACAAAGGCTTGTCAAAATAGGATTATAACAGCCCTTAATGACAATTTAAGGGTCTTAACTACCTCTCCCGACTGGGGGCGGCAGGACCGAATCGCACCCATCAAACCCGCCTCTGGCAAAGTTACGCGGAGGCGGGTTAGGGGCGGGTTCCAAACCCGCACTCATTTTTTGCGATTTTGCCAACTATCACACCTCCAAACCCGCCTCCTCGGGGCTGGGAAAATTGCCCCCTATTTATCAGCAAACAGATTCTATGGGCTGGATTTTGTCAGTGTGGGCGGGCTGGGGCGTGTCAGGTGGAAATCGTGTCAGGACCTGTAGGGGGAGGCGTGTGCGCCCAGTCAGCTTCATCTCTGACTGTCCTTTGAGGGGTTTGAATCGCTCCCACACCCCTGGGTTCTAGACACCGGACTTAGGTACAGGCGGCGATACAGAAAATCGAGTAGACAAGTGGTTTGGTGCAAGAAAACCAACATTTTATTAAGAGCAAAATAAAACAATCTTATGAAAAATTACTGGTATGAAAATAAAAGCATAAACAATTACACTTATATGGGAATGGGGAACACATGGCACATTGAGGGAAAAACAACTACATTAACAATCCCCTTATCCTTAGCCCACCCCCTATAACTAACTAGATTAAGCTATGAGGGCCAGGAATTCATGCTCACCAATCCAAAACCTGTTGCTTTAATGGTTGTGAGTTTTGGGGTCCGCTCTTGCTGTCCTTTTGGGTATCCCATCACCATGTGGTCTCAGGACACGGCGCTGAAGTTGTTGATGCGAAGCAGCCTCCTTTTCCTCAGCTACCGTCGTCATCTCGTCGCGATGGGTTTTCTTCTTCTTCTCCCTCGGGTGGTCGTCGGTGGTAATGTTACGTTCAGGGGTCGATTTGGCGGTCTTTACCATCTGAATTATTTCACTATCCATGCTTCGAACACCAGTTTATTCATCATGGACACCGCTAACCATTCTTTGAATGCCAGCTTATTCTTTAATCGGGCTATTACTGTCCATGTGACAAACGCCAGCTTATAACTAGGCTGTATGTCTCGATTCTTCTACCCATCCTTCGAATGCCAACATATTCTTAAATTGGGGTTACACTATACGTCAACTTATTTACCAATGTCAAAGTTTGAGCAAGACTCAGACGCACGGTAACTGGCAAACAACACTTGTATTTTACTTGTCACAAGGGGAGAGCAGTACAATCAATGGTTGATACTGCAACTCCGACGAACGCTTACAAGAGGCTCGTATTTATACATTGGAGTAAACAAGTTCCAGATAATCGTGTGGATATTACATCATTGGTTTAGCAACACTAATTTCTCAAAAAAACAACTTACATTAAACGAAGCCTATTCTTTCAATTCCGCTTCTTATCTCTACTAGTCTGACCATCTGAACCACAAGTTTCGGTCTTGTCTTACCACAGCGTATGCCTTTCTGAGGTGCCTAATCGTGATTGGATGCCGTACAATAGCTAGTTAACCATATCCTGCAATGATTCAATCTTCTATCTAGCAGTCAAGCCCTTGTGACCTTTATTGTTCTTTAATACTAAACCACAGGTCAAAGAGTAGGTTTCCCTCTTCCTTCTTATTGAGTTTGCAAACTGCCAATTCTGCTATGCTTGCACTTTGCGAAGCTGAAGTTCCTCTTTGCTCCCTTTCCGACACTAAAACATCTATTATTACCTTATGCAATTCATTCCTTATGCGAAGCCATTTTGTTAGCCAGTTTGTTGGCCATTTTATTTACATTTCCACATTCCCCCCTTTTGTCCTTCTCAAGGACAATCTTTAAATTTAAACCTCAATTTTGTTCAATTGTTTTATCTCCTCCTCCTCTGGACTTTTGATTTCCATCTGGACCATCAGCTTCGCAGGCCCGAGCTTGGTTAACATCTGACCCATGTTATTACAACGGCATTTAAGCACAGCCAGAATTAGGAAGATACTAATTATTATTACCACTAGCCAAATTAGTCCATTGACTAGCCAATCCCACCAACTCCCCCTGGCCCAATTGCCAAAATAGTCTCCCCATCCCTGATTCTCACGTGCTGTCTTTCCACTTTCTCTGATTTTGTCTACAAGACTGTATATCTCTTCTGAGTTATCAGGGATATTAATGCAACATGTAGGTCCTATTATAGCGCATGTTCCTCCTTGTTCTGCTAGTGAGTAGTCAAGTGCCATTCTGTTCTGCAGGGCAACTGTCCTGATGGCTACCATTTCGTCAGTTAGCAACTGGTTGGCTCTAGCAGTGTCATTGGCTACCTTCTCTAGTAGTTGGTTCATTACCTCAGTTTCCCTTATTGTTCGGTGTATTCCATATTGGGGCACAAAGAGGCTCAATACCTTGTCCCATATGGGTATTTCCCGTTTTACTCTTTGCCTGACTTTCCTTCTTGCCTCGTCTAGATTTCTGACATGGAACATGCCTGGTTGAACATATCCCAGGAAACACGTGCTATCCCATTCCTGTGGCAGCCAAGGATAAGCCCGGTTACCACATATGAAATATGTGCCGTTGTATGCTCCCCGTGTTGGGTTTTGGGATCTATCTGCACTTGCGCAGATGGTAGCCCGTGATTTGACTCTACCCCGCCAAACCCGTGATTTTACTCGGCAAACTTCAAACCCTCTGGTGTATACAATGATATTTACAGATCCTTCAGACCCGTTTTACAGTGGAACATTTAGGTTCTTGGCCTGGGGGTTGCTCCATATGTGGGGGTTGTTCCATATGTGAATAGTAAGGTTATAACCCCTAGTTTTATTGATGGTTGTGATTTTCCCTAAGGCGAAGTCTAGGCACACCTTCCCAGTTACAATTTTATCAATTACGAGGGCTGGAGGGTTGTGTGTTCGATCATAAATGGGGACATACCATCCTCTAAACTTATTTAAGTTATACCCCATTTCTTCCCATTGGCATCAGGTTGTAATTACTGGGTCACCTGATTCGGGGGAGTTGCTACAATAGCTTTCGACACTTGTTTTATTTAACGATAAGATCCATGAAATGGTTTCTTCCAGTGAAAATGGGATCACATTCAAAGGAAGTCCCTCTTCAGCATTTGCCGGTCCTTGTGAACATATCCAGCAACTAGAGAGATCCAACTGGCTTGCATACTTCCATGACATATACAAGTAACTATTCCCTGTCACTCTTTTCCTGGTTACTTCCTTAGCTGCGTGCAAGCTGGTTATTAGGGCAACACACGCGAAGAATTTTTGGAACATGGTTTCAATAGTCCTTTAAAGTCTTATCTTTCTCGTCGCTATTTCCTTCTGGGCCTTGGTTCAGAGCTGGAGCCTTCTTACAGTGTGACGCGTGTATCCATGTAGGTCTTTCCCTGATTTTCACGGCAGTGTTGGTGGTAAGGAAGATTTGGAACGGTCCTTCGAATTGAGGTTCCAAGCCGTTCTTTCTTTTGAAGAGCTTTACGTAGACGTTGTCTCCTGGCTCGAGGTTGTGGCAACGTCCATCTGCAGGTTCAACCTGGGCCTCCTTCACCTGTTGGTGGAAACTAGAAGTACATTTTGTTAGTGCAATGCAGTAGTTCAGCATATTTTCTTCCATCTTGTGAATGTCCATTTGCTTGGCTGTGAAAGGTGCTGAGAAAGGTAGTCTCTGTGGCCTTCCCATGACGATTTCATATGGTGACAGTCCTGTAGTCCTGTTAGTTGCAGATCGCATCATCATTAATGCTAAAGGTAGTAGTTCAACCCATTTAAGTCCTGTTTCTTCACTGAGTTTTGCGGGTTTGTTTTTCAGCACTCCATTATATCTTTTTGAAAACATATCTACAATGACTAATACATATTTAAATCCCATACATGCTGGTAATTCTATAAAATCCATCTGTAAATATATGAAAGGACCCGTGGGGTTTGGATGGGAGGCAGACTGTACTTTCTCTGTCTTACCCGGATTCATAGTCTGACAGGTAACACAATTTTCGCAAATGTTTTTTGCTACGGCCGAAATACCTGGTGCGTACCAGAATTTTAAAATATAATCTGTCATCCCGCCTTTGCCCGCATGGGTGAAAGAATGAACACATCGGGCAATCCAAGGCAATAGGGCTCTTGGTGCCACTACTCTACCATCCTGATGAACCCACAATCCATCCGGGTTCTGGAAACAATTTTTGGACACCCATTCTTTTGTCTCATCGGCAGTGGCCTGAGACTGAGAGGCCACCACGTCATCTAGAGTGGGGTTTAATTCCTTCTGTGGAGGAGCTGGTTTTAAAGGTAACATCGATACCTGAGGACCAGTGAGGGACAAAGCAGCTCTTTTTGCTGCATGATCTGCCTTTTCATTTGCAAGTGACAGCTCATCCCGACCTCCCATATGAGCTTGACATTTAATAATCGCCAATTGTTTAGTGTCCTTGCGCAGCTCATGCCCTAGCTACCTCACCCTTGGTGAAACCAACGGCAACATTGCTTTCGAAACCTTGTGGCCTTTTTGTGCTAAGGCTCTGAGGAGCACAAGGGAATCTTGCTCACATGCTTGCTTTGAGGGAGATGCTATCAGTAGGTCATCCACATATTGAGTAAGTGTGGAACCTGCGGGGAGGACAAGATCCTCCAAGTCCTTCTTGAGGCACTGGGAAAATATAGTCGGGCTTTCGGTAAAACCTTGCGGCAGTCTTGTCCAGGTGTACTGGCGTCCCTTGTATGTAAAGGCAAACAGAAATTGGGATTCTGGGTGTATTGGAATGGAGAAAAAAGCTGAGCACAGATCTACAACTGTATAATAGGTTGTGCCTGGTGGAATACTTGTTAGGATGGTGGCAGGGTTTGGCACTACCGGGTAAGTTGGAAAAACTGATTCATTGACAGCCCTTAAATCCTGTACTAGTCGCCATTTGTTAGTCGCAGCCTTCTCGACTGGCAGTATAGGAGTGTTGCAGCTACTGGTGGTAGGTACTAGTACCCCTTGTGAAAGGGGGGACGTAATTACAGGTTCTATACCCTCCTCTGCCTTTCTTGAAAGGGGATACTGGGCTTTTCATGGTAGAGGCGCATCTGGGTTCAAGGTGACCTTATAAGGTTGTGCTGTTAACATTTTTCCTACCTCATTTGGATGTTGCACCCATAGTGTCTCGGGTACCTGCTGTAAGAGATCAGTCTGTTCAGTGCATGGCCAAATTTCCGCTGGTGATCGCTGCGTCCTTGTCATTTCCCCGTTGAGATCAAACGGTTGGTTTAGTTGACTTGAGAATCCTCCGTCCTTGGATTTAATCAAAGTGGCCCCTGATCTTTCCCATGTATGCTGGGCCTTCATCCATGGCTTCATTCGCTTCACCATTGGACCTAAATCTTTAGAATGGAATCCTTGGGCGACTGCAAGGGTACAGTGTGGATAAGCATGCTCAATTTTATAAAGAGATTTAGTCACGGAATTTAGTTCAATAGCAGCGGCAATACCTTCTGGCCCAATGAGGATTTGTTTAATAATCAATCGATACTTTAGTCCTATAAAGGGTTAATAAAATTGTTCCATTTCTACGTCTTTTCCAGTTTCATCATAGTACGCCGTACAATGTAGACCAGGGTGCCAATCATCCATATTCAAATCCTTTAAGTACTGTGATACCAAGATGGTAACGAAACCCCATGCTCCCACCAATGTAGCTAGTTCTGTGCTAACCGTAGGGTCTGATATCATCCATGCGTAGAGGACAGGGTCCTCAAGCTCTCTTAGTGGGAAGCATGTTAATGGACTAGTGAAACATTTATCCACTGGTATCTCTATTTCAACTCCCCTCGGAGAACACAAAATTTTAGCATTCATTTTAGACAGTAAGTCTCGCCCTAATAAGTTCCATTTTGTATCATTGGATAGGAGAAATGCGTGAGTTTTGGTCATTCCATCAGCTTTTACATCCAAGGGTGCAGACAGCAATAAACGGGAGGGCACTCCTCCTAGTCCAATAATTGATATAGATTTTTGTGACATTGGTTTTCCTTCCGAGTATTCTAATCCCAACATTGACCAGGTGGCTCCTGTATCTACCAAGAAGGGGACCTCTTTGTAGTCAATCTTAAGTTTCATGATTGGCTCATTTTTAGGATTTACTGACAGAATGGGCATCAGAGCATCTGGGTGACTTGGAAATGATTTTGGTGGTCAGTATTGGTAGTCCTCGGACTACCGTTTCCTTGATAGGTCCCTCTTGCCGGATCATTGACTGGGAAATGAGTCTGGGGTCGGTTGTGGCCTTGGACTGGGGGTGGCCTTTGGTTGTAATTATTGGGATTACCTCCCTGTTGTTGGGGCGGTTGTGACCTTGGACTGGGGGTGGCCTTTGGTTGTAATTATTGCGATTACCTCCCTGTTGTTGGGGCGGTTGTGACCGTGGCCTGGGGGTGGCCTTTGGTTGTAATTATTGGGATTACCTCCCTGTTGTTGGGGCGGTTGTGACCTTGGACTGGGGGTGGCCTTTGGTTGTAATTATTGCGATTACCTCCCTGTTGTTGGGGCGGTTGTGACCGTGGACTGGGGGTGGCCTTTGGTTGTAATTATTGTGATTACCTCCCTGTTGTTGGGGGGGTTGTGACCTCGGACTGGGGGTGGCCTTTGGTTGTAATTATTGGGATTACCTCCATGTTGTTGGGGCGGTTGTGACCTTGGACTGGGGGTGGCCTTTGGTTGTAATTATTGGGATTACCTCCCTGTTGTTGGGGCGGTTGTGACCGTGGACTGGGGGTGGCCTTTGGTTGTAATTATTGGGATTACCTCCCTGTTGTTGGGGCGGTTGTGACCGTGGACTGGGGGTGGCCTTTGGGTGTAATTATTGGGATTACCTCCCTGTTGTTGGGGCGGTTGTGACCGTGGACTGGGGGTGGCCTTTGTGTGTAATTATTGGGATTACCTCCCTGTTGTTGGGGCGGTTGTGACCTCGGACTGGGGGTGGCCTTTGGTTGTAATTATTGGGATTACCTCCCTGTTGTTGGGGGGGTTGTGACCTCAGGCTGGAGGTGGCCTTTGGTTGTAATTATTGGGATTACCTCCCTGTTGTTGGGTTGGTTGTGACCTGGGACTGGGGGTGGCCTTTGGTTGTAATTATTGGGATTACCTCCCTGTTGTTGGGGCGGTTGTGACCTGGGACTGGGGGTGGCCTTTGGTTGTAATTATTGGGATTATCTCCCTGTTGTTGGGGCGGTTGTGACCTTGGACTGGGGGTGGCCTTTGGTTGTAATTATTGGGATTACCTCCCTGTTGTTGGGGCGGTTGTGACCGTGGCCTGGGCGTGGCCTTTGGGTGTAATTATTGGGATTACCTCCCTGTTGTTGGGGCGGTTGTGACCTCGGACTGGGGGTGGCCTTTGGTTGTAATTATTGGGATTACCTCCCTGTTGTTGGGGTGGTTGTGACCATGGACTGGGGGTGGCCTTTGGGTGTAATTATTGGGATTACCTCCCTGTTGTTGGGGGTGTTGTGACCTGGGACTGGGGGTGGCCTTTGATTGTAATTATTGGGATTACCTCCCTGTTGTTGGGGGGGTTGTGACCTTGGACTGGGGGTGGCCTTTGGTTGTAATTATTGGGATTACCTCCCTGTTGTTGGGGCGGTTGTGACCTGGGACTGGGGGTGGCCTTTGATTGTAATTATTGGGATTACCTCCCTGTTGTTGGGGCGGTTGTGACCTGGGACTGGGGGTGGCCTTTTGTTGTAATTATTGGGATTACCTCCCTGTTGTTGGGGGGGTTGTGACCTCGGACTGGGGGTGGCCTTTGGTTGTAATTATTGGGATTACCTCCCTGTTGTTGGGGTGGTTGTGACCTGGGACTGGGGGTGGCCTTTGGTTGTAATTATTGGGATTCCATCCCTGTTGTTGGGGGGGTTGTGACCTTGGACTGAGGGTGCCCTTTGGTTGTAATTATTGGGAATACCTCCCTTTTGTTGGGGCGGTTGTGACCTCGGACTGGGGGTGGTCTTTGGTTGTAATTATTGGGATTACCTCCCTGTTGTTGGGGCGGTTGTGACCTTGAACTGGGGGTGGCCTTTGATTGTAATTATTGGGATTACCTCCCTGTTGTTGGGGCGGTTGTGACCTCGGACTGGGGGTGGCCTTTGGTTGTAATTATTGGGATTACCTCCCTGTTGTTGGGGGGGTTGTGACCTCAGACTGGAGGTGGCCTTTGGTTGTAATTATTGGGATTACCTCCCTGTTGTTGGGTTGGTTGTGACCTGGGACTGGGGGTGGCCTTTGGTTGTAATTATTGCGATTACCTCCTGTGGTAAACCACTGTTATTGTATATTGTTACCTCTGGGTGGCGCTGTGTACCAAGGCATGCCTCAGCTGACTCCGCCCACATGACCAGGTATAAAGGTGGGGGTTTCGCCGACTCACTTCCTTCTTGGAACCAGCCACCCACGAGAGGCCTGCTCTGTTCTCTAGTTAATAAAAGCCTTTTCATCACCTTCCTGATTCATCGTCTTTTATGGAGTAATTGATAAGCGTATCAATTTTATTAACTAGAAGTAAAATGGCGACACCTGAACAGCAACAACAGCAGGCGTTGCTGCGAGCCCTCAGGCCGGCATGCCTGGACCTCGACCCTCAAGCAGCGGGTTCATCAACCAATTTCGAACACTGGCTGAGCTGCTTTGAATCCTTCCTAGGAGCCTCCGCCGTGACATCGGAGGAGAACAAACTAAAAGTTTTGACCGCCCAGGTGAGCCCTCAAGTATATACGCTCATCCGGGACGCTACTACGTACACGGCGGCCCTCGAACTACTAAAAGGGCAATACACGCGCCGAGTGAACACGATTTACGCCAGACACCTCTTGGGATCCCGCAGGCAGCAACCGGGGGAATCGGTAGAGGCATTTTTACGGGCGTTACAGACACTCTGCAGAGACTGCGACTGTAAGGAGGTAACGGCTGCGGGGCACACGGAGGGACTTACTTGTGATGCCTTCGTCAGGGGCCTCCAGTCCGACTACTCCCGGCAGAGACTGCTCGAAAGCAAGGAGCTCGACCTGAAGATGGCCGTAGCCCTTGTGCTCTCGCTAGATGCGGCCCACCGAAATCTCGAAGCATACTCACGTAACGGCGCCGCGCCATGGCCATCGCGACCGTGGGACATGGGACCGCTGCCCCCGGCACCAACTGCTGCAGCGATGTCCCGAAATCAACTGGGACAGCCGCCCCCGGTAAGAACCGCAGCGATGCCCCGTAACCAGGCCCAAAAATGCTATTTCTGTGGCCAGTTAAAACACCCTAGAGCGCACTGCCCGGCTAAGACCGCTACCTGCTCGGGCTGCGGGAAGAAAGGCCATTACGCCAATGCCTGCAGGGGGAAACCAGCGAACGCCAGCAGCGCCGCGTGCGAACCATGGGGGCAGCCATCTTATCTGCCATTTTGTGCACCTCCGGCCGCATGGCCGCCGCCATTTTATTCGCCGCACTCAACCGCCACTTCGTCTCCGGACTCGACCACCGTCTCGTCGGACGACCATACCGACTCACTAAGCCATACACTGGCCTCCGTTACGCTGGATCAAGCCCTCCCTCATCATCTATCCAGCTCCATGATGGATATCACGGTAAACGGCCGCGCCACCACTTGCCTAATCGACAGCGGGAGCACAGAGAGTTTTATTCACCCAGACACGGTACGTAGCCACTCCCTCACGGTCCTGCCGACGCGCCATCGGATTTCTATGGCGTCCAAGTCCCATTCAATGGACGTCGGCGGCTACTGTGTGGTGACCCTTTCGGTTGGGGGCACAGAATATAAAAATTTTAAACTTCTAGTCCTGCCCCGTCTCTGCGCTGCCGTGTTGCAAGGGTTGGATTTTCAGTGTCACCTTAAAAGTGTCACATTAGCATACGGTGGACCCCTCCCCCCACTCACAGTCTGCAACCAACACCTTTTAAATTGCCCGCCGCAAACCACCTGCAGCCTTTCCACACTAAAAGTCCCCCCCCCTCCCTTGTTCGCTAACCTCACCCACGACTGTAAACCCATCGCTACCAAGAGCAGGCGGTACAGCGCCGGGGACAGAGCTTTCATTAGCTCTGAGGTGGAGCGGCTCTTGAAGGAGGGCATTATCGAAGGGAGCACTAGCCCCTGGCGAGCCCAGGTTGTAGTCGTTAAAACCACTGATAAACGCCGCCTGGTCATTGACTACAGCCAAACCATAAACCGGTACACTCAGCTGGACGCATACCCCCTTCCTCGCATATCTGATATGGTCAACCAGATTGCGCAATACAAAGTATTCTCCACCATTGACCTTAAGTCAGCATACCACCAGCTCCCCATCCGCCATGAGGACCGCCAGTATACTGCCTTTGAGGCGAACTGCCGCCTCTACCACTTCCTTAGGGTTCCCTTCGGCGTCACCAACGGGGTTTCGGTCTTCCAAAGGGAGATGGACCGGATGGTTGACGAGAACGCGCTGCAGGCCACCTTTCCCTATCTGGATAACGTCACCATCTGTGGCCACGACCAGCAGGACCATGACGTTAATCTAGAAAAATTCCTCCGTACGGCCCAACGGCTGAACCTAACGTACAATAAAGAGAAATGTATGTTTCGCACCAAACGCCTCGCCATTCTCGGCTGCGTGGTGGAGAACGGAGTCATCGGGCCCGACCCCGACAGAATGCGCCCCCTAATGGAGCTACCCCTCCCCCGCTGCCAAAAAGCACTGAAGAGATGCCTGGGGTTTTTCTCCTACTATGCCCAGTGGGTTCCCCACTATGCAGACAAAGCTAGACCCCTCATCAAATCCACCTCCTTCCCCCTGACACCAGAGGCGTGTGCAGCCTTCACTCTTATCAAGAGCGATATCGCGAAGGCCACAATGCACGCAGTGGATGAGTCGATCCCCTTCCAAGTGGAGAGCGATGCATCCGACTTCGCCCTAGCTGCGACCCGTAACCAGGCGGGCAGACCCGTGGCCTTTTTCTCAAGGACCCTCCAGGGCCCCGAGACCCGACACTCCTCTGTCGAAAAGGAGGCCCAGGCTATTGTGGAAGCGGTGCGTCACTGGAGGCATTACCTGGCCGGAAAACGGTTTACCCTGCTCACTGACCAGCGTTCAGTAGCTTTTATGTTTAATAATAAGCAGAGGGGCAAAATCAAGAACGACAAGATCTTGAGGTGGAGAATCGAACTCTCCACCTACAATTATGATATCTTGTACCGGCCCGGGAAACTAAATGAGCCCCCAGACGCCCTATCACGTGGTGCATGCGCCAACGCGCAGGTTGATAGACTGCAGACCCTCCACAATGACCTCTGCCACCCGGGGGTCACCAGGTTCTTCCATTTCATCAAATCCCGTAACCTGCCCTACTCCATCGAGGAGGTCAGGACCATGACCAGGAACTGCCAAATCTGTGCCGAGTGCAAACCGCACTTTTATAGGCCGGACAGAGCAAGCCTGATCAAGGCCACTCGCCCCTTCGAGCGCCTGAGCGTCGATTTTAAAGGGCCCCTCCCTCCTCTGACCGCAATGTGTACTTCCTCAACATAATTGATGAGTACTCCCGTTTCCCGTTTGCCATCCCTTGCCCAGACATGACCAGTACCACGGTCATCAAATGTCTGAATGACCTCTTCGCCTTGTTCGGGTTCCCTAGCTATATACATAGCGACAGGGGCTCATCTTTCATGAGCGACGAACTTCGGCAGTACCTGCTAGCGAGAGGTATTGCTATGAGCAGAACCACCAGCTACAACCCCCGGGGGAACGGCCAGGTGGAAAGAGAGAACGCGACGGTTTGGAAGGCCGTCCTCTTAGCCTTAAAATCTAAGGGCCTTCCGACCTCTCGCTGGCAGGAGGTCCTCCCTGCGGCGCTCCACTCCATCCGGTCACTGCTTTGTACTGCCACTAATGCCACCCCTCATGAGCAAATGTTCGTTTTCCCCAGGAAGTCCACATCGGGAACCTCGCTACCGGCATGGCTGACTTCTCCTGGGCCCGTCCTACTGCGGAGGTACGTAAGGACCCATAAAACGGACCCCCTGGTCGAGAGGGTGCACCTCCTACACGCCAACCCCCAGTATGCCTGGGTGACATACCCAGACGGGCGGGAGGACACGGACTCCATACGAGATCTCGCACCCTCGGGTACCCCTGAACTACCACCGTTATCCCCCACCACCCCTCCCAATCCAACCCCTGTAGACGACATGCCGGAGCCCCAGGACCCTTCGTTGACCACCCAGACACCAGATCCGACGTTGGATGCTGCAACACCGCCGCCGCCACCACGACGATCAGGACGTCAGACAAGGCCTCCTGATAGACTTAACTACATGAACTTGTAGTACCCTTCACCCCGCCGGACTTAATTTTAAACAAGGGGTGAATGTGGTAAACCACTGTTATTTTATATTGTTACCTCTGGGTGGCGCTGTGTACCAAGGCATGCCTCAGCTGACTCCGCCCACATGACCAGGTATAAAGGTGGGGGTTTCGCCGACTCACTTCCTTCTTGGAACCAGCCACCCACGAGAGGCATGCTCTGTTCTCTATTTAATAAAAGCCTTTTCATCACCTTCCTGATTCATCGTCTTTTATGGAGTAATTGATAAGCGTATCACCTCCCTGTTGTTGGGGCGGTTGTGACCTTGGACTGGGGGTGGCCTTTGGTTGTAATTATTGCGATTACCTCCCTGTTGTTGGGTCGGTTGTGACCTGGGACTGGGGGTGGCCTTTGGTTGTAATTATTGGGATTACCTCCCTGTTGTTGGGGCGGTTGTGACCTTGGACTGGGGGTGGCCTTTGGTTGTAATTATTGGGATTACCTCCCTGTTGTTGGGGTGGTTGTGACCATGGCCTGGGGGTGGCCTTTGGTTGTAATTATTGGGATTACCTCCCTGTTGTTGGGGCGGTTGTGACCTTGGACTGGGGGTGGCCTTTGGTTGTAATTATTGGGATTACCTCCCTGTTGTTGGGGCGGTTGTGACCGTGGCCTGGGGGTGGCCTTTGGGTGTAATTATTGGGATTACCTCCCTGTTGTTGGGGCGGTTGTGACCTCGGACTGGGGGTGGCCTTTGGTTGTAATTATTGGGATTACCTCCCTGTTGTTGGGGCGGTTGTGACCTGGGACTGGGGGTGGCCTTTGATTGTAATTATTGGGATTACCTCCCTGTTGTTGGGGCGGTTGTGACCTGGGACTGGGGGTGGCCTTTTGTTGTAATTATTGGGATTACCTCCCTGTTGTTGGGGGGGTTGTGACCTCGGACTGGGGGTGGCCTTTGGTTGTAATTATTGGGATTACCTCCCTGTTGTTGGGGTGGTTGTGACCTGGGACTGGGGGTGGCCTTTGATTGTAATTATTGGGATTACCTCCCTGTTGTTGGGGGGGTTGTGACCTTGGACTGGGGGTGCCCTTTGGTTGTAATTATTGGGATTACCTCCCTGTTGTTGGGGGGTTGTGACCTCGGACTGGGGGTGCTCTTTAGTTGTAATTATTGGGATTACCTCCCTGTTGTTGGGGCGGTTGTGACCTCGGACTGGGGGTGACCTTTGGTTGTAGTTATTGGGATTACCTCCCTGTTGTTGGGCCGGTTGGCGGCAATCTTTCCGCCAGTGGCCTGTCATGCCACAATTCCAACATGTATTGGGTGTGTTCCAACCTCCCCCTTGCTTTGTTCTTTGGCCTCTCCCTCACCCCCCAAATCCCCTTCCTCTTCCTCTTTGTTGTTGGGGGTAATAGGGGCCTGCGTACATCATTGCAGAGGGAGCATCATGCTCCACTTCCTTTTCTGGCATGAGGACGGCGGCTTTCCCTTTTTGGTTCTCTGATTCTCTACTTCTCTCTTGCAGAACCTTAAGAGTCGCAACTAGCTCTGGGAGGGGTTTTTGTCTCCATTCTAAACAAATTAATTTTAGTGGGTCTCTTAATTATGGTCTTAGTCCATTTACTAGGGTGCTGACTTTTATGTTCATTAAAAACTAGTCGTTTTTATTAAGAACAGCTAGCTTTTGCTAGACACTTTATTGAGCACATGTGGACCAGGTACAGTATCTGTAGATCACAAGCTTTCGGAGCGCTGCTCCTTCTTCAGGTGAAGTGGAGAATTGCAGAAAGACACAGCTTATATAGTCAGAGAATCATGTCAGATGTTTACAGGTAATGTTTCCAACTGCCATTTATCACCTCGGCAGAGAGATAATCACAGCAATCAAAGGTATGAATTGTATCCAAACAGGTCAGTCAGGAAAACATCTTGACTGCTGCCTTGTGGGTAGCCCAGTGCATCGTGGGTAGCCCACTCTCATATACATACAGCACCAGCTAGTGTACCATTCCAGAATGACAGGTTACTGATCATTACATCCCCCTTTCTTTGATGTTAAACAAAATCAGTATCAATCAATATCAATCAATAACAACATAAACATCTTCAACAGTCAATACATTTTCAATGTCGTTTTCTTTGTACTCAAAGATTAAGTCTATCAGGCTTTTTTACTTCACACGTGAATCTTCTCAGCACAGGTAAGTCTGATGTGTTTTCATGAGAGCCTGTATGTGTATTTGTGTTAGATTGTTCTGGTGGTGAGTGACAAGATTCAGTTGCGGCATTGTCATCGATTTGCTCTTCAATAGTCTCTTGTGTTTTTAGGAGGGAACGGCGGTTCCTCCTGAGAATCTATCCTTCCTCAGTTCTAACAGTGTATGACCTTGGTCCTACTTCCTCAAGAACTGTAGCTTTCCTGTTCCATGCATCTGGATCCTCAATCCTGACAACATCATCCTTTGTCAATGGTTTCAGAGTTTTGGATGACTTGTCATAGTATGATTTCTGTTTCAGCTTTAACAGTTGAAGTCTCTGTCTCAGTTCCTTACTCTGCTTTTCTTTTGCACAGCAGGGTAGCATGGTACACAACTTGCGACCCATTAGGAGTTCAGCAGGTGAAGAACTAGAGTCTAAAAGTGAGGCTCGGTAGCTCAGCAGGGCGAGATAAGGATCAGACTTGCTTTCTGTCGCTTTCTTCAGTAGCTGCTTGAGAACTTGAACACCTTTCTCTGCCTTACCATTCAACTGAGCATACAAAGGACTGGATGTGATGTGTTGAAAGTCATAATGTGCTGCAAACTGTTGCCATTCCTTACAGTTGAAGCACGGACCATTGTCGCTAATGGCAATCCTGGGAATTCCATGTCTGGCGAAGATGGATTTCACATGCATTATGACACTGCTTGCTGTGGTGCTTGAGAGCAGCGCCATCTCAGGATAGTTAGAATAGTAGTCAATCACTATTAGATAGTCTTTACCATTTAAATGAAAAAGGTCCATACCAACCTTTTGCCATGGTGCTGTTGGTATGTCAGCTACTATCATTGGTTCCTTTGCTTGTTTGTTTTGGTGTTTCTGACATGTCTCACATTTGCCTATCATGTTCTCAATGTCCTTATTTATGCCAGGCCAATAAACAGTGTCTCTTGCCCTCCTTTTGCATTTTTCAATTCCGAGGTGTCCCTCATGAATACTTTTGAGCATGTCTTGACGTAGAGCCTGTGGAATGACTATTCTGTTCTGTTTTAGTAATACTCCACTTGCGACACTCAATTCTGACCTTATGTGAAAATATTTTGGACAGGAACCTTTTGGCCAACCATGATGAATATTCTCTATTACTGTTTATAATACTGTATCTTCTACTGTTTCTTCTGCTATTTGCTTTGATTTTGTGTCTGACACGGGCAGCGCAGCAGTGACCATACTCACATGAACATACACGCCTTCTTCAGTAGAGCTCACATGACTCATTGTGGGTGCTCGGGATAGTGAACCTGCTAACACTATGTATTTGCCTGGTGTGTAGATCAGTTCAAAGTCATATCTTTGCAGCTTCATCATGAGTCGTTGAATCCTTGGAGACATCTTATTCAGGTTCTTTTTTATGATGGCAACCAGTGGGCTGTGGTCTGTCTCAACTGTGAAGGTGGGAAGCCCATATATGTAGCCATGAAACTTTTCTAGTCCAACTACCAAGCCTAGACATTCCTTTTCAATCTGGGCGTATCGACACTCAGTATCAGTCATAGACCTGGAGGCATAGGCAACAGGCTTCCAATCTTCACCCTCTGCTTGTATCAAGACCGCACCTAGGCCATCTTTTGATGCATCCATTGACACTTTGATTCTTTTTGTTGGGTCAAACAAGGTGAGTACAGGTGTGGTTGCCAGCACTGTTTTGAGGTTTATCCACTCTTGTTCATGTCTTTCTGTCCATGCAAACTCATTTGTTTTACGTAGCAGGTCTCGCAGACAGGCTGTCTTGGCTGACAAGTTAGGAATGAACTTTCCAATGAAGTTTATCATCCCCATGATGCGTAGCACTCCTTTTTTGTCAGTGGGTCGGGGCATGTTGAGTATGGCATTTACTTTTTCTATATCTGGCTCTATTCCTTTACCAGATAGATTATCTCCTAGGAAAGTGACTTCCTGGATGCCAAACTGACACTTGGCTATGTTGAGCTTCAGTCCATTCCAGTGTATGCTCTGTAGCACTTTAGTCAGTCTCTCATTGTGTTCTTTCAGTGTGGAGCCCCAGATGATGATGTCATCAACATAGACCCGAACTCCTTCCAGACCTTCAATTATGTGTTCCATCGCTCTATGAAAGATGTCAGATGCAGATATTATCCTGAAAGGCATTCTGAGGAAACAATACCTGCCAAATGGTGTGTTGAAGGTACAGTATTTGGTGCTCTCGTCATCCTTGCCAAAATCCTTGTGAGGCATTGAGCTTTGTAAAGTGTCTGGCACCTGACATTTCACTGGTGATTTCTTCTCGCTTGGAAATCTGGTAGTGTTCACGTTTTATCTTTGCATTTAAGTCCTTTGGATCCATGCATACTCTTAGATCATTGTTCTTTTTCTTTACACATACCATGGAGTTAACACAGTCTGTTGGCTCTTCGACTTTCCTGATGACTCCTAGTGTGGTCATTCTGTCCAGTTCATTCTTGAGCCGGTCACGCAGGGGTGCTGGAACTCTTCGTGGAGCATGTACCACTGGCTGAGCATCCTCCTTTAGCTGGATCTTGTAAGTGAATGGTAGAACTCCAAATCCTTTGAACATATCCTGGAAATTATTCACGACAGAATCCACCGAGTCATCTGGTCTGCTTATGGCACAGTTTATACGGTAGACTCTCTTGACCAGTTCTAAGTCCTCACAAGCTTTGTCACCCAGTAGTGAATCAAGTCCTTCAGCCACAACAGAAAACATGAGATGATGCACTTTGTCTTTGACTGTCACTTTAAGTCTGCATACACCTAAGCTATCTATTTTCTGTCCATTATAGTCCTTCAGTAGTACTGACTTTTTCTGTATTTTGGGCTTTTCTTTCATATTGTTAATGTCACTCATACTGATTAAGTTTGCTTTTGCCCCAGTGTCTAGTTTCAATGTAACTAATGCTCCATTTACCTGCAGTGGGATCATCCATTTGTCCTCTTTTACTGCATTAACTTTATGTTCAGCATTGTTAATTACTGAGGGCTTCACATTTTCTGTATCCTTTTTGATATTGTCACATGACACCATTCCTACAAAACAGGTCTCACTTAAATCAGTGTCCTCAATTACATTAACTCGTTGCCCTTTCTTAGTTTTTACTTTTGAAAAGCATTGTTTGGCAAAATGATTCTTTCCATGACATTTTGTGCACATTTTTCCAAATGCTGGGCATTGTTTTAACTGGTATTTGTAACCACAACGTTTACAATTAAAAATTCCTTCCTCCGATTGCTTTTCACTTCTGTTCTGCCCATGCTTCTTCCCCTTGTAGGACACAGCACCGACAGCAGCACTTACTGCAATCGCATCATCATTGATTTCACTGAAAGTCTTGGCATGCTTTTGAGCTAGCTCGCTAGCTTGGCATATTTTCACAGCAATTTCCAATGTTAGTTCGGTTTCTCTCAACAGACGTTCCCTGACTTTTTTTATCATGAATACCAAACACAATCTGGTCACGAATCATGGATGCTTTCAGCTCAGAGAAATTACATGTCTGTGCTTTCAGTTTCAGATCAGTCAAAAAGCTATCAAAAGTCTCATTTTGCTGCTGTGTCCGAGAACAGAACACGTATCTTTCATAGGTCTCATTCTTTTTTGGAGAACAATATGTATCAAATTTCCTTCACACATCGTCTAAATTTTCTCTGTTCTCCTCTGGATTAAATACAAATGTATTAAATACCTCTATCACCTGTGGGCCTGCAACCGTGAGCAGCAACGCTATTTTCCTTGCGTCTGGCTTCGTACTGTACCCGATGGCAGCAATGTAGAGTTCGAATTGTTGTTTAAAAGTCTGCCAATTGTAGTCGACATTTCCTATGAGTTTCAAATGCTCTGGTGGCTTCAAATTCTCCATGTCGCATTGCACAATATTCAGCAGATCTTACCATTCCTGGTACCATGTTATGTTCATTAATAACTAGTCGTTTTTATTAAGAACAGCTAGCTTTTGCTAGACACTTTATTGAGCACATGTGGACTAGGTACAGTATCTGTAGAGGCCTCCATCTTGACTGCTGCCTTGTGGGTAGCCTAGTGCATCGTGGGTAGCCCACTCTTATATACATACAGCACCACCTAGTGTACCATTCCAGAATGACAGGTTACTGATCATTACACTGACCATTGGACTAATTGATTCTGTATCCTTCAGGCCTGAAAACTGATCCATATTCTTTTGCAATCTCTCAATATAATCCTCTACATCCTCATCCTTTTTCTTCTTGGTCTACTATAGAATATATAGACTTGACCTTAACTTGCTTAACTTCTTGGACCACCATTTGTTTGTCTGGGCTTTCCTTGGTCTCTTCTTTTGATCTCTTTTTCTGGTTCCCTCTTTCACTAGCCTCAGTACTTAACTGTTTTCTCCTTTCAGCTTCCCTTTTCCAATCGCCGAATGCTGACCAATTAATTTTCTTCTTGCCCCTTCTACCTGGATCTCTATCAAGAAGACACTCTTCAAGACAAGTAATCCTATCTAAATTAAAGGATCCGTCTGGTGGAAAAGGTCTTATTTTATTTTTAGTCCAATTAGTCCAATTTTCCATACGGTCGATGGAAGACTGGCCACAATTTTTCAACATAAAACAGGCTGGAGTGCCTTTTTCTGGCATTTTACTTGATTGACTACCCATTGTCCCTCTACGTAATTGTTAGCAGGGGTACTTTTTCTGGGTTTGTAGTCTTTCTTGCTTTCTTAACGGTTAATATTTTGATTCCGTAGCATAAAATTATACACCACAATATGAGGATTATAATTAACAATCCGAACAGTTGTCGCAACACTTCATCAATATTATGAGAATTGACAAAATTAGACATAACAATTAACAAACGTTATGATACAATCCTAGTGGTCTTTATCAACATCGAACCAGTGTCACAGAATCTCCAACTTTCGCCGCTCAGAGTGTCTCAGGGTCTTGGCGCCTACTTTGTGGTCCTGGCCTTCAATTGGGGCATTTGCCCTCTTAATAACTGGCCTGAGGCTAGGCATTAGAGATTTAACACTCTCCTTGTCCGATCGGGCTCAGTTGATTGGCTGTGACAAGGCTCGAAACCAAGAGACCACCACGAACAATAAACACGAATTTAATACTTATAGTAACAATTTATTACACCGCGCGGATTCTTAACCTATTCTTCCTACCGGGACTCTAACCCGTCACACATTCCCTTCTTCTGTTTGGGATTCCAACCCGCCGGTTTTCCCACTATCGGGACTTCAACCCATTCCACATTCACTTTTAGGGATTTTAACCCACCAACTAGTTTAGGATTCCAACCCGCCGGTTTTCCTACAACTGTGCTACTCCTTCTTTGGTCGTAGTCTTAACCTTCTGCTGTCCGGACAGTCTTAACCCTTAAACCTTACCGGTATCTCTTACTCTCTACGTGCCAGTATTTTCAGGGTCCGACTATCCGAGAACCGATCCTCTCTTTACTGTAGTTGATAAAAGAGAAAATGATTACTTAAAGGTAACCAAACCCTGAACTGAGTCTACTCACAGATCGCAGTACACTTGCCGACGAGCGGGACTCAATTGTACCTGTTACCGGGGAAGGCTTCCTGGTTTTGAGTGTTCAAGAGACACTCCCTGGCCAGACAGGGACTGTTCCCCGGAATGTCACAACCTTGGCGTCCGCTCCCCGTCAAGTAGTAAGCGATCACGGTGGAACATCCAAGAAATACTGTCGAAGTTCGAGCAAGACTCAGACGCAAGGTAACTGGCAAACAACACTTGTATTTTACTTGTCACAAGGGGAGAGCAGTACAATCAATGGTTGATACTACAACTCCGACGAACGCTTACAAGAGGCTCATATTTATACATTGGAGTAAACAAGTTCCAGATAATCACGTGGATATTACATCATTGGTTTAGCAACATTAATTTCTCAAAAAAACAACTTACATTAAACGAAGCCTATTCTTTCAATTCCGCTTATCTCTACTAGTCTGACCATCTGAACCACAAGTTCCGGTCTTGTCTTACCGCAGCGTATGCCTTTCTGAGGTGCCGAATCATGATTGGATGCCGTACAATAGCTAGTTAACCATATCCTGCAATGATTCAATCTTCTATCAAGCAGTCAAGCCCTTGTGACCTTTATTGTTCTTTAATACTAAACCACAGGTCAAAGAGCAGGTTTCCCTCTTCCTTCTTATTGAGTTTGCAAACTGCCAATTCTGCTATGCTTGCACTTTGCGAAGCTGAAGTTCCTCTTTGCTCCCTTTCCGACACTAAAACATCTATTATTACCTTATGCAATTCATTCCTTATGTGAAGCCATTTTGTTAGCCAGTTTGTTGCCCATTTTATTTACATTTCCACAACAAACACCAGCTTATAACTGGGTGTTGGTCCCCAAATGCGTCTTTCCACTGCCCTTCTCTGCCTTTACTGGTTTACCTTCTTCTTTGTCTCGCCTCATCTCGTCTGCCCATTTGTGGCCTGTGTGTCCTGTGTGGTTTTGAACTCGGGTCTCGTTCTCCTCCCGCGTTCGGCCCCGGTGTAATGGGCGTCCTTGGTTGTTGAGCGGCATGGGGAGCGAGAAGAGAACCCACCATGAGGCCAGGGCGTGAGAACGAGAGGCAGCAGGCCAAGGCCACAGGCAAGCATTAAGGGCGAAAAGAGTCAAGAGAGTGATTGCCACTGATGGGCCTACAATTATACCCGTTCTTCAACTCCTTATCTGCGCGCCAAATCAGGTCAGTCCATTGTTTAACTTTTGGCGGGCTTGTTTAAATGATTACAGCCATTTATTTTAACGACTTGTGAAGTGGTTGTCTCTGGGTCGAATGGCCCCGATGTCCTGGTTGTTTGTCATGGATGAAGCTTAATTGTCCCCATCCTGACTTGATGGCTACTGTGAGCTGTTACCAATTAAATATGCAGAAACCTAATGGCCTCGATTCTAGGCCCATTCTGGCTTGATCTGTTTCAGCAGCGAGGAGGAGCTCGGCTTAAAAACCGGCGGCAGTTGCGAGGCCCGACCACTCGGAGCAGCAGAGAGCAGCGAGGAGGAGCCCGGCTTAAAAACCGGCGGCAGTTGCGAGGCCCGACCACTCGGAGCAGCAGAGAGCAGCGAGGAGGAGCCCGGCTTAAAAACCGGCGGCAGTTGCGAGGCCCGACCACTCGGAGCAGCAGAGAGCAGCGAGGAGGAGCCCGGCTTAAAAACCGGCGGCAGTTGCGAGGCCCGACCACTCGGAGCAGCAGAGAGCAGCGAGGAGGAGCCCGGCTTAAAAACCGGCGGCAGTTGCGAGGCCCGACCACTCGGAGCAGCAGAGAGCAGCGAGGAGGAGCCCGGCTTAAAAACCGGCGGCAGTTGCGAGGCCTGACCACTCGGAGCAGCAGAGAGCAGCGAGGAGGAGCCCGGCTTAAAAACCGGCGGCAGTTGCGAGGCCCGACCACTCGGAGCAGCAGAGAGCAGCGAGGAGGAGCCCGGCTTAAAAACCGGCGGCAGTTGCGAGGCCCGACCACTCGGAGCAGCAGAGAGCAGCGAGGAGGAGCCCGGCTTAAAAACCGGCGGCAGTTGCGAGGCCCGACCACTCGGAGCAGCAGAGAGCAGCGAGGAGGAGCCCGGCTTAAAAACCGGCGGCAGTTGCGAGGCATACCAAATCAACAGCAGAGGAGAGGGGTAAATAGTAATCAGTGTGTGACGTCACCAGGGAGCAGCTGGTGCAGTCGGGAGAGCAGGAGGCCAGTAACTCTTATATAGGTGGAGCTGTTGCTAAACCCGAAACACTACAGTGTAGTGTCTCCCACCCTTCCACCTCCTCTAACCTTTTAGGGGTTAGGGGAAGTTGAAAAGGTAGGTTCAATTTATTTTATTTCAGGAGCCTAACCTAGGTGGAAAAGGTTCCAGGACAGGAGGTGGCAGTGAAAATACAACACCAGAAAACAGGTAGGTGACTGGTTGGTGAGTACTTTCACAAACTTATTCTAAGTAGAATTCAATAATTAAGCTAAATCGTAGTAAATAAAAAGGTATTGTAAGGGTTAAGTCATGGAAGGGCAGCTCAGACCCGTGTCATGCTCCTCCTGTGCCATGTGGGAAATCAGGGACACTGTCCCTGACAACTATGTGTGCAGGAAGTGTGTCCAGCTGCAGCTCCTAGCGGACCGCATGGCGGCGCTGGAGCTGCGAATGGACTCACTCTGGAGCATACGCGATGCTGAGGATGTTGTGGATAGCACATTCAGTGAGTTGGTCACACCGCAGGTAAAGGCTAGCTCAGACAGTAAATGGGTGACCAAAAGGCAGGGTAAAGGCAGGAAGGTAGTGCAGGAGTCACCTGCGGTCATCTCCCTCCAAAACAGGTTTACCGTTTTGGGTACTGTTGGGGGAGATGACTTATCAGGGGAAGGCACCAGCAGCCAGGTTCAGGGCACCATGACTGGCTCTGCTGCACAGAAGGGCGGGAAAAAGAGGGATAGGGCTATAGTGATAGGGGATTCAATTGTAAGGGGGATAGATAGGAGTTTCTGTGGCCGAGACCGAGACTCCAAGATGGTATGTTGCCTCCCTGGTGCAAGGGTCAAGGATGTCTCGGAGCGGGTGCAGAGCATTCTGAAGGGGGAGGGGGATCAGCCAGTTGTCGTGGTACATGTAGGTACCAACGATGTAGGTAAAAAGAGGGAGGAGGTCCTACAAGCTGAATTTAGGGAGTTAGGAGCTAAATTGAAAAGTAGGACCTCAAAGGTAGTAATCTCTGGATTGCTACCAGTGCCACGAGCTAATAAGTTTAGAGAGAGTAAGATAGATAAGCTAAATACGTGGCTTGAGCAGTGGTGCAAGGGAGAGGGATTTAAATTCTTGAGGTATTGGAACCAGTTCTTGGGGAGGAGTGACCTGTACCAAGGGGACGGTCTACACCTGAACTGTGAGGGAGCCGATGTCCTCGGGGTAATATTTTCTAGGGCGGTTCGGGAGGATTTAAACTAATTTGGCAGGGGGATGGGAACCTAGGTAGTGGAAAAGAGGGAAGTCATATGAAGTCAGAAATAGATGGTAGAAAGGTGAGAAGCAATAAGCAAAGGAGAGAAACACAAAGGGCCAAACTAATTCATAATGAGAGTGTGAAAAAAGCAAGCCTGAAGGCTTTGTATCTTAATGCTAGAAGCATTAGGAACAAGGTGGATGAATTAGTTGTGGAAATAGAGGTAAACAAGTATGATTTGATTGGGATTACAGAAACGTGGCTGCAGGGTGGGCAAGGCTGGGAACTTAACATCCAGGGATATACAATATTTAGGAAGGATCGGCAAAAAGGTAGGGGAGGTGGGGTAGCATTGCTGGTAAAGGAGGGGATTAATGCAATGGAAAGGAAGGATATTAACTCGGATGAAACGGAATCTGTATGGGTAGAAATGAGAAATAGCAAGGGGAGGAAAACGTTAGTGGGTGTGATATATAGGCCTCCAAATAGTAATATGGAGGTGAGGGAAGGCATAAAAAGGGAAATTAGAGAAGCGTGCGATAAGAGCACAGCTGTCATCATGGGTGACTTTAATTTACATATTGATTGGACTACCCAAATTAGTAAAAATTCTGAGGAGGAGGAATTCCTGGAATGTTTTCGGGACGGTTATCTGGACCAATATGTCGAGGAGCCGACTCGAGATCAGGCCATTTTAGACTGGGTATTGTGCAATGAGAAGGGACTTATCAGCAATCTTCTTGTACGAGGCCCCTTGGGTCAGAGCGATCATAACATGATCGAGCTCTCAGTCGAGATGGAGAGTGAGGAAATTGAATCAGAGACTAAGGTCCAGAACTTAAATAAAGGGAATTACGAGGGTATGAGACGGGAATTGGGTAAGATTGATTGGGTGGTGTTTCTGGGGGGATTGACAGCGGATAGACAATGGCAAGCATTCAAAGATAGAATGGAAGAATTCCAGAACATGTTTATACCGGTTTGGCATAAAAATAAACCTAAAAAGGTGACTCAACCGTGGATAACGAGGGAAATTAGGGACAGCATAAAATCAAAAAAAAGGGCATATCAACTGGCAAAAAAAAGCACCAGACCGGAAGACTGGGGGCAGTACAGGATACAGCAAAAGAGGACAAAGGGATTAATCAGGAAGGGGAAAATAGAATACGAAAGTAAACTTGCAGCAAACATAAAGACAGACTGCAAAAGCTTTTATCGGTATATCAGGAGGAAAAGACTGGTAAAATCCCAAGTCGGTCCCTTGCAGTCCGATTCGGGAGAATATATAATGGAGAATAAGGAAATGGCAGACCAATTAAACTCATACTTTGGTTCTGTATTCACAAAGGAGGACACAAATAACCTCCCAGGAATATCGGCAAACATAGGGACTAATGAGAGGGAGGAGCTGACAGAAATTAGTATCTCTAGGGATATGGTGTTGGGTAAGTTGAGGGGACTGAAGGCCGACAAATCCCCGGGGCCTGATAAACTACATCCTAGGGTACTTAAGGAGGTGGCCCTGGAGATAGCAGATGCTCTAAGGATCATCTTCCGGAACTCTATTGACTCGGGAACAGTACCCGTGGATTGGAGGGTAGCTAATGTTACCCCAATATTTAAAAAGGGGGGTAGAGAGAAAGCAGGGAATTATAGACCAGTAAGCCTTACATCGGTTGTGGGCAAAATGCTAGAGTCCATTATTAAGGATAAAATAGCGGAGCACTTGACAAATGGGGAAAGGATCGGACAGAGTCAACATGGATTTACAAAGGGTAAATCGTGTTTGACTAATCTGCTGGAATTTTTTGAGGAAGTAACTGGTAAAATAGATGGGGGAGAGCCAATGGATGTGGTGTACCTTGACTTCCAGAAAGCCTTTGATAAGGTTCCACACAAAAGATTATCATGCAAAATTAAGGCTCATGGAATTGGGGGCAAAGTATTAACGTGGATAGAGAACTGGCTGGCGGATAGAAAACAGAGAGTTGGAATAAACGGCTCGTTTTCGGAGTGGCAGGCAGTGACCAGCGGGGTGCCGCAAGGATCTGTCCTGGGACCCCAGCTGTTCACAATATATATAAATGATCTGGATCAGGGAATGGGATGCAATATTTCCAAATTCGCTGACGACACTAAACTAGGAGGAGGGGTGGGCTCTGATGAGGATGTCAGGAGGCTACAGTGCGATTTGGACAGGTTGGGGGAATGGGCAGATACGTGGCAGATGCACTATAATGTGGATAAATGCGAGGTTATCCACTTTGGGGGTAAAAACAGGAGGGTAGATTATTATCTAAATGGCAATAGATTGGGAGATGGGGAAGTGCAGAGGGACCTGGGTGTTCTTGTGCACCAGTCACTGAAGGAGAGCATGCAGGTGCAACAGGCGATTAAGAAGGCAAATGGTATGTTGGCCTTCATATCAAGGGGGTTCGAGTATAGGAATAGGGATACCTTACTACAGCTGTACAAGGTGCTGGTGAGACCGCATCTGGAGTATTGTGTACAGTTTTGGTCGCCCCATCTGCGGAAGGATGTTCTTGCCATGGAAAGAGTGCAACGGCGATTCACCAGGCTGATACCTGGAATGGCGGGAATGACCTACGAAGAGAGATTAAATAGTTTGGGCTTGTACTCACTGGAGTTTAGAAGATTGAGAGGGGATCTCATCGAAACATATAAAATTATGGCAGGCCTGGACAGGCTGAATTCAGAGAGAATGTTTCCAATGGCCGGGGAGCACAGAACCAGGGGCCACAGTCTAAAAATAGCGGGCAAATCATTTAAAACAGAGATGAGGAAGTATTTCTTCACTCAAAGAGTGGTGAGCCTGTGGAATTCCCTGCCACAGAGGGCTGCGAAGGCTAATTCAATAAATATTTTCAAGAGAGAATTGGATATATTTCTGAAGGCTAAGGGGATTAAGGGTTACGGAGAAAAGGCGGGGACGGGGTACTGAACTGGTAAGATCAGCTATGATCTCAGACGAAGATCAGCCATGATCTCATTGAATGGCGGAGCAGGCTCGAAGGGCCGAATGGCCTACTCCTGTTCCTATCTCTATGTTTCTAAGTCGAATGAATGCGTATTCTGTGTTTACTTTGGCTGTCTGGCTCCAGAGAGTCCTTTTCACAGATTCCTGCATTTTAAGTTTCGTCTCCGGGCCTGTCTGTCTGCAGAGCCCTGTTTTAAAATCCTGTCGGTTTTGGTCACGAGGTTACAGAAGCCATTTTGGGTACCCTGGTTTTAATAACTTGTCCAAAACAGGGTCCCTTGATCCATAATTTGGGGAGTGCGGGAATTTTGAGAACCTTGCACTTACACTCCCCCCTGCTGATACTAAACTTGCTTTAAGTATCATCCTGATAGGGTGAGCAAAAATTTCCGATGCTCCATAGTCAACCTTCCCCTGCAATTACCTATCTAAGATACCCACGACATATGCACTTCCCATTCCGCGAAAATGGAGTGTACATAATTATACATAGAATAATCACAGTCATTTACACACATCCAAGCATGGAGGGGGTCCAACACCCCTGCACCACTTGGTACACATATATCTTTATTAACAACACGTTCGAAAATCTTTATTAAAAACAACAAACACAAAAAACAACAATCTTTAATCAGAAATACAAAAACTCAAACAGGTGTATCTCCCTCCACCTTAACATAATGTTCCTTCCAGATCCTCTGGTTTCGGAATTCTAGTATTTCACCTTTTCCCTTGCACTGAGTGCAGACTAGGTACAATATTATCCTCAACTGGCAAACCATGAGAATGTGGGAGGCCAGCCTGATCCACGAAGAGACCTCTATATTATAGAATATATCCCACCAGGGTGGGATCACAATGTCCAATATCTTAGCCTCTATCTCTACCGTCTCCTGCTCTAACGTGTAGAAATGTTTCTGCGAGACTATAACTGCTTTGAGTATCTTGGTAAGATGTTCTGGGAAAGGGGGGATTTCGTAGCCGAAATGCACTACGTACTTTTGCAGGTTGGTGAAATTCTCTTTTACAGTGAGGTGAACAGTGGAGGGTTCAGGAATGGGAACAATTCGTTCCTGGGCCACCTGAACTTCTGCCTCGGGTTTAAAGCAGAAACTGCTGTCACTTACCAGACACCAGCTATGCTGTCCATGCTGGTAGTGGGGCGTGCCTGTGGTGACACAATATGTCCCACCTCCTATATATGCTACCTGTGGGGGGACATGGCCTTGTGTCATTGCCTTAATGGTACAATTTATAGGTTTTGCGCCAACAGCTTTAAACTCGCACTGTGGTTTTGAATAGGTGTTCAAGTGCTGGGGACACAGTATTATGTGTGCTCCCCGGCTCCGGCACCCTGAGAGGTCAGTACCTGTCATAGTGTACTCCCACTTTATGATGTAAGGTGGGAGCGCTGTGAAACAAATGTGTGCACCCCCTTGAATGACTCCAATGTTCTCTACCCTGTATACCGGTGTGGGTCAGGCTGTCCTACCCATGACCGGCATTCTCACTACTATACCCATGATGGTGTGGTTGGTCTGCCCAAAATCCACTGGGACTGGGTAGGCCTCGGAAGCTAGCCAGAGTTGGCATGGGCTTAATGCATTCTCAAATGGATGGAGGGCTGCGAGGTACTTGTTGCTGATCCAGGAGGGGACTAAACCCTGTTTCAAATCCTCCAGATTACTGCGGCCCTCGCCCAGCAACCACGCCCCGTACAGCACGCACACCTCATTCTGCGCAGCCTGGTCAGAAGCATTTCTGTCCTCTCTTATGAGGGCATTTACGGTCTTTGCATGCTTCTCCAGCTCGGCTATGATTTCCTTTAAATGGACCGTCATGGCCTGGTCCTCATGTAACTCCGAGCCCCTTACTTTGTTCTCGTCCATTAATATCTTCCTTAACTGTGTTTTTAAACCGTTTATCTGGGTCTGCAGCTCTATGTCATCCTGACTGTTGATGACAGAGGACCCAGTGTTAAACACAGTAAAAACATCATTCCATACTCCCCTTCTTTGTCTCCCTGTATTACCAAAGTACTCGCGGTGTGTGGTGTACAGTTCGGTTTTGTCACATTAACGAAATTGAACTCGTAAAATTTCTTAAACATGTCCTTTAACAGGGCCTGGTATAGCTGCTCTGTTTCTTTGGGACACCACTCTGGTAAATGTACCTCGGTGAGGTTTAAAATCACAGAGGCTACCGCGTAGTGTACCCTCTGGTATAGTACCTGATCTGTAGGCACCAATACCAGCCCATTCCCTGGTCCCTTGGTGGTGGTGAGGCACCCCTCTCTGTGTGTCCTTGCTGCCTGAGTCGTGGGCAAGGGCTTCCGGGCGCGCGCCACTAGCTCAGTGGCTTTAACTGGGGCTGGGTAACTTGGGACTATGCAGGTGTGTAGGTGGGTATCCCATTCCACCCCCTTCCCCTTATCCTGCCATGATGTGGAGAAGATGATAGATATGCCTGTGGGGCAGGCCCTTTTCGACCCCCACATACAGACATAGATACCCTGTTCCGACTTCCACCACTTATCCCAACATACGCTAGTCCCTTCTTGGGTCCCGATGACCGTCCGGTGGGTGTCGTTCCCCATCCATTCCCAGTCAGCTGTACGATCCCCCATGTCCGTGCTCAGCTTTCTGAGCCACCACCACTTTCCCAGGGGAATCTGTCCTTTACAAGTCAGGCACACGCGTTTCCCCTCAGTGACCCTGACCCGTGAGGCCACAACCTGTACGCTGGAGCAGAGGAGGGAGGCCTCCCCTTAGGTGAACCCGGTCTGGCTGGAGTACTGGATGGAGTTGGATCCCTCATGGGCGTAGATGGCGGGTCCCTCCGTGCCTTGCTCGCTGCTCCCAGCAGTCACCACTGGAGCCTTTTCTCCCGAGCACCCGTAGAGAGTCCTCTACGTCGCCTCGCTTTCCAATGCTCATCCCTAGCAGGGTGAGTAGGAGTATGCCCCCCTTCATTCTCAAATCCTCTTTCTGCAAAGAGACACAAGAGCATATAGCCAGGTCCCGAGGAGATTCTCTGGCTTGGGTGAGACATAGTCGAGTCTTGCAACCTCGACTCAATATACATTCTTAACAATACTACTACTGTATTAAACTACCCATCACCTCATTTAACTTACACTAAACACCCAAACTTAACGATATAAACTTACGTTACCTAAACTATGTACATCCGCCGCCCGTCTCCGGACGGCCAGGCTAATCTCTATTTGGACTGCGGCACACCGCTCCCTTCATCGTGGCCACACCGTCCTGCACTGTCGGTCCCTCGCAGCCTATGGCTGCCGGCTGGGGACCCCTGTCCTTGGACTTCCTCCTAACTCGGGAGGCTGTCCCTTTAAAATGGGGAGCTGGTGACCATGCTTTCCTTGGCTGGGGCGTCCGTGGGGACCTTCTGAGGACTCTGGTGGGTGGGGTTTTCTTGGCTGGTGGGCCTTTAACCCGAGCCACTGCCCCCTCCGGTGCGGCCCGTGGGCTTACCACTGCATCTGGCTGGCAATCCTCGCCCTCAGCCTTTACCTCTCCCGAACCTGGGCTAGGGGCAGGTAAGAGTTGGGTGAGTCAGGGAGTCTTAACTGGTTGCTGAAATCAAACTTTTGTTTGTTTCACATTTACTGTGTACTGTTTACTGTTTAAAATCTAAATTTCCCAGCTTTAAGCAGGGTTAAAAAGGGATAAACAAGTCCTACAACTCAGAGCAGCTGAAGGCAGTTAACAAGGGAAACTGGAGTAATCTGGTTAACCTGGTTCTCCTGTAGCTGTGCTCAGCAAGTCTTTGTTTCAGGGCCTATAAAAACAGGCTTTGAAGTGCGATTTTGCACTGAGTGCGGTTTCAACAGAGTGCTGAGAGTTGGGTGAGTCAGGGAGTTAGGTGAGGCAAGGCCTCAGAGCTTCGGCGGGTGCTTTAGCGGTAGAGCGGGCCTACAAAGGGCTCCAGAGACCAGGTAAGGCTTACTTTACTGGTGGTATTGAATTAATTTAATTTAAATTGATTAAAGGGGTAGGTCATGCCAGGAGAGCCCAGCCCCATGATATGCTCCTCTTGCTCTATGTGGGAATTCAGGGACGCTGCCAGTGTCCCTGACCAACACGTGTGCCACAAATGCATCCAGCTGCAGCTACTAACGGGCCGTCTTGGGGCGCTGGAGCTGCGGGTGGATGGGTTGTGGAGCATTCACGATGCTGAGAGGGTCGCGAATTACTCGTACAGTGAGTTGGTCACACCGCAGGGTAGGGCTGCACAGGCAGAAGGGAAATGGGTGACCACCAGGCGGAACAATAGAAGCAGGCAGGTAGTGCAGGGGACCCCTGTGGCCATCCCCCTTTCAACCAGGTATACCGCTTTGGATACTGTTGGGGGGAATGACTTACCATGGGAAGGCAGCAGCAGCCAACTTCCTGGCACTGGGGGTGCTCCTGCTGCCCAGGAAGGGAGGAAAAAGAGTGGGAGAGCAATAGTGGTAGGGGATTCTATAGTAAGGGGAACAGATAGGCGTTTCTGTGGCTGTAGACGTGAATCCAGGATGGTTTGTTGCCTCCCTGGTGCCAGGGTCAAGGATGTCACTGAGCGGCTGCAGGGCATTCTGGTGGGGGAGGGCGAACAGCCAGAGGTCGTGGTCCACATTGGTACCAACGACATAGGTAAAAAGAGGGATGAGGTCCTGCAGCAAGAATTTAGGGAGCTAGGTAGAAGATTAAAGAGCAGGACCTCAAAGGTTGTAATCTCTGGATTACTCCCGGTGCCACATGCTAGTGAGTGTAGGAATAGGAAGATAGAACAGATGAATGCGTGGCTAAAGGGATGGTGCAGGAGGGAGGGCTTTAGTTTCCTGGATCACTGGGTCTGCTTCTGGGAAAGGTGGGACTTGTACAAGTCGGACGGTTTACACCTGAACCAGAGGGGGACCAATATCTTTGCGGGGAGGTTTGCTAGCACTGTTGCGGGGGGTTTAAACTAACTTGGCAGGGGGATGGGATACAGAGTGGAGCTATAGTAGGGGGTGATTTACAGCCAAATACGGAGGAAAAAACAAGTCAGCTGGGAAGGCAGAGCAAATATGTGAAGGCAAAAGGGAATATGGCAAGGCTGGAAGGCATTTATTTTAATGCAAGGAGTCTTGCAAATAAGGTGGATGAACTGAAGTTGTTGTTGAACACATGGGAGTACGATATTGTTGCTATCACGGAGACATGGTTGAGGGAAGGTCAGGACTGGCAGCTCAATATTCCGGGGTATAGAATCTTCAGGCGAGACAGAGGGGGGTGTAAAAGGGGAGGGGGTGTTGCAATATTAATTAAGGAGTCAATTACTGCTGTAAGGAGGGATGATATATTAGCGGGTTCCTCAAATGAGGCCATATGGGTAGAACTTAAAAACAAAAAGGGGGCAAGCACTTTGCTGGGAGTGTACTATAGGCCCCCAAACAGTCAGGGGGAGATAGAGGAACAGATATGTAGGCAAATCTCAGAGAAGTGTGAAAATAATAGGGTAATAGTAGTGGGGGATTTCAACTTCCCCAATATAAATTGGGATAGTCAGAGTGTGAAAGGCTTAGAGGGTGCAGAATTCTTAAAGTGCATCCAGGAGAGCTTTTTGAGCCAACATGTAGAAAGTCCTACATGAGAGGGGGTGGTACTGGACCTAATTCTAGGGAATGTAGCCAGGCAAGTGGTGGAAGTGTCAGTAGGAGAGCATTTTGGCGACAGTGACCATAATTCGGTGAGATTTAAGGTGGTCATGGAAAAAGACAAAGACGGCCCGGAAATAAGGGTTCTAAATTGGGGGAAGGCCGATTTAAATATGATAAGGCAGGATCTGGCCAAAGTGGACTGGGAGCAGCTACTTATAGGGAAATCCACATCAAAGCAGTGGGAGACTTTCAGAAGGGAAATAGAGAGAGTACAACGCCAACATGTTCCCGTAAAGGTCAAGGGTGGGACCAACAAGCAAAGGGAACCTTGGATGACAAGGGATATACAAAAATGCATTAGGAAAAAAAGGGGGGCTTTTGGCAGTTACAGAAGACTAAAGACGGAGGAAGCCCTACAGGAGTATAAAAAGTGCAGGGGCATACTTAAAAAAGAAATTAGGAGAGCGAGGAGGGGCCATGAAATAACACTGGTGAGCAAAATAAAGGAAAATCCTAAGATGTTTTATACGTATATTAAGGGCAAGAGGATAACCAGGGAAAGGGTAGGGCCCATTAGGGACCAAAGTGGCAATCTGTGTGTAGAGCCAGATGATGTAGGCGGGGTTTTAAATGAATTTTTTGCATCTGTGTTCACTATGGAGAAAGACGATGTAGACATAGAAATTGGGCAAGGGGACTGTGATATACTTGAACATATTAGCATCGAGAGGGAGGAGGTATTGGCAGTTTTAGCAGGCCAAAAAGTGGATAAATCCCCAGGCCCGGACGAGATGTATCCCAAGCTGCTGTGTGAGGCAAAGGAGGAGATTGCAGGGGCTCTGACACAAATTTTCAGAACCTCTCTGGCCACAGGGGATGTACCAGAGGACTGGAGAACAGCTAACGTAGTGCCATTATTCAAGAAGGGTAGCAGGGATAAACCAAGGAATTACAGGCCAGTGAGCCTAACATCTGTGGTAGGGAAATTATTGGAAAAAATTCTGAGGGACAAAATTAGTCTCCACTTGGAGGGGCAAGGATTAATCGGGAATAGTCAGCATGGCTTTGTCAAGGGTAAATCATGTCTGACCAATCTGATTGAATTTTTCGAGGGGGTGACTAGGTGTGTGGATGAGGGAAATGCTGTGGATATGGTATACATGGACTTCAGTAAGGCTTTTGACAAAGTCCCGCATAGGAGACTGGTCAAGAAGGTAAGAGCCCATGGGATCCAGGGTGCCTTGGCATGTTGGATCCTAAACTGGCTGAGTGGCAGGAGGCAGAGGGTGATGGTCGAAGGTTGCTTTTGTGACTGGAAGCCTGTGTCCAGTGGGGTACCTCAGGGATCGGTGCTGGGTCCCTTGCTGTTTGTGATCTACATAAATGATTTGGATGAAAATGTAAAAGGTATGATCAGTAAGTTCGCAGATGACACGAAAATTGGTGGGGTGGTAAATTGCGAGGAGGAAAGCCTCAGGCTACAGGATGATATAAACGGGTTGGTCAGATGGGCGGAAAAGTGGCAAATGGAATTTAACCCTGAAAAGTGCGAGGTGATGCATTTTGGACGGACAAATAAGGCAAGGGAATACACAATGAGTGGTAGGACCCTAGGAAGTACAGAGGGTCAGAGGGACCTTGGTGTACATGTACATAGATCCCTGAAGGCAGCGGAACAGGTAGATAAGGTGGTTAAAAGGGCATATGGGATACTTGCCTTCATTAGCCGAGGCATAGAATATAAGAGCAGGGAGGTTATGATGGAGCTGTACAGAACGCTGGTAAGGCCGCAGCTGGAGTACTGTGTGCAGTTCTGGTCGCCTCACTATAGGAAGGATATGATTGCTTTGGAGAGGGTGCAGAGAAGATTCACCAGGATGTTACCTGGGATGGAGCGCCTCAGCTATGAAGAAAGACTAAACAGGCTGGGGCTGTTTTCCTTGGAGCAAAGAAGGCTGAGGGGGGACCTGATTGAGGTGTACAAAATGATGAGGGGCATAGATAGGGTAGATAAAGAGGAACTTTTCCCCTTAGTAGGGGGGTCAATAACAAGGGAGCATAGATTCAAGGTAAGGGGCAGGAGGTTTAGAGGGGATTTGAGGAGGAACTTTTTCACCCAGAGGGTGGCTGGAGTCTGGAACTCACTGCCTGAAAGGGTGGTAGAGGCAGGAACCCTCACAACATTCAAGAAGCATTTGGATGAGCACTTGAAATGCCATTGTATACAAGGCTATGGACCAAATGCTGGAAAATGGGATTAGATTGGACAGGGCTTGATGGACGGCGCAGACACGATGGGCCGAACGGCCTCTTTCTGTGCTGTATAACTCTATTACTGACTCTATGACTGAACTCTTCGCAGCCTGTTGCAGCAGGCTGAGAGTCTCCACCCCCAGGTCCCAAATCTGGGTCCGGGGCGGGGTCTTCGCCCTCAGGTCCCTCCTCCTCTAAACCTGAGTTAGGGGCGGGGTCTTCTTTTAATAACATAGATTTTAATATGATTAAACTAATGACTGAAAGTGCTGATTATGCTTAAACTGAGAACAAGACCACGTGTAAGACTGCTTGCTGGAGAGAACAAAGGATGGTGTGATGCACCAGAGATCCAATCACTGGAGAGAACAAGGAATGGGGTGATGCACCAGAGATCCAATCTCAGTGTGGTAACGTCAGGTCGGCCGATGTAACTGAACCAACCATAGCTCTGCGTGCATGCTGCTGAGCCAATGGTAGTAAAGGGGCGGGTGCATTTGCTGTAATCTGATGCTGTATATAAACCAGCCATTTTTAGAACATGTTTAGTCAAACAAAGAATCCCTCCACTGTAAGTCAAGTGATGCAATAAATCGACTATTTAAAAACTACCACCGGACTCAAAATCTTTTATTTTAGTGTGTTGACCTCAGATTAGTGTGGTCCACTGAAATTAACAGATCTAACACTCCTCCTCTAAACCTGGGTTAGGGGCGGGGTCTTCGCCCTCGGGTCCCTCCTCATCTGGAGCCCAGAAGTGTGGGTGAGTGTCCCAATCAGTGGGCGGGATAGCCCCTCCCTTTAAGCAAGCCACAGCGCCTGCCTGTGCAGTCTGTGAACTCCCTCCCGCTGCAGGCTGAGGATCTCTATTCTCAGACCTTACCCCAACTGGCTGTTTTCTCTTTTCAGGTTTAAACAGTTTACACTGATTAATATGGAACCATTTGGTACGCCGAGGCATTTTAACAGCGTATACCATGGTGCTTGCTTTGTCTACAATGCTGTAGGGCCCCATGTATAATGGTTCCAGACTCCTTACTCGGGCATAATTCCTCACCGTGACCTGATCTCCTACCTCCCACTCGTGGTGTTCACAGTATCACAGAATCTACAGTGCAGATAGAAGCCATTTCGGCCCATCGAGCCTGCACCGACACATATCCCACCCTATCCCCGTAACCCCACGTATTTAATCCCCTAACACTAAGGGTCAATTTATCATAGCCAAATCAACCTAACCTGCACATTTTCGGGGTTCTAACAGCAATCGGTTACTCCGATGCTGTTTTCCCATGTTCCCAGCCGTCTGCCCGTGGAACTGCTTAAGGTGCTCGAAGAGGTGTCAGGCGAACCTGTCCCGGTTTACCTCTCTGAGCTGACCCTCCGTGAGCACCGGGGCTAGTACATGGGTGGGGATCCGCATAACCCTGCCAGTCATCAGCTCGTACGGTGAGTACCCCGTGCTTTTTGACTGGCTGGCCCGGATCCCCATCAGAACCAGCGGTAGGACCTCGGCCCATTTTCAAGGCGAGTCCACCGTCTCCTTCCTCAACCTTTCTTTTAGGGTCCTATTCATTCTTTCCACAATCCCTGATGACTGAGGGTTGTGGGCCACGTGCCACTTCCCCTCGATGCCTAGCAGCATAAGGGTATTCTGCATCACCTGTCCGGTGAAGTGACTCCCTTGGTCGGACTCCACATACTGTGGTAGCCCCCACCACGAGAACACCTCCCGGACCAGGATCCTGGCAGTACCCAGAGCTGTGGCTGTTCTGCAGGGGAAGGCCTCTACCCATTTCGTAAGCACATCTACCAGGACTAGGCAGTACTTATAGCCTCCCTGGGCGGTGGGCAGGGGCCCGATGTAGTTGACCTGTATCGACTACCATGGTCCCTCTACCCTCCTGATGTGTCCCATAGGTACCTTCCTTTTCTGGGAGTCAGGGTTATTAGCAGCGCACACAAGACAGCTGGCGCAGAACTCGCAGACATCTTCCCTGAGTCCTGGCCACCATCCTGCCTGTTCCATCCATTGCCAGGTGGTCTCAGGCCCGGGGTGTCCCGCTCCTGGACCCTCATGGGCCAGTTGAAGGAATTCCCTCCGGTGTTGTTGCAGCACAACCCACTGCTCCCCCGGAACAGCGTGCCCTCTTTGGCAATGAGGGTTGCTGTGCCGTAAGGACCCTCTACCCTTTTTCCCTGTCACTGCACTGAGGACTGCCTTGAGGACGGGGTCTTGGGCTTGGACCGTCTTAAGGTCCGGGGCTAACGCTACCCCTGCACTCCCTTGTGTCCCGTCCCTACCTCTGACTGCCGTCATGGGTCCCAGAAAGTGCCTGTACGGGCACCCTCCTTGGCGAGCATGTCAGCCTGCTGGTTGCTTTGACTGGTTGCTTTGACTGCGGAGTTCTGTGGAGGAATGGGCTTTCACCTTGCGGATGAAAACCTCCCCTTCCTCCCCCACTGCTTCCAGGATCTTTTCCAGCAGGGGTTTCACTGTGAGGGGTCTCCCGTCGGCGGAGGTGTATCCGCGGCGGGACCAGATGGCCAGGTACTCCGTACACGAATTGCACGTAAACATGCTGTCCGAGCAAATCGTGTATGGGGTGGGGAAGATTTCGGGGTGTGTAACGACGTACATTACCGCGGACAGTTCAGCCTGCTGGGTGCTCATGGTGCTGGGGAGCTTAATTGCCAGGGTAATGTTTGCCGCTGGGTCATAAATTCCACACCCCGTGAGCCGCTCGCCAGCAGATACTGTGCTGGAGCCATCCACATAGATCTCGCGGCCTGTGGGATGTATCCCAGCCCATAAACCTATGTTCACTTCCCAAACCCCTTCAATGGGACACCGGTGGACTGTTCCAGGATATACCAGGTTGGCTGCGAGCTTTGGCTCGCAGAGACCCTTCACCTTGAGGTCCATCTGTGAGAGGAGCAAGGTCCAGCGGGCAATGCGGGCACTGCTCACCGTTCCATCCTTGATCCTCCCATCCAGGAGCATCTGGGTGGGTGTGTGATGGGTAAGGAGGGTGATGGGAGAGGTGCCTGTGAAGATCAGTGATCTTTTTACAGCCCAATGTGTGCCTAAAAGGTGCCTCTCACAATTGGAGTAGCTCCTCTCCACATCTGTGTGTATCCTGGAGGAGTAGGCCACCGGCCTCAGCCTGCCATGCCACTCTTGGAGCAGCACAGCGCTCAGGCTGTCCCCGCTGGCTGCTACCTCCAGGAAAAACACTTTCCCCCCATCTATGGCCCCTGGAGCTGGTGCGGTCTGCAAGTCCTTCTTGAGCCTGACAAATGCTGCCTGGCAACCCTCATCCCAATCCCACTCCATTCCCTTGTGTAGGAGTCGGAGCAGAGGGGCTGCTGTGGCTGCATAGTCTTCAATGAAGTCCCTGCAGTACCCGGTTAGCCCTAGAAACGACCTCACACCCGTTACTGTGTTGGGGACCGGCAACTCTTGTGCCGCTTCTCTCCTAGCCTTATCTATGGCCCTTTCTCCAGCGCGTACGGTCAGGCCCAGGAATTTCACCTCCTGCTGGCCAATCTGTGCTTTTTTGGGGTTTACCTTAAAACCCTTTTGCCCGAGCAGTTCCAGCAGTTCGGCCAATAGTGGGCCATGCTCCTCTCTCGAATCGGTGAAGAGAAGCAGGTCATCCATATATTGTACCAACTGTCTGGGCTGGCTAAACTCCTTTAAACTGTTTGCCATACACTGATGAAAAATGCTGGGGCTGTTGTGGAAGCCCTGAGGTAAGCAGTTGCACGTGTACTGTTGTCCTTTAAACATAAAGGCAAACTTGTACTGATCCTCCCTCCTTAAAGGGGTGGACCAAAACCTGTTGGAAATATCCAGCACCGTGAAAGTGGTCACGGATGCTGGGATACTTCCTATCAGGTCAGCAACTGCTGCTACCATGGGTGCACAGGCTGGGATGTTACTATTGAGCACCCGATAGTCCACCATGGCTCTCCAGGAATTGTCCGGCTTTCTAACCGGCCACAGTGGAGAGTTCACGTGGGTGGCTATCGGTCTCAGAACCCCCTGCTGTACTAAAGAGGACATGGCTGCTTCCATGTCTGGCTCCGCTTCCCTGGGGAAGTTATACTGTTTCTGTGGTCGGGCCATGGGGTCCCCGTCTACGCTGACCTCGAACTCGTTGACCCTCCCGCAGTCGTGTTTGTGTGTGGCAAATGTGGCTAGGTGGGCCTGCACAAATGCCTGGAACTCCTGTGGGGTGTTACTGACCATGAGCTCAAGTTTATAACCCTCTTCACAGAATCACAGAATCACAGAAACCCCACAGTGCAGATAGAGGCCATTTCGGCCCATCGAGCCTGCACCGACACATATCCCACCCGATCCCCGTAACCCCAACACATATCCCACCCTATCCCCGTAACCCCACGTATTTAATCCCCCTAACACTAAGGGTCAATTTATCATAGCCAATCAACCTAACCTGCACATCTTTGGACTGTAGGAGGAAACCGGAGCACCCGGAGTAAACCCACGCAAACACGGGGAGAATGTGCAAACTCCACACAGACAGTCACCCGAGGCCGGATTCAAACCCGGGTCCCTGGCGCTGTGAGGCAACAGTGCTAACCACTATGCCACCTTCCCTTCCTTTCCTGGGATCACTACTACCTCACCGTTCTTTACTTTACCTGCCCCCCATAGGCAATGATTTCTTAAATCGACCAGGATCCGTGGCCTACAATAAAGTCAGCTCCCAGGACCCCTCTTCCACCCTCCACTTCCCATTTCATTAGGACACAGGTCCACTTGGAGCGGAGCAGTCCTAAACGAATGGCAAGCAGGATGGAAAATGAGCCGGCCTGTTCTTTGCCTGTGAATCCCGACAGACTGTATGGGACCCCATTAGATAGAGGTGAGGAGGTGGGGTTAGCTGAATGGACCACGGTGCATGATGCCCCTGTGTCCAACAGATAGGTCCCCTTCACCTTTTCTACCTCCATCTCCACAAGGGGTCTCTTCCATTCATCGTACTGAAGGGAACACAGGTAAACAGGCTGCGCGGGCTCTAGTCAGGGCTGTGGGTTGGATGGGGCTGATGGGGTCAGAGCACCGGCAGCGGCTGCTACTCTCCCGTGGCCAGTCAATAAAGACCTCATGGTGTCCAAAAATGACTCGACTGCGGCGGGAGGGATTCCTGCCTCTGCCTTTTGGGCTGGGGCAGTGGAATTCTTTCCCTTGTTGTCTTTCCACGGGTTTTTGCACTCCTTCCGCCAGTGGCCATCCTTCCCACACCCGTAACAATTCGTCTTTGTGTTGGGGGGTTATTCCCCTCCTGATGCCACTCTTTCCTACCCTGTCTGGGTTTTACCTCATGCACCTTCCCCTTGGGTGGGTGTACATCGGTTCCCCTACCGTTCTTACAGGCTAGGGTCAACTGTCTGATCACCGTAAGTTCGGTGGTCTGGGGGTTCTTGGGGTCGAACCAGACTTCCGCCTTGGCCCGGACCTGTGGCAAGCTGTTTGCCACCAGGCAACGGAGCCAATGGGCCAGTGGATCCCCATTCGGGAACGCCCGGTTAGGTGCCCCCGGACAGGCACTCCGGTACACCGGGCATAACCTGTCCTCGAAAGCCTGCGAGGTTTCCCCTGTGAGCTGCACCGTCTTCTCCACATGGGAGAAAGGACTTCCCTCATTCATCCCCATGGCCTCCAGAACTTCATCCCTGAGCTCCTCATACCCGCTCTGCCCCTTCTTACACTCGTCAGAGAGGGATTGGAGGAGCCTACTCTCCAGGTAAATAGCAGCATTTTGGCCTGCTCAGCGCCATCGCAGTCGTTGACGCTGGCTGCCTGCTCTACTTCCCTGAAGTGGATCGAGAGGTCCCCTTTTCGGAGAGCTTTGGGATATGGCTCACCATAGCCCTAAGCTGTTGGGTGCTATAGGGTAATACGAACTGGTTTTGGAGGGGTCCCTCATCGTCGCCATTGACGGGTGGGCCGAACCTCCGATGCCGGGCTGGGCACATCGGTCCCAGCTCCGGCCTCTCTGGCGGGGGTTGCTCCACCTCCGCTCCCACCTCTGACTCCACCCCACCTTGTTGCCAGACCTCACTGAAACCTGGCACTGCAGGTGGTGGTCGTGAGACCTCCTGTTCCTCAACCGGGTCGTCCCTGGGCACTACCAGTGATGTTTGAACTGTCCTCCCCTCGTTCCCCATAAAATCCGCCTGACCTGCCTTCGGGCTTATGAGGCACACCATGCCTTTTGCCTTCCTCAGGGCCAAGCTCAGATTTGCTATCTGCTCTTTGCAGGGGCTGTGAGCTGCATCTTCAAGCCCCTGTTAACTTGTTAGCTTGTAAGCTGCCTTTACCTCTTTTACTTTCTCCTCCTGTTCACTAACTTGCCTTGCCAGGCGGGCGTTCTTTTCCCGCAACCTTAACTCATTACCCTTGGCTTCGGTGACTTGGCCCTGTAGGTATTCCAACTTGGCCTTATGTTCTCCCATTAAATGCATCCTTTCCTGATTCAGGGCCTGCAATGCTACCAGTAACTTCTCCCCTGCTAGAGCCTTGTCCTGGATTTCCAGGGCTGACTCCTTTAATTCGGCTGCCTGTGCTGCAACGAGCCTGTCCAGAAGCTGGACCTGCTTTTTGAAACACATCAGCCAGACTGCCTTCTCTAAGGACTTCTTGTGTTCCCTCCCCTCTGTCCACTTAGCTGCTGCATCTACCGGACACCCAGCCTTTAACAAAGTGGTGATCCACTTCTTTGTGACATTCACCTTACTGAACACATAATCAGAAATCCTTTCCTCCATCATGGTTTGCTCATCCGAACCATTGTCTACTGTATCGCACCCCTGTTGCCGGAGTCCTGCCGCGGTTGCCATTTCTGTAGGGGGTGGCGTGCGCCCAGTCAGCTTCACCTCTGACTGTCCTTTGAGCAGTTGGAATTGCTCCCACACCCCTGGGTTCTAGACATCGGACTTAGGTACAGGCGGCGATACAGAAAATCAAGTAGACATGTGGTTTGGTGTAAGAAAACCAAAATTTTATTAAGAGCAAAATACAAAAATCTTATGAAAAATTACTGGTATGAAAATACAGGCAGAAACAATTACACTTATATGGGAATGGGGAACACACGGCACATCGAGGGAAAAACAACTACATTAACAATCCCCTTATCCTTATCCCACCCCCTATACCTAACTAGATTAAGCTATGAGGGGCCAGGAATTCATGCTCACCAATCCAAAACCTGTTGCTTTAATGGTTGTGAGTTTTGGGGTCCGTTCTTGCTGTCCTTTTGGGTATCCCGTCGCCACGTGGTCTCAGGGCGCGGCGCTGAAGTGGTTGATGCGAAGCACCTTCCTTTTCCTCAGCTACCGTCGTCGTCTCGTCGCGATGGGTTTTCTTCTTCTTCTCCCTCAGACGGTCGTCGGCGGTAATGTTACGGTCGGGGGTCGATTGGCGGTCTTTACCGTCTGAATGATTTCACTATCCAAGCTTCGAACGCTAGTTTATTCGTCATGGGCACCGCTAACCATTCTTTGAACGCCAGCTTATTCTTTAACCGGGCTATTACTGTCCATGCGACAAACGCCAGCTTATAACTAGGCTGTATGTCTCGATTCTTCTACCCATCCTTCGAATGCCAGCATATTCTTAAATTGGGGTTACACTATACATCAACTTATTCACCAAACACCAGCTTATAACTGGGCGTTGGTCCCTGTTGTGTATGTAATATGTGTGCTACTTTGAACCTATGGACAGGACTGCACTACTTGTTGGGCGTAGTGATACGCAGTACCACTCCTGGCCATAGGGGTATAAATAGTACTGTGGGTACTGATCTCCCCTCAGTTCCCGCCTGTGGGCATGAAGTAAAGACCTACGTATAGTCCCTACCTCCAACCAGTAAAGACCTGTTTTATTGTTACTGATTAAGTCTGAGTATTAATTACTTGAACAACTCACAGATTTAACAGTCCCCAAATGCGTCATTCTGCTGCCCTTCTCTGCCTTTACCAGTTTACCTTCTTCTTCATCTCATCTCGTCTCGTCTGCCCGTTTGTGGCCTGTGTGTCCTGTGTGGTTTTGAACTCGGGTCTCGTTCTTCTCCTGCGTTTGGCCCCAGTGTAATGGGCGTCCTTGGTTGTTGAGCGGCGCGGGGAGCAAGAAGAAAACCTGCCACGAGGCCAGTGTGCGAGAACGAGAGGCAGCAGGCTAAGGCCACAGGCAAGCGATAAGGGCGAAAAGAGTCAAGGGAGCGATTGCCACTGATGCGCCTACAATTATACCCGTTCTTCAACTCCTTATCTGCGCGCCAAATCAGGTCAGTCCATTGTTTAACTTTTGGCGGGCTTGTTTATATGATTACAGCCATTTATTTTAACGACTTGTGGAGTGGTTGTCTCCGGGTCTAATGGCCCCGATGTCCTGGTTGTTTGTCATGGATGAAGCTTAATTGTCCCCATCCTGACTTGATGGCTACTGTGAGCTGTTACTGATTAAATATGCAGAAACCTAATGGCCTCGATTTTAGGCCCATTCTGGCTTGATCTATTTCAAGTCGAATGAATGTGTATTCTGTGTTTACTTTGCCTGTCTGGCTCCAGAGAGTCCTTTTCACAGATTCCTCCATTTAAAGTTTCGTCTCAGGGCCTGTCTGTCTGCAGAGCCCTGTTTTAAAATCCTGTTGGTTTTGGACACGAGGTTACAGAAGCCAATTTGGGTACCCTGGTTTTAATAACTTGTCCAAAACAGGGTCCCTTGATCCATAATTTGGGAAGTGCGGGAATTTTGAGAACCCTGCACTTACAGACCCCGACTCCTAAGTGAAGTGTTGAAAAAGTGGGATATTCCCCTAATTGGGCAATTGATTTCCTGCATGTGGGAACCCCTGGCCCATTGAGTCTTTTCATACAGAAAGTCGCCACTGATGACGTCATCAATGCTGCTGGATTTAAGGCCTGAAAGCAGCCTTGCTTCCTCTGGAGACTGCAAAGGCTCTGCAAATTGTATAAAGAAGTTGATTTCCCGACAATATCCACCAGCAAGCAAAAGTGTGCACCTCGGTTTGATGAGCCCTCCCTCCAAGCTCTGGTGGAGGGAGCCAGATGTAATAAGGAGGTGCTGTTCCCTTCCTCAGGGAGAAAAAAGCCACCACAGCAGACAAAAGCTGTGTGGCTGTAAGTGGCCCAGGAGCTCAACTCCATTTCGCTGAGTCGCCCGAGAGCGGAGAGGCGGCGGACCTGCGAGGAAGCACCAGAGGCGGCGGCGGTACATAAGGAGCAGCCCCGAGGCAGCGAGCAGCGAGGCCCAGAGCCCCGAGAAAGTGGACAGGTGGCGGACCTGTGAGGGAGCACCAGAGGCGGCGGCGGTACATAAGGAGCAGCCCCGAGGCAGCGAGCAGCGAGGCCCAGAGCCCTGAGAAAGTGGACAGGCGGCGGACCTGTGAGGGAGCACCAGAGGCGGCGGCGGTACATAAGGAGCAGCCCCGAGGCAGCGAGCAGCGAGGCCCAGAGCCCCGAGAGAGCGGAGAGGCGGCGGACCTGTGAGGGAGCACCAGAGGCGGCGGCGGTACATAAGGAGCAGCCCCGAGGCAGCGAGCAGCGAGGCCCAGAGCCCCGAGAGAGCGGAGAGGCGGCGGACCTGTGAGGGAGTACCAGAGGCGGCGGCGGTATTTAAGGAGCAGCCCCGAGGCGGCGAGCAGCGAGGCCCAGAGCCCCGAGAGAGCGGAGAGGCGGCGGACCTGCAAGGGAGCACCAGAGGCGGCGGCGGTACATAAGGAGCAGCCCCGAGGCAGCGAGCAGCGAGGCCCAGAGCCCCGAGAGAACGGAGAGGCGGCGGACCTGTGAGGGAGCACCAGAGGCGGCGGAGGATAAAAGGAGCAGCCCGAGGCAGCGAGGCCCAGAGCCCCGTGAGCGGAGAGGTGGCGGACCTGCGAGGGAGCACCAGAGGTGGCTTACCAATCCAGGTTCCGGGAGAGGGAAGCAAAAAGTAATCAAAGTGTGACGTCACCAAGAAACAGGTAAGTGATTGGTTGGTGAGTATTTTCTTTCTAAATTTTTCTAAACTTAAATTTTGTGGTGTCTAAGGTCTCTGTTGTGTAGCGGGGACTACTATTAAGCAAGGGCCTTTGAGTATATCATTTAATTGAAGTGAAATTGGTGGGATTCATTTAATTTTAATTAATTAATTAAAGGGTAAGTCATGGCAGGACAGCCCAGCCCCATAGTATGCTCCTCCTGCTCTATGTGGGAAATCAGGGATGCTTCCTGCGTCCCTGATGACCATGTCTGTGGGAAGTGTGTCCAGCTGCAGCTACTGACAGACCGCATTGCGGCACTGAAGCTGCAGATGGATTCATTTTGGAGCATTTGCGATGCTCAGGACGTTGTGAATATCACATTTAGCGAGTTGGTCACACCGCAGGTAAAGGGTGTACAGGCAGGAAGGGAATGGGTGACCAGCAGGCAGAGTAAGTGGCGCAGGCAGGTAGTGCAGGAATCCCCTGTGGTCATCCCCCTCTCAAACAGATATACCACATTGAATACTGTTGGGGGGGATGACTCATCAGGGGAAGGCAGCAGCAGCCAACTTCCTGGCACCATGGGTGGCTCTGCTGCACAGGCTGGGAGGAAAAAGAGTGGAAGAGCTATAGTGATAGGGGACTCAATTGTAAGGGGAATAGATAGGCGTTTTTGCGGCTGCAATCGCGACTCCAGGATGGTGTGTTGCCTCCCTGGTGCAAGGGTCAAGGATGTCTCGGAGCGGCTGCAGAACATTTTGGAGGGGGAGGGCGAACAGCCAGTTGTCGTGGTGCACATAGGCACCAACGACATAGGTAAAAAACGGGATGAGGTCCTAAAAGCTGAATATAGGGAGTTAGGAGGTAAATTAAAAAATAGGACCTCAAAGGTAGTAATCTCAGGATTGCTACCAGTGCCACGTGCTAGTCAGAGTAGAAATAGGAGGATATTTCAAATGAATACGTGGCTAGAGGAATGGTGCAAGGGGGAGGGATTCAAATTCCTTGGACATTGGAACCGGTTCTGGGGGAGGTGGGACCAGTACAAACGGAACGGTTTGCACCTGGGCAGGGCCGGGACCGATGTCCTAGGGGGAGTGTTTGCTAGTGCTGTTGGGGAGGGTTTAAACTAAAGTGGCAGGGGGTTGGGAACCTGAGCAGGGAGACAGAGGAAAGGGAAACAAGGAAAAAAGCAAAAGACAGGAAGGAGAAAAACAAAATTAGAAGGCAAAGAACTCAACGGTTTAAATCAAACATGGTCACAGTAAATAATAATTCATATAGGTCTGAGAGCGTTAAAAAAACAAGCCTGAAGGCTTTGTGTCTTAATGCAAGGAGCATTCGGAACAAGGTGGATGTATTAGCTGCACAAATAGAGGTAAATGAATATGATTTGATTGGGATTACAGAAACATGGCTCCAGGGTGGCCAAGGCTGGGAACTCAACATCCAGGGGTATTCAATATTTACAAAGGATAGGCAAAAAAGAAAGGGAGGTGGGGTAGCATTGCTGGTTAAAGAGGGGATTAACACAATTAAAAGGAAGGATATTAACTCTGATGATGCGGAATCTGTATGGGTAGAACTGAGAAATATCAAGGGGCAGAAAACGTTAGTGGGAGTGGGATGGCATTAAAGGGAAATTAGAGAAGCATGCAATAAGGGCACAGCAGTCATCATGGGTGACTTTAATTTACATATAGATTGGGCTAACCAAATTAGTAAAAATACTGTGGAGGAGGAATTCCTAGAATGTTTACGGGATGGTTTTCTGGAACAATATGTCGAGGAACCAAGCAGAGATCAGGCAATCTTAGACTGGGTATTATGTACTGAGAGAGGATTAATTAGCAATGAGGCCCCTTGGGTCAGAGCGATCATAATATGATAGAATTCTTCATTAGGATGGAGAGTGAAGTAGTTGACTCGGAGACTAGGGTCCTGAATTTAAATAAAGGAAACTATGATGGTATGAGGCGCGAATTGGGTAGGATTGATTGGGGAATGTCACTCAAAGTGTTGACGGTGGATAGGCAATGGCAAACATTCAAAGACCACATGGATGAACTACAGAAGTTGTTCATCCCAGTTTGGGATAAGAATAAAACAAAAAGGGTGACTCAACCGTGGCTAACAAGGGCAATTAGGGATAGCATAAGATCCAAGGAGAGGGCATATAAATTGGCCAGAAAAAGCGGTAACCCTGAGGATTGGGAGCAGTTTAGGATTCAGCAAAGGAGGACAAAGGGATTAATTAAGAAGGGGAAAGTAGAATATGAAAGTAAGCTTGCAGGGAATATAAAAACTGACTGTAAGAGCTTTTATAGATGTGTGAAGAGAAAAAGATTAGTGAAATCAAGTGTAGGTCCCTTGCAGTCAGAAGCAGGGGAAGTTATAATGGGGAACAAGGAAATGGCACACCAATTAAATGCATATTTTGGTTCTGTCTTCACAAAGGAGGACACAAATAACCTCCCAGAGATATTGGAGAACATAGGGTCTGATGAGAGGGAGCAACTGAAAGAAATCAGTATTTGTAGGGAAATGGTGTTAGGCAAATTGACGGGATTGAAGGCTGATTTTTCTGCCCTTGCAGCGTGTTCCTATGCATAAGAACATAAGAAATAGGAGCAGGAGTAGGCCAATCGGCCCCTCGAGCCTGCTCCGCCATTCAATAAGATCATGGCTGATCTGATCCTAACCGTCAATCCACTATCACAGAACCATCTCCTGAACCTAACAGAATTAGACACACGAAATAGGAGCAGGATCAGGCTACACGGCCCCTGGGCCCGCTCCACTACCCACAGGGCCATGACCGAGCCGAACCTAGACTCATGTCCAAATTCCTGCCCGCTCCCCGTAACCCTTAATTCCCTTTACTTCTAGGAAACTGTCTATTTCTGTTTTAAATTTATGTAATGATGTAGCTTCTATAGCTTTTTGGGGCAGCATATTCCATGGACCTACCACCCTCTGAGTGAAGTAGTTCCTCCTCATCTCAGTTTTGAAAGAGCAGCCCCTTATTCTAAGACTATGCCCCCTAGTTCTATTTTCACCCATCATCGGGAACATCTTCCCTGCATCCACCCGATCCAACCCCTTCACAATCTTATATGTTTCAATAAGATCGCCTCTCATTCTTCTGAACTCCAATGAGTACAGTCCCAATCTACTCAACCTCTCCTCATATGTCCATCCCCTCATCCCCGGGATTAACCGAGTGAACCTTCTTTGTAGCTAACAGGTAGCTAACAACTTGATATCTTCCTCTAAAAATCACAAGGCTTGACTTTTCTTGTAAACTTTACTGAAAGATTCTTATTGTGAAACTGAAATACAATACAGAAATGGAAGCACACATTAATATACAAGCACATAACTGATATGCATACACAAATTTAGGTAAGCCTGAGCAACACAGTACATTTGGCATATAACTTACCAAAACACGTGGAAACACAGCTTACTGTGGATATACATTTAGCAAACTGAAAGGCATTCTCTTACATTCCCTTTAAATTAGCCCTGTACATCGAGCATCAAAATACAGCTACAAGTTAACCAGCTAGACAGAGAGCGAGCACTTCACGGCTAGCTGTGTAAGTTTGCTTACAGAAAAAAGTTACAAACTAAACATTTTCTGCAAAATATAGTGTACACTAATCATCTATAACATTCTCAAGTACTTACAGACAAATAGTTTCCAAGGCCGGAGCGTAACAAGAAAATAACTTCCCAGACCATGTGTCGAGCTGCAGGTCTGTGATATACAGTTTACTTTACTGCACTTTACTGCGCTTTACTGTACTTTACTACACTTGCTAGGTACCAAATGTCCACTAGGTGGCGGCACACAAATGAAATCGACCCAAATTACTCAAATCCCTGAATTAACTGGAAAACTAACATAAATTCCTAAAGGAAGGCAGCACACCGATAAATCCCCAGGGCCTGATAATCTACATCCTAGGGTACTTAAGGAGGTGGCCCTAGAAATAATAGCTGCATTGCTGATCATCTTCCAAAATTCACTGGAATCTGGAACTGTACCCATGGATTGGAGGGTAGCTAATGTTACCCCACTATTCAAAAAGGGTGGTAGAGAGAAAGCGGGGAATTACAGACCAGTAAGCCTGACATCAGTAGTGGGGAAAATGCTAGAGTCCATTATAAAGGATGCAATAGCTGAGCACTTGGAAAACAGTGACAGGATCGGACAAAGTCAACATGGATTTACAAAAGGTAAATCGTGCTTGACTAATCTACTGGAATTTTTTGAGGATGTAACTGGGAAAATAGATAAGGGAGAACCAGTAGATGTGGTGTATTTGGAATTTCAAAAGGCTTTCGATAAGGTCCCGCATAAGAGATTAGCGTGTAAAGTTAAGGCACATGGGATTGGGGCAAGGTATTGACTTGGATAGAGAACTGGTTGGCGGACAGAAAGCAGAGAGTAGGAATTAACGGGTCTTTTTCCGAGTGGCAGGCAGCGACTAGTGGGGTACCGTAGGGATCGGTCCTTGGACCCCAGCTATTCACAATATACATTAATGATCTAGATAAGGGAACTAGATGTAATATCTCCAAGTTTGCAGATGACACAAAGCTGGGTGGGCGTGTGTGCTGCGAGGAGGATACCGAGAAACTCCAGGATGATTTGGACAGGTTGGGTGATTGGGCAGAAGCGTGGCAGATGCAATATAACGTGGATAAATGTGAGGTTATCCACTTTGGTGTCAAAAACAGAAAGGCAGACTATTATCTGAATGGCAATAGATTGGGAGAAGGGGAAGTGCAACGAGACCTGGGTGTCCTTGTGCACCAGTCGCTGAAGGTAAGCATGCAGGTGCAGCAGGCGGTGAAGAAGGCAATGGTATGTTGGCCTTCATAGCGAAAGGGTTTGAGTACAGAAGCAATGATGTCCTGCTGCAGTTGTACAGGGCCTTGGTGAGACCACACCTTGAGTACTGTGTGCAGTTTTGGTCACCTTATCTGAGGAAGGATGTTCTTGCCATGGAAGGAGTTCAGCGAAGATTCACAAGGCTGATCCCTGGGATGGCAGGAATGACGTATGAGGAGCGATTGGGTCGATTGGACTTATACTCGCTGGAGTTTAGAAGAATGAGAGGGGATCTCATCGAAACGTATAAAATTCTGACAGGTCTGGACAAACTAGATGCAGGTAGAATGTTCCCGATGGTCGGGGAGTCTAGAACCAGGGGTCATAGTCTAAAGATAAGGGGTAAGCCATTTAGGACAGAGATGAGGAAGAATTTCTTCACCCAGAGAGCGGTGAACCTGTGGAATTCTCTACCAAAGAAGGCGGTTGAGGCCAAGTCTTTAAATATATTCAAGAAAGAGTTAGATATATTTCTTAGAGCTAAAGGGATCAAGGGATATGGGGAGAAGGCAGGTACGGGGTACTGAATTTGGATGATGAGCCATGATCTCATCGAATGGCGGCGCAGGCTCGAGGGGCCGAATGGCCTACTCCTGCTCCTATCTTCTATGTTTCTATGTTTCTATGTAAGTAGTCACAGGGGTAGTCACTTGGGTGTTATGTTGTGTTTATTTTTGAAATGTCACCAGTTGCTTGTTTTGATAAAAAATTCTGATTGGCAAACTGTTGAATTTGTGGCCTGTGTCATTTTGCAAATGAGACTTCCACCTTGAGGGCTTAGAGCGACTTGCAATTGTCAGTATGGTGGTCAGAGTGATAGGAATCCGCAGGTTCTTGTCCATTGTCAATATCTGGTAAGAAGGTGCAAGGCAAAAGTGTTTGATTGTACAGGCTAAGCAAATGTGATCAACATGAGTGCAGCCCTTGCATCCCGGGCAGCAATATGGTCACTCTCTGGCGACTTCTGGCCTATGCATCTTCAGGTGGGTGACTAGCACCTTGGCGCTCCTGTTGATGCTCCTGCTGTTGGTGCTGCTGCTGCTCATGGTTCTGCTGCTGCCGCGGCTGGTCTACATCCGCATCTGATGTCCAGGAGGAAAGGAATTAAATGGTCGCCATGCTTCTGGTATATGCCTCAGTTGAAGAAGCGCTTAGTCAAGGTGAGGAGAGGGTTTCCCAGGAGGTCACACTGGAGATGGGTGTCAGGCTCCAAACTTCCACAACACTGAGTATGCCTGCTAAAAGTTCCCCCAGACCTGAAACAACAAAGTTCTGCCACCTGCAAATGATCATTGGTGAAAACTCCTTTGTAATGATGGAGCTGCAGCTGTTCATAAGCAATCCACTTGTCAGGCCACCAGGATTACCTGGCGTGTTCCAGAGGAGGCGTGAGGGATGGGGGGAATGACTAAAAATCGGAAAGGCCTCTCAAAATGGGATTATAGAGGCTATTAAGTGGTTGTTAAGGGACTTAAGATGGAAAGGGGGTCAGAAAACACGCTTTTGGGAAAATTGCTCGGAGGTGGGATGGAGGTGGGATCGGGCCCGCCTGCCATTTTTGGCGATATTAACAACTCACACGCCTCCAATCCCGTCTCCTCAGGCCTGGTAAAATCGAGCCCTATTACTGCAGCAAACAGAGGGTGCGATTTTCCCAATGGAGGCGGGTTGGAGGCGGGTTTCGGTTTGGGTGGGTTCCAAATCCGCCTCCACTGACAGGTGGGAAAAATTTGCGATATTCCCCTAATTGGTCAGTTGATTTCAGAGGTGTGGGTTCCCCTGGGCCAATTAGTCTTTTGGGACTGAAACTCGCCTCTGCTGACGTCACTTATACAGCTTCATTTAAGGGCTGCTTGCTGCCTTGGCTCATTCCACTGGTTTTGGTCAATGCTGCACCACCTCCAAGCTGTTACCTCCTTGGAGAATGGCCAGCTCCAAGGCAAGGGCCTCCCCGAGGTTCTCGGTTGAGGCGCTGAGTATGCTGGTTGAGGGGGCGAGAGCTAGCAGGGAGGTGCTCTTCCCCTCATCTGGGAGGAAGAGGCCTCCCAAAGAAACCAAGGCTGTGTGGGTCCAGCTGGCAAGGGATATAACCTCCAGATCTGTGTGCAGATTGGGTGACCTTTTCTGTTTTTTGATGAAATGCCATCCCTGTGTGAATGTATTAAAATTAGGTGATGGCAAACTGTTCGCGTGATGGCATCTGTTATTTTGGCTTAGGCAGCTCCACATTACGGGCGCCGCGACACTTGCGTGATCAGGTTGGTGGTCAGAGTGAAAGGAGGCCAGAGAGTCATGTCCATTGTCTATCATGTGTTAAGAAGATGCCAAGCACATGTGCCACAATGGGCAACCTATGCAAATCTGGCCAGGATGAGTGCATTCCTTGCACGACGTGCTTCCATGCACTGGCGTCTTCTGCCCTGTGCAGCATCAGGTGGGTGAGCAGGAGGTTGGCGCTCCTGCTGCTGTTGCTGCTGAGCTGCCTGGTTCTGCTGCTGCCGTGGCTGCTCCTCATCCGAATCTGAGGTCCATGATGAAAGGAAATGAATGGTTCCCATGCTGCTGGCAGATACCTCCGTTGGGGAAGTGCTCATTGCAAGCGGGGAGAGGGTCATCCAAGGAGGTCCCACAGTTGAGAGATAGCAGCTGCAGCACCTCTGGCTTCGGTAGGCCTGCTAAAAGTGCTGAAAGACCTTTGGAACAAAAGTTCTGCCACCTGCAACTGTTCCCTGATGAAAGCTCCGTTTTAATGGTGGAGCTGCAGCTGTGAGGAGGCCACCCATAGAAATATAGAAACATGGAAGATAGGAGCAGGAGTAGGCCATTTGGCCCCTCGAGCCTGCTCCGCCATTCAATGAGATCATGGCTGATCATCCAAATTCAGTACCCTGTCCCTGCTTTCTCCCCATATCCCTTGATCCCTTTAGCCTTAAGAAATATATCCAACTCCTTCTTGAATATATTTAATGAATTGGCCTCTACTGCCTTCTGTGGTAGAGAATTCCACAGGTTCACCACTCTCTGGGTGAAGAAATTCCTCCTCATCTCTGTCCTAAATGGCTTACCCTTTATCCTTAGACTGTGCCCCCTCGTTCTGGACTCCCCGACCATCGGGGACATCCTTCCTGCATCTAGTCTGTCCACTCCTGTTAGAATTTCATAAGTTTCAATGAGATCCCCTCTCATTCTTCTAAACTCCAGTGAGTACAAGCCCAATCGACCCAATCTCTCCTCATATGTCATTCCTGCCATCCCAGGTATCAGCCTGGTGAATCTTTGCTGCACCCCCTCCATGGCAAGAACATCCTTCCTCAGATAAGGCGACCAAAACTGCACACAATACTCAAGATGTGGTCTCACCAATGCCCTGTACAACTGCAGCAAGACATCCTTGTTCCTCTACTCAAACCCTCTCGCTACGAAGGCCAACATACCATTTGCCTTCTTAACCACCTGCTGCACCTGCATGCTTACCTTCAGCGACTGATGCACAAGGACATCCAGGTCTCGTTGCACTTCCCCTTCTCCCAATCTATTGCCATTCAGATAATAATCTGCCTTCCTGTTTTTGACACCAAAGTGGATAACCTCGCATTTATCCACGTTATATTGCATCTGCCATGCTTCTGCCCAATCACCCAACCTGTCCAAATCATACTGGAGTTTCTCGGCATCCTCCTCACAGCACATACGCCCACCCAGCTTTGTGTCACCTGCAAACTTGGAGATATTGGCCTAGAAATTCGGGTCTCCACGGGTGAGGACGCAAGGAGTACTCACGCGTGGGCCCGATGGAAGTGCTGGTTTCTTGCATGCACTGCGCATGCGCGGGAAACCGGCACTTCCATTCCTCAGAACGAAGGGGTTCAGAGGTCGAACGCGTGCGTGCGGGAGTCTGCGCGTGCGCTTTGAACTTCCTTTTTTTTTACAGGTTTTTCCGTGAGGGTAAGTCTTTAGATTTTAGAAATGTAAAAACCAGGCATAAGGCCTGCATTTTAAAAGGTAAGTGGTCAATTAATTAAAATTAAAACATTTTTTCCAGAGGTTTATTATTTTTAAATACTTTAAAGCAAGGTAAGTTTATTTTTAACCCCATTAGAATATAAAATTATTTTTTCAAAAATTTAAATTATTGTTTAAAATAATTATTTAATGTAATTTATAGTTTATTTAAAAAGTGTGATGATTTTTTAAAATTTATTTGAAGGTTTACTACTATTTTGGGGCTGTAGTATTTATAAGTTTTGACAGGTCTTCCTGTCACTACTTATGAATGGGCTTTTCGGTCCTCCGATTGGCTGCCCATGGCTCACGTGATTCCAGGGGACGCATCGCACTAACTACGCCCCTGGGACACGCAAGCACAGCACGCCGGCAGCTGGGCCAGGCGCCGCAGCGGAATTCCACGCAGGCCCACAGCTCAACTGCCGGCGCGCAAGGTAAGTGCAGGTCGGGGGCTTGCACCCGCGGGAAGCCCCCACCCCGAATTTCTGGGCCATTACATCTAGTTCACTTGTCTACATCATTAATATATATTGTGAATAGCTGGGGTCCAAGGACCGATCCCTGTGGTACCCCACTAGTCACTGCCTGCCACTCGGAAAATGACCCGTTTATTCCAACTCTTTACTTTCTGTCTGTCAACCAGTTCTCTATCCAAGTCAATACCTTGCCCCCAATCCCATGTGCCTAAACTTTACATGCTAATCTCTTATGCGGGACCTTATCAAAAGCCTTTTGAAAGTCCAAATACACCACATCCACTGGTTCTCCCTTATTTATTTTATCAGTTACATCCTCCAAAATTCCAGTAGATTAGTCAAGCATGATTTACCTTTTATAAATCCATGTTGACTTTGTCCGATCGTGTCACTGTTTTCCAAGTGCTCTGCTATTACATCTTTTATAATGGACTCAAGCATTTTCCCCACTACCGATGTCAGGCTCACCGTAATTCCCCGTTTTCTCTCTACCACCTTTTTTGAATAGTGGGGTAACATTAGCAACCCTCCAATCCACCCACTTGTCAACCCGCCAGGATTAGCTGGCATGGTTTAGGAGGGTCGTGCAACACACTGAAAATGTGGTCGAATAACGAACGCCTGTCAAAATAGGATTATAGAGGCCCTTAACTATTATTTAAGGGTCTTAACTATCTCTCCCGACTGATGGAGGCGGGACCGAATCGCACCCATCAAACCCGCCCTCAGTTTTTGCCATTTTGCCAACTGTCCCGCCTCCAAACCCGCCTCCTCGGGGCTGGAAAAATCGTCCCCAGAGTGTCCCGAGTGCAGCGGGATTATTTCTCCAGAAAAGTGCAGTGAGTGGAGGATAGTTAAACAATACAAATTCTGTGCATAAAATCAATCCCAGTCACTTACAGCAGTGGGGTCTGCAGGCGCAATCATCTCCATTCTGGCCGGGACTTGTGGTGTCACTATACGCAGCCGTGAATAAATAGGTTAATACTTCCACTAAAATGGTGTAGTGAGGAATTTCCTCCCAAGGTGTTAAGCATCTCCCCGTTCACATCCTAAGCTCCAGAAGCTGATCTCCAGAGTTAGGTTTGCTAATGCTTTGCATGTGTGTCTCAGACAATGGCTTCATTCAATCGCTACATGAAGCATAGCTCTCAACTGAGTCAGAGTCATGAAATGAAAATTGGTCTCTATCAAGAACTGTCTATTTTCTGAGAATAAATCAACACAAAAATAATAACTTCAAAACAAAACCACAGCCTTATCTCCAAATAGATCCTAATTTTTGAGTCAATATTCAAGGGTGTTTTTTTTTAAATATTGCAATACCTCCAATCAAATCATCCCTTTTGAACTTGCTTCTCGGAAACAGATGTATATTTTACCTGGAGATGAGACGCATCATATCAAAGTGTAGACTCCAGTTTATTATTATAGGATATTATTCAGTCCTCAATTGAAAATAAACACTTATATCAAGGGCTACAAATGCTAGGAAGACAAATAATAAAAAAAGAGAATCTATTCAGGGCCTTGGAATTCCCCTGTGCCAATATTAAATTAAACGGGTTAACACATCAGTTAAAGTAGCAGACAAAGGAATTTCATATGAATGTGTTAAGCATGGCTTCATTTTACAGTCTAGGAGCTTAGTGCTGGAAAATGAATGCTGAGGACTATTGAAGATCAAATCCTTATACCTATTTGCCCAAATAGGGGAAAGCCTACCAGCCATTTCATTGTAATGGAATGAGGTCTTTAAAGAAACCATCAGTCGGACACACCACGGGGTCTATCTGAATTAAAGAACCACCTCATATAGCGCGCTTCTGTTTTCTACTGCACTTGTTCAGATGAGAGAGGTAGAACACAGAAGGATTAAGTAATACCCCTGTCTCACTAGCTGTACACATTATTCTGCTGAATTATCCAATGGCCTTTGGCTTGACATAGCATGGAACATATGTACCTCTTGCCACCGCAAAAAAAAATTCTACAACGCAGGCTAGAGGGAAGGAAATGAATGATAAGATTAGCACAAAGATCAAAGAAAAAAAGGAATGTTGGAAGGCTCGACTGGTGCATATACAGGAAGCTCAACCATTCCTAACAAGGTGAGTGAAAACGAGGTTGTGCCAATTGGGAACTGTAATGGAATGAGAATTTCAGGAATATGGTTAACTCACTGATGTAAACAAATAACAACATACTGTGAAGGAATAAGCCATATAACCTATTCAGAAAAATACACTATCTTATGAAGGAGTTCTGGCCTTATTAAACATGACAAACTGGGTTTGGAAATTTAGAAACCTATGAAATAGCTATGAAAGCATTCTGGCTATTGAGATAAGACAGTTGTTGACCCTGAATAAATAACCTTATTGAAACAGAAGGTGCATGGCTCCAATAAGCTGACCTTTTGGGAACAAAACAATGGTTCACCCTGGATAAGGTGTTCTAATTTACACTTCGTAAAGATGGCACATAAGATAAGGAACACCTGCCTTTCACACCGTTCTAAATGGTGACCCTAGAACACCTGGAGATGAGACAAGATTCTGGCTGATGTGGCAGTAAGAATTGCAGAGGTCAGCAGAAAGATGAATAGAGATAATTAACTTGCATCAGCAGAAAACCTTAAAGGAAATACGACTGGAAAAGGGTATAAATATTGAACTCTCAAATGGAATATCAGACTCGCTTTAACCAGGCAAAGTGATTTTCGGCTTCACAGGGGGCTCTGTAGTCTACCACTCTGTGTACCTCGGGGATCAAAGGTATTTGATATTGATGGATATCCTGTATAAGAGAACTTTAAGAACTGTAATACTGTAGCGAAGTTAAGATTTAAAAGTAAGATTCTCTGTTAAAAAGATTGTATGTTTTCTCTTTTTAGAACTGTTAAAGTTGCGATTGACTGATTCACCAATTGTAAATTGCATTCAGTTCTTTTAATAAATCTCTATATATTTTTAGAATTATCTCACATAAAACGTCTGTATCAAAAACTCGCAAACTCAATCTCTGTACACTCTTTGGTGAAGAGTTGCAGAATTTTGAGGGAGTTTTCTGGACCCTCATAACATCCGAGATGTTACAGTCTAGTTAAACTTATTAAAAGTGCTATCTGGAGGACGGTAACATTCTTGGGTTCTTCCTTTCCTTTAGGGAGAGATAGCCCGGACCTTTAGACCCAATTAAGCATCTTTAGGATTCGGCTATCTCAAACTTTAGTTGAAAGTGAACGTCTGACAAATACACCTGATCCGGGGTAGCCCTAAAGGGGCTAGGACTAGTAAATATCCCTTCAATACAAGGAGGACAAAGTAGGTAGGAAACATATTGAAGTAGCTCTATATATCAGGGACTCCTGGGATATAAACCAATTGGTACAGGATAAGATTTTCAATGAGATACTCTGGCTGAAATTAAGTCGTGCAAAGGAAGCAAAGATAAATCTAAGGGTTTGCTTTAGGCTACCAGGTCAATACAAAAAAGGAGAGCTTATTGCATTAAAAGTTAAGGAGGTAGATATAAACACAGAGAAAATTAATGGGGGATGTTAGCCAACCTAATATATCCAAGAGGTCGAGAAAATGAGCTAGTAAATGTAAGACATGACTGCATTTTGTCCCAGAGCATTAGTAATGCCACGAGAGATAACACACATCTTGATCTGGTACCAGCAAGTGACCCACTAGGAATGATAGTGGCACCTGGACCATAACAACCATAACATGGTAACATTTGACATGATCAGAGATAAACCAATACCCAGGTATACAACTTTCAAAGGGCCAACTTGAAGGAAATGATGGAAGAGTTTAAACATCCTGAATTGGAAATATATTACCGTTCCGTCATTGTCATTGGGTCAAACTCCTGGAACTCCCTCCCAATGTTCCCTATAAGCTGTATGGCTGTGCGGCTCTCTGCCAGTCCCAAGCAGCCTGGGACCGGCTTTTTCAATGTTAAAGTTCGTGCATGCGCAAAACTGTGACTGTCCGCGCAGCCGCTTAAAGGGGCCACGCACCCAAAGCAAAAATTACGGGGAACATTGCTCCCTCCCTAACAGCACTGCGGGAGTACCTTCACCACACGGACTGCAGCGGTTCAAGAAGGCGGCTCACCACCACCTTCTCATGGGCAACTAGGGATAGGCAATAAATGCTGGCCTTGCCAGCGATGCCCATATCATAAGATATTTAAACAAAATCAACTGGAGGGGGACATCACTGAATAAAATCTCAGTTGCGGATAAATGGAGCACTTTTAAAGACAAACTGCTGAGCATGCAAGATAAATACACACCAAGCACTGGGAAGTGCAAACCAAACAGATGAGACATGAAATAGACTAACGAGACAAGGCAAAGCAAAATAAGTTTAAAAAACTCTACAAACTCTGTAGGGGGCATGTTGAGAGAAGTCTTTGGGAATAATACAAGAACCTCCAAGTCAGAGGTGCAAAAGGGAACTAGAAATTAGCATAAAAACAGAAAATGCTGGAAATACTCAGCAGGTCAGGCAGCATCTGTGGAGAGAGAAACAGAGTTAACATTTCAGGTCGATGACCCTTCATCAGAACTGGAAAAAACTGGAGATGGAACAGGTTTTAAGCAAGTGTAGGGGCAGGGAAAGGGGGGAGGGGAGGAAAGAACAAAAGGGAAGGTCTGTGATAGGATGGAAGGCAGGAGAGATTAAGAGACAAAAGGGATGATGTTGCAAGGCAAAAGGAAATAGTAATGGGACAAGTTAAGAAACAAAAGATAGCTCTAGATGAAGTGTAAATGGCGATGGCAGAATGATCGAAAGCAGCCATGTGAGAGAGAGAAAAAAAATGGAAAGAAAAGTAGGGGCAGTGGTTATGGTCTGAAATTGTTGAACTCGATGTTGAGTCCAGAGGGCTGTAAAGTGCCTAATCGAAAGATGAGGAGCTGTTCCTCGAGCTTACGTTGAGCTTCATTGGAAAAGTGTAAGAGGCCGAGGTCAGAGTGGGAGTGGAACGGAGAATAAAAGTGACAGGTGACCAGAAGCTCGGGGTCACCCTTATGGACTGAAGGAAGGTGTTCCACAAAGTGGTCACCCAATCTGCGTTTGGTCTCCCCAATGTAGAGGAGGCTGCATCGTGAGCAGTGAATACAGTATACTAAATTGCACATGCTGTATTCGCTGCTCACAGTGCAGTCTCCTCCACATTGGGGAAACCAAACGTAGATTGGTTGACCGCTTTGCAGAACACCTCCGTTTAGTCCATAAGGGTGACCCTGAGCTTCCGGTCACCTGTCATTTTAATTCACCGCTCCACTCCCACTCTGACCTCACCATCCTCGGCCTCTTACACTGTTCCAATGAAGCTCAACGTAAGCTCGAGGAACAGCACCTCATCTTTCAATTAGACACTTTACAGCCTTCTGGACTCAACATCAAATTCAACAATTTCAGACCATAACCTCTGCCCCTACCTTTTTTTCCATTTTTCTCTCTCTCTCACATGGCAGCTGTTTTTCATTCTGCCATCGGCATTTACACTTCATCTAGAGCCATCTTTTGTTTCTTAACTTGTCCAATTACCATCTCCTTTTGCTTTGCACCATCATCCCTATTGTCATTTAATCTCTCCTCCCTTCCATCCTATCACAGACCTTCCCTTTTGTTCTTTCCTCCCCTCCCCCCGCCCCTGCACTTGCTTAAAAACCTGGTCCATCTCCAGTTTTTTCCAGTTCTGACGAAGGGTCATCAAACTGAAACGTTAACTCTGTTTCTCTCTCCACAGATGCTGCCTGACCTGCTGAGTATTTCCAGCATTTTCAGTTTTTATTTCAGATTTCCAGCATCTGCAGTATTTTGTTTTTGTAGAAATCAGCATAGCTGTAGATGTCAAGTGCAACAGTAAGAACTTATTCCTGTGTTATAAGAGAGTTATCAAAGAAGGATTAAGATCCCTTAAGGGTGCAAATAATGTTGACACTGAGGGTCTTGGAAGTATTCACAAGAGAAAACAGTGGAAAAAATGCCACCCAACATAGAAGGTTCTACAACTCAAATTAGTGACGGACACCACTTGCAAGGAGGTCCTAGATACGCTCAAATCCAATAAATCCCAGGGATGTATGGTATACACCCAAGGGTCCTAAATGAGACTAGGGATCAGATTTACAAAACAGATGGGGGAAAACTAATGAATACATGGAAAGTCCCACTGGATTGCAAACATAGTAAGTGTGAAACCTCTTTTCCAAAGAAGGCAGGAAACCAAACCTTGGTAACAACATGCCCATTAGTCTTACATTGATAACTAGCAAAATAAAGGAACTGAGCATTGGGAACAAACTTGAAGATCACCTATAGCAAAATAGGCTGGGAAGTGACTGCCAACCACAGTTTCAGAAGGGAGTAGTCTTGCATGAACAACCTCCTTGAGCTTTGTTTTAAGTAAGTGCCGTCCCAAATGGACATACGATAGCTCTATGACTTTCAGAAACCCTTCAGTAAAGTTCTGCGTGAAGGGCCGCTAGACACGCTTCAGGCAATGGATGTTTCGGGCTGAATTTGGAGGTGGATAAGCAATTGGCTGAAAGAAAGAGTGGAATGGTGTCAGGATAGGGAGATGTTGTAAGTGGAGTGACCAAGGATCAGAGCTGGGCTAGTTCTCACCGACATAAGCAATCTGGATTCAGAAGTGCAATGCAAGTTGGTCAGATTCACAGATGATACTAAACAATGCTCATTACACAGGCACTGCAGAGAGGAAAAAGGGGCATAGACCCATTACATCAAACTCATTCAAACTAGGAAACCTTAGAACTGGCAGAGAGGAACTTTCATCCTATCAGTCTAGGCTGGATCTGAACCTAGATCCCAAGAGGTTCTTGAGCCATTGCTCTGCATCCCCCCACCGCCCCGACCCCCATTCCACCAGAACCCCGATTCCTGGCCACAAAAATATTCTCAGGACTACTGTTTGGATAAGGTATTACCCGAGTCTTCAAATACTTTTGAGAACATTACAGGGTAATAGAAAGCAAGTAACACAGGAAAGTTCTAGAAGGCACTAAAACATAATCTTCTGTTGAATAAAAGGAGACAAACGGAGGTCACGTATCATTTCATCTTGGCATATATCCTTGCCTATCTGCTTATGTTCTTGCTGTGACTTGTGTGATTGCCCTCGATACGGCACATTAAAGTCTATAATCTGCGTCACTGGGAACCATGCTTCCCCTCGCTGCCTTCGGTTATCTCTCCCAGAGCATTTCCACAGTCGACGCTGGGAATTGTTCCCGTACAGTCCTACTTAATTTGTCTGCTTTTTGACTACAATGTGTTTCCTATTTCAAGATATGGTAAACAACTGCGTTCATTAGCAGCATTCCATTTGTAACAACTGCGCAATTAGTACTTGAAACGTGGATGTTCTGCCAACTAACGGTGCAGTGAAACAACCAACTGGCTCAGCTTATTGCCAGGATTCCTGGGCAAGTTTATTTGCTGTTTTGTTTGCTGAACCAGGGACATTGCTTAGTATTGTAAGCAATCCTATTCCACGTCTCTTTGTTCAAAACGTACTAGAAGCATAATTTCTAATCAAAATATACATAGTGGCTGGACCAAACCACTGTGAATTGCCAGGGAAGGAGATTTGCAAAATAGAATAGTTGGAACCTTTGAAGTTTCCCATTGAGACAAACAAATAAGGGACAGAGGAATTTTATACGACTATGTTGAGCATCCATCAACTAATAACAACCACTGGCATTTCCAACTAGCATTAGAATTTCCAAAAAAGCACTCTCAAATTTTTGGAAGAGACATTTGTCTTCCAGGAACATTGAATGAAGAAAGACTGAGGGGAAAGTCTTAACACGTTTATAGGAACATAAGAAATAGGAGCAGGAGTAGGCCATTTCTCCTCATCTCAGTTCTAAATGGCCGACCCTTTACCTGAGACTGTGACCCCGAGTTCTAGACTCTCCAGCCAGGGGAAACATCTTCCCTGCATCTACCCTGTCAAGCCCTTTAAGAATCTTGTATGTTTCAATGAGATCACCTCTCATTCTTCTAAACTCCAGAGAGTATAGGCCCATTCTACTCAATCTCTCCTCATAGGACAACCCTCTCATCCCAGGAATCAGTCTAGTGAACCTTTGTTACACCCCCGCTCAGGCAAGTATATCCTTCCTCAGGTAAGGAGACCAAAACCACTGGGATATTTTGTGAGGCACAAACACTTGAATTTGTCTGGGGGCATTAAAAGTAATTTTGAGACTCTCTGTACGCTCCAAGATCCTGATATCATCGCCGTGCGCAGCACCCTGGTAGCGCCCCAGACCTGAAATTGACTTCCACCCCCTGCAGCAGCACTGGTCAAAAACACCGACAGCTGCAGAAGGTGTGCATTGGGCAGCCGGCTGCTTCGGGGGCGATGGTTAAAGGCGAGGTGGCCGAGGGAAGTGGAAAAAAAACTTACCTTTCCTGTTCTAGTATTTTCCACGGGTTCCTGCCCGCGATCGATCAGCCCAGCGCTTTGCTGGAGTGCCGGGCTGATCGTGCGGGATCGCGGCTGCCTTGTTGGTCCAGGTAGGTACTTTTTAAATTGCAGAAGTCTGCAGCGATGGCCCTTGCCTTTAAGGGAGGGAAGGAGTGTTTGAACACGGCAGCGCTGCACAGCCCAGTGAGTAGCGCTGCTGAAGTCTCCGCCCTGCTCTCCGATGTTAGCACCCTAAGAAGGAAGTGGAGCTTGATTTAGCACTCAGCTTCCCTCTTGGGGCGCTAAAACACAATTTCGTGGTCAGCGCCGGGCGGTAAAGTTAGCACCCCAAAATGGTCGATATCGAATTTTTCCCCTCATATCCTTTAATGCCCTTGGCTCGCAAAAATCTATTGATCTCAGATTTAAAATGATTCATTGAGCTAGCTTTTTGTAGGAGAGAGTTCCACACTTCCAGCACCCTTTGTTTGAAAAAGCGTTTCCTAACTTCTCACCTGATTGATTTTAAGGATATGTCCCTGTAATGAAATCTGTTTGTCTTGGTCCTGTATTCATTTTGCACTCATGTATATTACCCTCCCACACTGTGTATAGTTTCACTTCCTCTTTCCCGACTAACCTGGGAGGTTCCAGGTCTTGGCTCTTGGCTCTGCCCCTAACTTCTCTTACATAAAGATCCCAGGATCTGTATGACTTATTCCTGTGAACCAGTCGGCGTGTTGAGATGTTAGCTCTGATCTTAGTGATTAAAAGCCAACTTGTTTAAGTCTATAACTTCTAGTTTTGTGGTTATTGAAGGCCCATCAATTTTAATCACTAAAGAATACTAGGATGGATCGACTCCTAAAACCAGAGCGTCTGGACTTGGATCCACATTCTGCTGAAGCATCAAATCAATTTGGACACTGGCTCAAATGCTTCGAACTCTTCACGGGGGCCTCATCCGCTAGCGAGGTAGATAAACTGAGTCTACTGACTACTCGCGTAAGTCATCGGATTTATTCATTCATCCGGGATGCCACCTCTTACACGGAGGCCATCACTATCCTGAAGGCCCAATACCAGAGGCCGGTAAACAAAGTGTACGCCAGACATCTGCTGGCTACATGCAGGCAGCGACCAGAGGAATCAATGGACGATTTCTTACAGGGCCTAAAGGACCTGATCCGGGACTGTAACCGCAAGGCCGTGACGGCCAACGCGTACTCTGACGAATTGGTCCGCAATTCCTTCATCACGGGCCTCAAATCGAATTATATCCGGCAGAGACTGCTGGAGGAGGTGGTCCTGGACTTAAAAAAGGCAGCGGCCACTGCGCGATCGCTGGACGTGGCCCAGAAAAACTCTGACTCTTATTCTTCTGGCCATGCGGCCCTCACCGCCTCGTGCGTGCCGAGGGGGCCGCCATCTTGGAATCAGCCATCTTCCCCATCCAGGTCTCAGACCAGCTCTACGCCGCCGGAGTCCCCACACAGAAGTTCACCCAGGAGTCCTACTACAGCGGCAATGTCTCGAGGCCCGAAATGCTACTTCTGCGGCCAGGCCAAGCACCCCAGACAACGATGCCCAGCGAAGGACGCTACATGCTTCAAATGTAAGAAAAAGGGGCATTTTAGCAAAGTCTGCAGGGGGAATCCAATTTCCAACTCTGTCACCGCCTCATGCGTGCCGTACGGGCCGCCATCTTGGGATCCGCCATCTTTTCCCGACTCAACGGCCACCCAGGGCCCAACAGTGGCTTCGATCACGGTGGATCAATCCAGGCCACACCCGTTGACAAAATCCATGATGGACATACAGGTAAACGGGAATTTAACGAAATGTTTAATTGACTGTGGGAGTACCGAGAGTTTTATCCACCCTAGCCTGGTACGGTGGCACTCATTAATGGTAACCCCTATACGGAGCAGAATTGCTATGGCTGCTAAGCCCCACACTTCAGACATTTTGGGCTACTGTGTGGTAACACTGACTGTAAAAGGCATGGACTACAAGGATTTTAAACTCCTCGTGATGCCAGAACTCTGTGTTAATGTAATCTTGGGCCTGGACTTCCAGTGCCACCACGAAAGTGTCACGCTAGCCTATGGCGGGTCCCAGCCGCCACTCACAGTCTGTGGCCTATCAACCTTAAAAATCAGCCCGCCCTCTTTATTCGCTAATCTCGCTCCGAACTGTAGGCCCATAGCGACCAAAAGTAGACGGTACAGTCTGGAAGACAGACACTTTATCAAGGCGGAAGTGGACAGACTCCTGCGGGAAGGCATTATTGAATGCAGTACCAGCCTGTGGCGTGCCCAAGTAGTCATAGTTAAAAATAGCTATGGGGTAATTGGACCGGACCCTGACTGATTACGCCCCCTAAAGGAACTACCCCTGCCACACAATCCCAAAGCTTTAAAAAGGTGCCTGGGATTTTTTTTGTATTATGCCCAATGGGTGCCCAATTACTCTGATAAGGCCCGACCCCTCATTAAATCGACGTCCTTCCCACTATCAGCTGAAGCTCGGGAGGCTTTCACCAGTATTAAACAGCACATTGAAAGGGCTGCAGTGTGTGCAGTGGACGAATGCATTCCCTTTCAAGTCGAAAGCGATGCGTCAGACTTTGCCTTAGCTGCGACCCTCAATCAGGCTGGGAGACCTGTGGCCTTCTTCTCCCGAACCCTTCAGGGACCTGAAATCAGGCACTCTTCTGTCGAGAAGGAGGCACAGGCTATAGTGGAGGCAGTGCGGCACTGGAGACACTAGCTAGCCGGCAAACGTTTCACCCTGCTCACCGACTAGCGGTCGGTGGCTTTCATGTTTAATAATAAACAAAGCGGGAAAATCAAGAATGACAAAATACTCAGGTGGAGGATCGAACTATCCACGTTCGACTATGATATTATGTACAGGCCGGGAGCCCTTAATGAACCCCCAGACGCCCTATCGCGGGGAATGTGTGCCAGCATTCATACGGACAAATTACAGGGTCTCCACAATGACCTCTGTCACCCAGGGGTCACCCGACTATACCATTTTATAAAGTCCCGCAATCTGCCCCACTCCATCGAGGAGGTCAGGGCAATGACCAGAGCCTGCCGCATCTGTGCGGAATGCAAGCCTCGTTTCTACAGGCCTGACCGTGCACACCTTATCAAAGCCACACGGCCATTTGAGCGCCTAAGTCTGGACTTCAAGGGACCTCTTCCCTCTGCCGACCATAACGTATACTTCCTCAATATCATTGATGAATATTCCTGCTTTCCCTTCGCCATTCCCTGCCCAGACATGACCAGTGCCACGGTTATCAAGTGTCTCTGTAATCTGTTCTGCATGTTTGGCATGCCGAACTACATACACAGCGATAGGGGGACGTCATTCATGAGTGACGAGCTGCACCAGTTCTTGCTCTCGAAGGGGATAGCCACTAGCAGAACCACTAGCTACAACCCCCGGGGTAATGGGCAAGTGGAAAGGGAGAATGCTACTGTTTGGAAGGCTGTCACGTTAGCCTTAAAGTCAAAAGGCCTTCCGACCTCCTGCTGGCAGGAAGTCCTCCCAGACATGCTCCACTCCATAAGGTCTCTGTTATGTACTGCCACTAATGCTACCCCTCACGATAAGATGTTCGTTTTCCCCCGGAAATCCACCTCGGGCATATCTCTACCCGCGTGGCTGACGTCTCCGGGGACAGTACTATTGCGGAAGCACGTGAGAGGCCATAAAATGGATCCCCTTGTGGAAAAAGTACAGCTCCTCCATGCAAACCCTCAGTATGCCTATATCGAATATTCTGATGGGCGAGAGGACATTGTTTCCATAAAAGACCTCGCTCCCTCGGGGAGCGGAGAGAACGATGAAGACTTACACTACAAAGAGACAGGATGCCCAGAGGTATCAATACCCAACTTTAACCTGGAGGACACTGCAGATAACCTGGAAGACACTGCGGAGGCCCGGACAGCGGAGGAACCAGAATCCACTCCCCTAGAGGCACCCCAACCGGCTTTGCGCCGATCACTGAGAACTCCAACACCTCCTGACAGACTCACTTATACCAACTTTTAAGAAACATCACCCCGATGGACTAAATCTATAGAAGGGGTGAATGTAATGAAATCTGTTGGTCTTGATCCTGTATTCGTTTTGCACTCATGTATATTACCCTCCCCCACTGTGTATAGTTTCACTTCCTCTTTCCCGACTAACCTGGGAGGTTCCAGGTCTTGGCTCTTGGCTCCGCCCCTGACTTCTCTTACATAAAGATCCCAGGATCTGTATGACTCATTCCTGTGAACCAGTTGGCGTGTTGAGATGTTAGCTCTGATCTTAGTGATTAAAAGTCAACTTGTTTAAGCCTATAACTTCTAGTTTTGTGATTATTGAAGGCCCATCAGTCCCCTTGTCCTAGAGCCAGATGGTGTAGGCGGGGTTTTAAATGAATTTTTTGCGTCTGTGTTCACTATGGAGAAAGACGATGTAGACATAGAAATCGGGCAAGGGGACTGTGATATACTTGAACATATTAGCATCGAGAGGGAGGAGGTACTAGCAGTTTTAGCAGGCCAAAAAGTGGATAAATCCCCAGGCCCAGATGAGATGTATCCCAGGCTGCTGTGTGAGGCAAAGGAGGAGATTGCAGGGGCTCTGACACAAATTTTCAGAACCTCTCTGGCCACAGGGGATGTACCAGAGGACTGGAGAACAGCTAACATAGTACCATTATTCAAGAAGGGTAGCGGGGATAAACCAGGGAATTACAGGCCAGTGAGCCTAACATCTGTGGTAGGGAAATTATTGGAAAAAATTCTGAGGGACAAAATTAGTCTCCACTTGGAGAGGCAAGGATTAATCGGGGATAGTCAGCATGGCTTTGTCAAGGGTAAATCATGTCTGACCAATCTGATTGAATTTTTCGAGGGGGTGATTAGGTGTGTGGATGAGGGAAATGCGGTGGATGTGGTATACATGGACTTCAGTAAGGCTTTTGACAAAGTCCCGCATAGGAGACTGGTCAAGAAGGTAAGAGCCCATGGGATCCAGGGTGCCTTGGCACATTGGATCCTAAACTGGCTGAGTGGCAGGAGGCAGAGGGTGATGGTCGAAGGTTGCTTTTGTGACTGGAAGCCTGCGTCCAGTGGGGTACCTCAGGGATCGGTGCTGGGTCCCTTGCTGTTTGTGAACTACATAAATGATTTGGATGAGAATGTAAAAGGTATGATCAGTAAGTTCGCAGATGACACGAAAATTGGTGGGGTGGTAAATTGCGAGGAGGAAAGCCTTAGGCTACAGGACGATATAAACAAGTTGGTCAGATGGGCGGAAAAGTGGCAAATGGAATTTAACCCTGAAAAGTGCGAGGTGATGCATTTTGGACGGACAAATAAGGCAAGGGAATACACAATGAGTGGTAGAACGCTAGGAAGTACAGAGGGTCAGAGGGACCTTGGTGTACATGTACATAGATCCCTGAAGGCAGCGGAACAGGTAGATAAGGTGGTTAAAAAAACATATGGGATACTTGCCTTCATTAGCCGAGGCATAGAATATAAGAGCAGGGAGGTTATGATGGAGCTGTACAAAATGCTGGTAAGGCCACAGCTGGAGTACTGTGTGCAGTTCTGGTCGCCTCACTATAGGAAGGGTGTGATTGCTTTGGAGAGGGTGCAGAGAAGATTCACCGGGATGTTACCTGGGATGGAGCGCCTCAGCTATGAAGAAAGACTAAACAGGCTGGGGTTGTTTTCCTTGGAGCAAAGAAGGCTGAGGGGGGACCTGATTGAGGTGTACAAAATGATGAGGGGCATAGATAGGGTAGATAAAGAGGAACTTTTCCCCTTAGTAGGGGGGTCAATAACAAGGGGGCATAGATTCAAGGTAAGGGGCAGGAGGTTAAGAGGGGATTTGAGGAGGAACTTTTTCACCCAGAGGGTGGTTGGAGTCTGGAACTCACTGCCTGAAAGGGTGGTAGAGGCAGGAACCCTCACAACATTCAAGAAGCATTTGGATGAGCACTTGAAATGCCATTGCATACAAGGCTATGGACCAAATGCTGGAAAATGGGATTAGATTGGACAGGGCTTGATGGTCGGCACAGACACGATGGGCCGAAGGGCCTCTTTCTGTGCTGTATAACTCTATGACTCTATGACTCCCCACCGGTGGGAATAGTTTCTCTCTCTCTACCCTATCAATTCCTTTCAAAATCCTAAAAACCTCAATCAAATCAGCCCTTAGCCCTCTATATTCCATCATCATCAGCATGCAATAAATGAATGAAATCCTTCACACCTCTGTCATTTTCATGTACTTTGAAGTTTGAAAATGTAATACCTTTTAATAAAAGTTATACATCTGTCGATTATTTCCATTTCAGAGGACTGTCACAGTGGGAGGTGCAGCATCTTTCTTCAAAGGAAAAAAATCTATTATGTAAAAATAACTTTGAACCCTTCAACCCACTCCACACCTTGGTGTTTGTTTCATTTAAGCTAATAATTTTCTGGCAATATATCATGGAGAATCTTTGAAGTCAAAATACCTTGCAGGCCAAAACTGTAAGCCACACAGTTCAGAAAAGTACAATTAGCAGATTGTTACAGAAGCAGCAAAATTAATTCAGAACCCAGAGGAAAAGGTTATTAATCAATAGTAATTTGTAAGGGTGGGGCGATTAAAATCGGGGATGCGCAAGAGGCCAGAGTTGGAAGAGCGCAGAGATCTTGCAGTGATGTAGGGCTGGAGGTTAAAGAGATCATTAAAATCTTGGATTTCTAAAAGATACCAGAGCTATGTAAAGTGCCACTAGTGTTCGGAGCAGTATTGATCTATGGTAGATGCTGAATTAATGGTAACCTTGGCCAAATCAATGAATTGGCTGCTCCCCATGCAACCTTATTCAATTAATATCAGCAACTCAGTAAAAATTCACTACACAAATGTAACTTTTTGAAAAAGTTGTAAAATATTCTCAAATGTAAATCCTTCTGTGCTACTTCTTTTCATTTGCTGTTATGCCATAAATTGTAGAAACTGCACTTTATACAGAAAGTGACTCAGTAAATTCCACTGAAAAATGGATAAAATACATAATGTGAGGAGACACTTGTCATCAGTTAACAGATAGAGTTATAGAGTTAAACTGCGCCAATACAATGCCTCAGTGTATCTAGCAGGTGAAAAGCATCAGCAAATAGAAAATGCTGAATGCTATGAGTTTATGCTATGCTATGAAACAGCAATGATTAATACCCAATATCTTTATTAGTTCACAGAATCATTCAGCAACAAATACTTCATTCCTGAACATTACAGACACTTACCTTTCTGCTTGAGTTGTAAAGATTTCTAAAACTGGATCACAAATATTCAGATAATAATATAACTTATATCAGGACAATTACTCCACCTGCCTCAGCTCATCTGCTGAAACCCTCATCCATTCCGTTGTTACCTCTAGACTCCACTATTCCATCACTCTCCTGGCCGGCCTCCCATCTTCCAGCCTTCGTAACTTGAGCTCATCCAAAACTCTGCTGCCCGTATCCTAACTCGCACCAAGTCCCCTGTGCTCGCTGACCTACACTGGCTCCCGGTTAAGCAATGCCTCAATTTTAAAATAATCATCCTTGTTTTCAAATCCCTCCATGGCCTCACCCCTCCCTCTCTCTGTAACCTCCTCCAGCCCTACAACCCGAGTATGTAACTGGTAAAATAGATAAGGGAGAACCAGTGGATGTGGTGTATTTGGACTTTCAAAAGGCATTTGATAAGGTCCCGCATAAGAGATTAACATGTAAGGTTAAGGCACATGGGATTGGGGGCAAGGTATTGACTTGGATAGAGAACTGGTTGGCAGACAGAAAGCAAAGAATTGGAATAAATGGGTCTTTTTCCGAGTGGCAGGCAGTGACTAGTGGGGTACCGCAGGGATCGGTCCTTGGACCCGAGCTATTCACAATATATATTAATGATCTAGACAAGGGAACTAGATGTAATATCTCCAAGTTTGCAGACAACACAAAGCTGGGTGGGCGTGTGTGCTGAGGAGGATGCCGAGAAACTCCAGTATGATTTGGACAGGTTGGGTGATTGGGCAGAAGCATGGCAGGTGCAATATAACATGGATAAATGCGAGGTTATCCACTTTGGTGTCAAAAACAGGAAGGCAGATTATAATCTGAATGGCAATAGATTGGGAGAAGGGGAAGTGCAACGAGACCTGGGTGTCCTTGTGCCCCAGTCGCTGAAGGTAAGCATGCAGGTGCAGCAGGCGGTTAAGAAGGCAAATGGTATGTTGGCCTTCGTAGCGAGAGGGTTCGAGTACAGGAACAAGGATGTCTTGCTGCAGTTGTACAGGGCCTTGGTGAGACCACATCTTGAGTATTGTGTGCAGTTTTGGTCGCCTTATCTGAGGAAGGATGTTCTTGCCATGGAGGGAGTGCAGCGAAGATTCACCAGGCTGATACCTGGGATGGCAGGAATGACGTATGAGGAGAGATTGGGTCAATTGGGCTTATACTCGCTGGAGTTTAGAAGAAGGAGAGGGGATGTCATTGAAACTTATAAAATTCTAAAAGGACTAGACAGACTAGATGCAGGAAGGATGTTTCCGATGGTCGGGGAGTCCAGAACCAGGAGTCACAGTCTAAGGATAAGGGGTAAGCCATTTAGGACAGAGATGAGGAGGAATTTCTTCACCCAGAGAGTGGTGAACCTGTGGAATTCTCTACCACAGAAGGCAGTAGAGGCCAATTCATTAAATATATTCAAGAAGGAGTTAGATATATTTCTTAAGGCTAAAGGGATCAAGGGATATGGGGAGAAGGCAGGGACAGGGTACTGAATTTGGATGATCAGCCATTGAATGGTGGAGCAGGCTCGAGGGGCCGAATGGCCTACTCCTGCTCCTATCTTCTATGTTTCTATGTTTCTAACCCTCTGCAATCTCTGCGCTCCTCCAATTCTGGCCACTTGCGCATCCCCGATTTTAATCGTTCCACCATTGGCGGCCGTGCCTTCAGCTGCCGAGACCCTAAACTCTGGAATTCCCTCCCTACCTTTCTCGCCTCCTTTAAGATGCTCCTTAAAACCTACCTCTCTGACCAAGCCCTATCCTAATTGTAAAGTCTGTGGGTTGTTTAGTTAATTAATACACAGACTACCAGAGTAACTTAAAACAGGACTTTACTATTCGAAGGTCAGGGCGAATCTGCCCAATAAATCCTGACACAGCACTTATATGCCGGTGTGGTCACCGTCGGTATTACAGTATACAGAAGCCAACAAAGTAGTGCAACACCTAAAGTAGTTCTCTTAAAGGTGGACGGTTACATACAATAGTTCTCTTAAAGGTAGACGGGTACATACACTACAATCCTCCCTTTTTAGCTTACAACATACTGATTTCCCCATTAAACATACTTTATAACATATATACAACTTTATGCAAGACAGTTCACAGATTCAGTCTCTCTGGAGGTTTCCGGACTCTGTCCGGATAACGCCTCGGTGGTGTCGTAACTCCCGGCGGGGCAGTAGGTGCTTCTGGCAAGGTCGATTCGGCTTGAAGGACAGTGTCAGGTTCATCTGATTCCAGTATTACCAGATCGGAGGTAGGTGTTCTGGGTATCTCTGTCTCAACATTAACCGTGTAAGGTGGTGGAGTAGGTTGGCCATTTGTGGCTGACCCTATGATCTGGTCAACATGGCGCCTTATTATACTGTCCCCAATGTCCACCGTATACATCAACGGCCCTAGCCTTTTTCCAATAGTTCCAGGCTGCCATTTCTCGGTACGGTAGTCCCGGGCCAAAACTTGTTGACCTATCTGAAAAGATCTAGTTGGCCTTTCATTCATGCCCTGGAATTGCCGGTTCTCTACGTCCCTTCTGACGTTTGGCTTAAGCAAATCCAGCTGGCATCTTAGTCGTCTATTAAAAAACATCATGGCGGGAGTTTGATTTGTGACCGCATGTGTTGCATTCCTGTACGCCAACAAGAAGCTATCCACCTTATGTTGTAAGTTAATGGCTTCATTACCCATGGCCTTTATGGCCTTCTTGAAGGTCTGGACAAACCTTTCAGCCAATCCATTGGAGGCGGGATGGTATGGGGCTGACGTGTAGTGCTTAACCCCATTGCTCTATAAGAATTTCTTGAATTCTTCAGACACAAGTTGCGGTCCATTATCAGAACAGATCTGTTCCGGCAGCCCATTCCTAGCAAACATGGTCCTTAACACTGTGATGGTTTTTTCCGTGGTGGTGGTGGACATCTTTATTACCTCCGGCCACTTGGAGTGTGCATCCACTGCTATTAGAAACATTGAGTCCATAAATGGACCAGCAAAGTCGATGTGTACCCTTTGCCAAGGAGATGAGGGCCACTCCCATGGATGCAGAGGAGCCTGTGGTGGCGCGTTTTGGGCCTTCTGGCATCCTAGATAGCTCTTAGTGATTTCTTCGATGTCCCTATCAATGCCTGGCCACCACACAAATGCTCTTGCTAGGTTCTTCATTTTCACTCCACCCAGATGTCCCTCGTGCAGCTCCTTTAACACCTTCTGTTGAAGTTTGGGTGGAATCACCACTCTAGATCCACACATCAGGGTTCCTCGACACACTGACAGCTGTTCTTTTCTCTGCAAAAATGCTGGCAGCGTTGGTTCGCCCTGTGCTGGCCATCCCTCCACCATTAAATCATAGACTCGTGAGAGAGTCGGGTCATTTCTTGTTTCGTTTTCGATCATCGAATTTGTTACTGGTAGACATTCCACTATGGATGAGTGGAACATTTCTACCGGGTCCACTGTAGTCGCTTCTTCTACTATCGGCAATGGCAAGCGCGATAACCCATCAGCATTTCCATGCTGTTTGGACCTTTTGTATTCAATGTCATATTGGTGTGCCCCAAGTAACATGGACCACCTCTGTAACCTTTGCGCTGTCATGGTGGAAACGGCCTTGTTAGGGTTGAATATGGACACCAACGGCTGGTGGTCTGTCAGTAATGTGAACTTCTTGCCCTGCAGGTAATGATTGAATTTCTTCACGCCCCACACAAGGCTGAGGGCCTCCCTATCTATTTGAGCATAATTTCGCTCCGCGGAGGTCAATGATCGGGACGCGAATGCCACTGGCCTTTCCGAGCCATTTGGTAACTTGTGTGAAAGTACTGCTCCAATTCCATAGGGGGAAGCATCACAAGCTAGACGAAGAGGTAACGTTGGGTTGAAATAAGCCAACACTTCTTCAGAGGTAATCAACGCCTTGCTTCTGCGAAAGGCCTTTTTACATTCCTCACTCCACTTCCATGGTACTTCTTTCCGCAACAGAGCATTCAGCGGATACAGCACCGTGGATAGATTCGGCAGAAACTTGTGATAATAATTAATCAACCTCAAGAATGATCTTAACTGTGATACGTTTTCCGGAGCGGGGGCCTTCACGACAGCTTCTATCTTGTCAGGTGACTTGTGCAGCCCCTCTCGGTCAATGACATGACCGCAGTACGAGATCCGTTTTTGGAAGAACTCACATTTCTTGCGATTAACTCGAAGGCCATATTCCTTCAACCTAGTGAGCACCAGTTTCAAATTTGTGAGGTGTTCTTCCTCGTCTTCTCCCGTAATCAGGATATTGTCTAAGTAACACTGCGTGCTTGGAATTCCTTGTAATACCTGCTCCATGGCCCTCTGCCAAATTGCTGGAGCCGAAGCTACCCCAAAAACCAGTCTATTATAACGATACAAGCCTCTGTGTGTGTTGATGGTGAGGTACTGATGCGACTCTTCCTTGACTTCCATTTGTAAGTATGCCTTTGCCAGGTCTATCTTGGTGAAGTGTTTCCCTCCAGCCAACGAAGCAAAGATGTCTTCAATCCGCGGAAGCGGGTATTGTACCGTGTGAAGCACCGGATTCACTGTGATCTTGAAGTCTCCGCAGATGCGGACCTTCCCCGGTCCCCCTGGCTTGTTACTTGGTGAAGACTTCATGACGGGAACAATGGGCGTGGCCCACTCACTCCAGTCCACTTTTGACAGTACCCCTGATCGTTCAAGTTCTTCCAGTTCTGCCTCCACAGCAGGTCGTATCACGTAAGGTACCCATCTGGCTTTGAAAAATTTTGGGCTTGCATGTTCTGCAATCTTAACCTTTGCTTTAGTTCCTCGCAGTGTTCCCAGTCCTTGCTGGAATACCTCTTTAGGTTCGTCCAATATTCTGGACAACCGTTCAGGTTTGACATCTTCCTTTCTGGAATCTACCGTCATGGTGTTTAGTGAATGCCAGTCTATCTTTATTTTCCTGATCCACTCCCGTCCCTGAAGTGGTGGACCTCCCTCAGGCAACACATACAGGTCCATCCTTTGGTGATCTTTGTCCTTGTATCTCACCTTGACTTCTATCTTTCCGATGGGGTATACTTTGTGCCCCGTGTATGTCTGCAATACTAGTTCCGTATCCCATAGGGGAATATGCTTGAATAACTTTTTATAATCATGCTTATTCATGACCGTCAATGCCGATCCGGTGTCCACTTCCATTTTCACTTGGACTTTTGCAATCTGTAGTGTGATCCAGATAGCTTGTCGGTCAGCTTCATTCCTCACATTGTGAATTCTCAGACTATCCAGTTCCTTGCAGTTGGAGTATGAGTCCAAATTCTGTTCTTCCGGACTCTTCCTAGTCACCTCATGTACCTTCCTGTACCTCTTTTGTGGTGACTCATTATTGTTGGTCTTCTTTCCTGACCGACACACCTTAGCTATGTGACCGAGCTTGCCACATTTCCTACATTCCTGGTTTTTAAACCAGCATTGGTTCTGGTCATGTGTTGTCTTCCCACAACGATAACATTTCGTTGTACCCGAAGTAATTTGCTGCACACTGAGTGCCGCTGCCTTTAGCTGCATTTCCGCCGTTCCTTTCGCTGTGGCTTCGTTCGATGCAGCAATAAGGACAGCCTTATCAAGTGTAAGATCGTTCTCTTCGAGCAGTCATTTTTGTGTTTCTTCCTTCGACATTCCGCACACAAATTTGTCTCTGAGTGCCTCTGCCAGATTTTCCCTAAACTGACAGTGTTTCACTAGCCTACGCAGTTCAATCAGGTACTCCGCGTTGCTTTCCTCTTTCCGTTGCGTTCTCGCGTAAAATTTGGATCGTTCCACTAACATCAGTGGTGCAGGGTTAAAATGATCCTTCAGGACAGCAACAATATCATCGAAAGTCTGATCCGTCGGTTTAGCTGGTGCTAGTAGATGCTTCAAGAGCCCTTATGTCTTCGCGCCCATCGAGTTTAGCAAGGTTATAGCTTTGTCATCTTCTTCTATTTTATTGGCCTCACCATAGATCTCAATGTGTTCCACATACGTGGCCCAGTCTTCTACCTCGGAATTAAAATCGTTGATGCTACCACGCTTAGGCATCTTCCTCTCTTCCTGATAACACCATGGATTATTTCTTTAAATTTTCTTTTTTTTTCTTCAAGATGGCGGTTCCCGCGAAAATGGCGGTTTACCGCGCTTATCTTTTCTCCCCGCCCACTTCAATGGCGGTTCCCCGCTTCTGTCTTCTTCTCCGCCTAATGGCGGCTTCCCGCGTTTCTTCCCCTGGCGGGAGGGGTACACTTTCCCCACGGGCGACGGCCGCTGGCTTTCAGGTTCACAGTGCTTTCCCTTTTCTCGGCAGGGCAACCGGCGCTGGGTACACCCCGTTGACGGCGAACAGTTTCAGCCGCTGGGCTGGCTCTCGCTCAGTTCCCCTTGCTCGGGCTCTGTCTCTCTCCCGCTCACTCGGCTCTACCGGCGCTGGGTACACCCCGTTGATGGCGAACAGTTTCAGCCGCTGGACTGGCTCTCGCTCAGTCTCCCTTGGTCGGCTCTGCCTCTCCCGCTCGCTCGGCTCCCAATCGCGCCTCCCAGCCCTCTCGCAGTCCGGTGCTTCCCTCCCCGGCTGCGGCTGAGTTTTTATATCTTCCCACGCCTACGCTCCCGGTCGCAGTGCTTCGTGGCTTCGGTCGCTGCCCGGCCTTTTTCGCCGGTCGCGGTCTAGCTGTCTCACGACGCCGTTGCGTCCCCAGCCTGTCTGTACCGCGGCTTCCTTGCTCCACGCTGCCCCAGTCTCAGCGCCTCTGGGCCCGACTTCTGTCCGGCTCCTTTCCCCCTCGACCGTGGTCGAGTGCACCGCCCTTATCCTCCGGTTATTCTTTTTACTTTTCCCTTACTCAAAGTCACCGTGGCCGGCTTGCTTCTCGTGCTGATCGGCTCACTCCTCACCGTGGCAGAAGGGACAGTCAGTGCCTGTTGCTGATGGAAGTCTTTGTCTCTGAATTCTTCCTCCTTTCCAGCTCTGCAGACTCGAGTTTTCTCCCAGCAGAATGACGAGGGCGGTTGCCTCTTCTCGACGCTCGTTAACTGCTTCGGAAGTATTGTTGCCGCAGGGTACGATCGGACCCATCGCCACTGTAAAGTCTGTGGGTTGTTTAGTTAATTAATACACAGACTACCAGAGTAACTTAAAACAGGACTTTACTATTCGAAGGTCAGGGCGAATCTGCCCAATAAATCCTGACACAGCACTTATATACCGGTGTGGTCACCGTCGGTATTACAGTATACAGAAGCCAACAAAGTAGTGCAACACCTAAAGTAGTTCTCTTAAAGGTGGACGGTTACATACAATAGTTCTCTTAAAGGTAGACGGGTACATACACTACACTAATAGCTTTATATTCAATTATACAGCAGATTATATGCGGCTGGGTGTCAAATTTTGTTTGATAACGCTCCTGTGAAGCACCTTGTGACAGTTTACTAGCTTGAAGGCGCTATATAAATGCAAGTTGTTGTTGTACCTCGGTGCCATTCATTTTGCTGGGTTGTTTTAACCTGAATCCCAATCCAGTGTCAGTGTGAACAGTTCCCAACAATGGATCTGATCGGGAGGTTACATACATGCAAACCTGGATGGTTGCTGCAATGGGAAGCACCAAGACTTGCACAGCAGATTCATGCCGGGCTGGGCACGTGAAATAATTCAGAAAGAAAACTTGAGTCTTCCAAAATAACGGAGCAAGTTTGTATTACACACTGCTCTTGGTGAAAGGACACTCCGTGTAGATTAAAGCGGGGGAACTGCTTTCATGTGAACTCGCTCTAGATAGGCATTTGGCTTGGAGCGTTAAGGTTTTTTAATAAAATGGAATCACACAAGCTGTTTTTTTGTAGTTTACAAGGGTTGCAGACACAATAATTACATATAGAACTAAGCGGCGGTAAGTGCTTTTGATGTATGTTTTACCTAAATCGTTTGAGCTGGAGCTAAAGGAAATGATGGGAGAGATTTGGGACAGGGAATAATTCCATAATAAAGACTTTTTAAACATATTTTGTTTCTCTCAGTCCATTATTTGCAAAGGGTGTTCCTCTTGACTGAGCCGCGCTGTTGGGTTTCGGATACTTACAATACCCGTGTGCTTTGAACGCTGTCGCTATTCTATTTCTTTGATTGGTGTGAAATTAAACTTCATTTACAAGCCAGCCCCTTTACAAGTTGTTCATCGACTCGTAGACAAAAGTATTAACAGCAAACACCGCATATCATCATATTCAAACTGTGCCTGGAATGGCATGACTTTCGAAAGCTGTAGTGCCTGAGGCTATTGGCGTGGAACGCACACAGAACTCACTCACTGATGTTACAAGTGCTGTCTTACTTTCTTGTATCAATGCAGTTTCCACACAACGTTGATCCAGTTCGAAAACTCCAGCCTTAATTTACTCCGCGCATTTCGGGAGACTAGTCTTAGAACTTTTTAATTCCCTGCTTATTTCGCCCAGATACTTTCTGCTTCGCAACTGATGGGATCCCGCGACCCCCTGCCACTGCATGAGTCCCAGTGAAAGGCCAGGTCTGGAGCCGGAGCCTGCTCCATCCGGCCTTGGCCTTCAGACTGGACCTCGCACAGGGTCGCCGTCCGGACTGTTACCGTGCCAGCAATCTGCTGAGATCTGGCAAAACAAAATATATAACATGGTGGATCCAAAGAAATGCTAACTGATGTCATTGTCAATCGGCGATAGGGCATTTCATCGCACGGTGCAATATTAAAACATACTACAGAGATTCAACTCAAAGGTCAAAAGATGTTTAGAATTACCAGGAGGTGAACTTTGAGTCTTACTGAGACAGTACATCGAGGGGTTTTGATAGAGTAGATAGGGAGAAGCTGTTTCCACTGGTCGGAGGGTCGGGAACCAGAGGACACAGATTGAAGGTAATTGGTAAAAGAAGCAGAGGCGAGAATGTGTTTTACTGAGTTCTGATCTGGACTGCGCTGTCTGAAAGGGCGGTGGGAGCGGATTCAATAGGAGCTTTCCAAAGGGAATTGGATCTATAATTGAATAGGAAACATTTCCAGGGCTGTGGGGAAAGAGCAGGGCAATGGGACTAATTGGAGAGCTCTTTCACAGGCACGATGGGCCGAATGGCCTCCTCCTGTGCTTCTACGATCCGGATTCCGCAAGTATAGCAGCTGAGTGTATAAACCAAAAGACCCTTTCAGGACATTATCAAAACAGCAGAAGCAGCATTCACCCAGTCGCAGTTATCTGCCGGCTATGACTTTAATTCTTCATATATATCACAGCCCACACAAGCAGCAATGCTTCCCTGCGGCTGTTTCCCTTTTAACTTTCCCTATTTGTCAGAAATCACTGAAATTCTCTGTTCTGCCGGCTTTCAACGCAAGACTCTGCCTTAGTCACGGAAATACAATTTATGTCTATTATCTTGCATTACAGATCGCATCAGGCCCACTTGCGGTGCTGGCTCGGGCTGATTGCTGCGAGAGCGATGGCTTCTTTTCTTGTTGTAAATACATGTTTGCTAAATGAGTGGAGTCTTTGCATTTCAAAAAAGAAAACAAAGAACAAGAAAAAAACAACTAAATTACAGCGTTGCGTTCTAATATCGGGCGCAGTGAGCTCTTGTTTTGTGTTTGTGGAGATATTATGGTATATCACGTTAGACCACCCACACGGAGCCCAGCTACTGGTTGAACACACCGAGTTCAAAGGTTCACGCGAGAATTAACCAATTTAATAAGTTATTACCAGTCTTATAGCCAGATTAAATAGTAGATAGCGAAGGAGTCTCCCCACAGACCTCTGTCTGAAGGAGCTCAGGGGGGTTTAAAACCGACCTCTGCCCACTGCTCCTCAAGAAGCCGGTGTACAGTCAGTTAGTGGGAGTCCTCTCCACTGTCACTTCGTTATTGTTGCTCCATTTGCTGGGGAGCTGCCACAGTTTGGCAATGTTTGATCATTCTCAATACCCTTACAACTGCTTCAACTACGATGGCGATGATTACCCGCCCTGTAGTTCTGACGAGGAGAAGAAGATATCCAGACCTGCCTACAGGTAACCTGTGTATTCAGATCGATTGAGAGCTTGGTTTCATTGAGCGAGAGAGAGGAGGAAGAGGGGGGGGGGTGGGGGAGAAAGAGAAAAGTTCAGTCAAACTAATGCACGCTTTATCTTTGCAGTTACATAGCCTTGATTGCAATGGCCATCCAACAGAGTCCTGGCAACAGAGTGACCCTGTCCGGCATTTATGACTTTATCATGACGAAATTCCCCTACTACAGGTCAAATCAAAGAGCCTGGCAGAATTCCATACGGCACAACCTCTCGCTTAACAGTTGCTTTGTGAAGGTGAGCTGTCAGCACTCGGCTACCTTGTTCTGTAGCATCTAAAACCTTGTTTGAAAAGTTGTTGGGTTCTAAGGATATTGGGGAGGAGATGGAGCCGAGGGGGTGAGGGGACTGCGGAGCCCTGGGCTAGGGGCTGAGTACAGCTCATTTAGTTTCAGTTGTACCACAAAGCTTTCGAAGTGCATGCGACTTTCTGTAACCTGTCTCGACTTGTTCCAATGGCTTAACTTTGAAAGATGCCTTTAACCGGCTGAGGAACAATTTGCTGCCGTGTTGCATTCGGAATTCACTAACCACACTTCAGCGGCTGCGGGTTTTCTTTTTAGCTCAAATTCTGCGCCCAAATCGGGATTGTAAATGTAATTTATTCCGTCATATTAGTGTCCCAACTTTACCTGACTCACTGCTTAAAATCTCAGCAAATTTAATTAGCACTTTTCTTATCAATTTAAATTAAATTCCTAATATAGAAACCCCAACGGTGCTAATTTATGTTATATAATGAACTTTTCATTGAATTTAAACGAACCCAGGTCCCAAGGTCAGAAGGGAACGAGAGGGGGAAAGGTAATTTCTGGAGCTTCGCGTCAGGGTGCAAGTCAATGTTAGATCTGTTCGAAAACGGGAACTACCGGAGGAGGAGGAGGAGGAGGAGTGTGAAACGGCTCCAGAAGTATCAGTGCAACAGAAGCGAAGAGCCCCAGTCTCCCGACCCAGGAGCAGTGGACAACCTTTTACAAAGCGTCTCCTGCGACGGTGAGAAGACGGTTGGTTCCAAGACTGGGCAACTGGCGTCGGAAATATTATTTGGGAACGAAAGCCCCAACAGACAGCCCCACCCCACCAGCCCTCTGCAGAAAGCCGAGTCAGAAATCAAATTTAGCATCGATTATATCCTGTCCGCTCCAGACCCCTTACCTGGGCTCAGACCCCAGCACAACTCGCAAAGCAACAAACTGCGAGACCACCAACAACTCAATCTACAGTTTTGGACAAAGTGAGCTCATTTTACTGTAAGTAACGCCAGTCTTTGAGCGGAGAACGAGTCCTGGTGTTAAGACTCATGCTATGTCTGATGAGAAACCTTCCCAAGTCATGGCGTACTTGAACTCTTCCTCTTCGATGTTCAGCACCAATTGTAATGTAAACCGTGTCTGTATATCTGCTCCTCCGTCAGAAACTTTAACCCCAACGTGTACTGCAGCCAGCCGTCAAATTTCAATCATTAACCCTTGGGAGGGTTTAAAAAGCATGCAAAGTCCATCTCGACAGTGGACATTCTCCGTCTCGTTCAGCAGCGATGGGACGCGACTTTGTAACGAGAATTTGTGAATGGAGTTGTGAATGGATTGTAAACCATGTGTTTCATTGATTTGAGAGTATTGACATAAGGGAGGGTGTCCCTTCACATTTACAATGTTCCAGGTTGTGATGAGAATCATCTATGTATTAAGGGAATAAAAGGATGTCACTAAAGGTAGCCTAACTGGGAGCCGGATTTCATTATTTATTGACATTACAAAACAGCCTACACACCAGGTCACCAACAACAGAGTGTGTGCCTCTTGCATGGAGCTTGGGCTAAATCAGCTAGCTGGAGATATCATTCTAACCAAAGTTGGCTAATGGTAGCTTCAAAGCCTGTAGATATGTCTGGTTCTTTCTGATCATTACCCCTATAATATCACATGAAATAAATATGAAGTTAGGGAACACTGCAGAGACTGGAGCCCATATCTAGGCTGACACTCCCAGTGCAGTACTGAGGGAGTGCTGCACTGTTGGAGGTGCCCTCTTTCAGATGAAACGTTAAACCGAGGCCCCGTCTGCTCTCTCAGTTGGACTAAAATGGCCATTATTTCGAGGAACAGGGGAGTTATCCTGGTGTCCGGCCAATATTTATTCCTCAACCAACATCACTAAAAAACAGATAATCTGGTCATTATCACATTGCTGTTTGTGGGAGCTTCCTGAAAATGGCTACTGCGTTTCCTACATTACAACAGTGACTACACTTCAAAAGTACTTCATTGGGTGTAAAGCACTTTGGGACGTCCTGAGGTGGTGAAAGGCACTATATAAATGCAAGTTCTTTCTTTCAGAGTGTAGTCAGCATTAACCATCCCCGCAGTAACCGAGCAAATGCTACCGTCATTATTTGGCTAATATATCCATTTTATGTTTACACCATACAATCGGATTGTCGTGCCTTTTTCAATAGGGCACTCAATCATCGGCTGTTGTGTGTGGAGTTTTTGGGACATTTTTCAATGTAACCTTTATTTACGTACAGCTACATCAGTTTGAGACGTTTAACATGACTGGCATTTAATAAGAGAGCGAGAGTGGGGGTGGGAGCTGGGAGTGACCTTATTTCAATGTGCGGAGCCCCATTAGTTCATCCCCGGCGCTGTAGCATTCCGAAGGTAATTAACATTAAATACTGTGTCTGCCTTCTCGCAAATCTTTTGATCGATGACTAATATTAACACTAATACCGCCTCCCCCCCAAGCGAATGTCTGATGCCGGGATCCGTTCCGGATCATCGCGTTTCCATTAAGAAAATTGTTGATGAAATGGCCGTCATGGGGAATTTTACATAAATTAATCCAGCCTCAAAACACCGCATTAAACAGTTGGCTGCAGCATTAACACTCAACCATTCCAGCGCTCCACAGGCTCAGGAATATTAAAATACTAAATAAAGTTGTGACATGGGTGTGTGGAATGAAAAATACTTTTATCGGCTTTAGGCATCTTAACTAAAATTACCTTTTTAAATTTGTAAGTGCAGTGAAGTGCATCGTCACTTATTAGATTTCAGATACTCTTTCAGAATGCTGCCCAATGCAATTCTCTCATTTCAAGGGAAATATAATGAGGTCTCGGAGAACCAGGAGACTGTTGGCGTCGCTGTCATTGTGTTTATTCACAAGTCATCAGAAATGCACTTTGCAGCTCCCAGTGGGGGCGCTTTGCCTCTGTATGTGGACCGCGGTTGCTATTGGGGCAAGTTTGCCTCTGTTTAAAATCTCAGGGGGGAGATACAGGGAGGAGTGAGGAATCTTCTGCTCTTAACAGAAGCAGTGTGTCAATCAAGGTCTGGTGGTGGAACATTCATTGGCAGCAATGGTTTGTGAAGGTGTTGGGTCAAGTCTATTGAAATCTGTCTAAGCCTAGCCTCCCTCCATAACTCGGCCAGAATGCACTGCCGACTTGCTCAAACACACCAGGATACAAACAATAACTTGCATTTATGTAGCGCCTTTAACGTCCCAAGGCACTGCACAGGAGCGTGAAATGGTCGGACTCTAATACTCGCACAGCAGAATCCAAGGTGAAAGAGAGCACAATGAATGGGTGGAGTGAGAAATGGAAAGGTTTCAAACTGTTCAAAGGCAAGCTTAGGCTAAAAACTCTTCCACACTCAAAAGTAGCAGTATGTGAGGCAGGGTCAGTCTGACAGAAGGGCAGATTGTTAAAAACAGTGTGCTGTGAAAAGGCACCAGCATTGTCCATTAAGGCCTCTGCTCTTGTGTCCAGGATACTTTAAGGGCCGGATTTTCCGATTGTTCTACGCACTTACCTGCTGGTTCCAAAGGTCCTGAGACTTCCGCTCCTGGGCCTGTCCTGGTCCGTGCTCAGAGGCCCAGGTATCCCGGGAGCGCAGGTGGTTCGCAAGCGTCCCTGGGATCAAGTGGGCCATGAGGAACCAATGGGAGAAGGGAATCCCCCTTCACACTTTTGACGGGTCTCTCCGTATAGATCTGTCAAAAGTATGAATGGGGAACACTGAAAAAACACACTAAAACATTAAATAAATAAACCACGTATTTAAAATTAGTTAAAATTACATTAAATAAAATATTTTAAGCAAAAATTTATTTTTTGGAAAAAAATAATTAAAATATTTTGTGCAGCTAAAAATAAACTTATCTTTTTTAAAGTATTTTAAAATTATAAATGAGTGAAAAAATGTTTTTTAATTTTTTTAAACTCTTATGCTGGTAAAAGCAGGCCTTATGCGTGCTTTTAACAGGCGTAAGATTTTTAAAGGTTTTCAGCGGGTGGAGGTTGTACAGAAAACAGAACTCTTCCCGACAGATCGGGAGTGCCAGGTTTTAGTGCATACACTTTGCCTGCCTGAAACCGGTACTTGCGAGGCCCCTGCGGGTGCGTACACACCCATGGGGTGTCGGAAAATCCAGCCCAATATTAATTTTCCTGCCATCTCTTTCTATGCGAACGTAAGTTTGCACAGCACATGTGCGGTGTATTTGGATCTTGGCAGCGCGGATCACTTGCAAACAACCCAAAGACACAAATGACCTCATCAGCATCAAAACCCCCGATTTATCATGAATGAATTTTTAATCAAGTCTCAGTTATTCCACCCATCAGAGCAGGAAGGGAAATATCCCTTGCATGCCACATTTCAGAGACAGACTGGGATCCAGCCTCGAATATATGTTGCGCCAGAATTTGCGGTGGGTATTCAGAGTGAGCCGTCACACCATCCTTGAAATGGACAGCAAGTTCGGGATTTCTGCACAGGCGCTAAATCCTGAACTTGCGATCTGTCATGTTCCGACTTGATAGATCGTCCACACAGTGGATAAAGAGAATATTTCCACTTAGAATCAGAGTCATAACGGCACAGAAGGGGGCCATTCGGCCCATCGAGTCCATGCCGGCTCCCTGTAGACCAATCCAGTCAGTCCTATTCCCCCACTCTATCCCCGTAGCCCTGCAAGTTTATTTCCCTCAAGTGCCTATCCAGTCTCCCCTTGAAAACATTGAGTGTCTCCGCTTCCACCACTTCCATTGGCAGCGAGTTCCAGGTCCTCACCACTTGCTGCGTAAAAAAGTTTTTCCTCACTTCCCCCCTGTATCTCTTGCCCAAAACCTTAAACCTGTGTCCCCTGGTCCTTGTACCATCAACTAGTGGGAACAGCCTTTCCCCGTCTAGCCTATCCAAACCCATCATAATCTTGTACACCTTTATCAAATCACCCCTCAACCTCCATTGCTCTAATGAAAACAAATCCAGCTTCTCCAACCTGTCCTTGTAGCTAAGATCCCCATTCCCAGAACCATTCTGGTAAATCTCTTCTGCACCCTCTCAAGGGCCTTCACATCCTTCCTAAAATGTGGTGACCAGAACGGGATGCAATACTCCAGTTGTGGCCTAACCAGTGCTTTATAAAGGTTCAGCATAACTTCTCTACTTTTGTACTCAATACCTCTATTTCTGAAGCCCAAGATCCCATATGCTTTGTTAACCACTCTCTCAATATATCCTGCCACCTTCAGGGACCTATGCACATTAACTCCCAGGTCCCTCTGTCCCTGCACACTCTTTAAAACTGTATCATTAAGTGTATATTGCCTCTCCCTGTTTCTTTTGCCAAAATGCATCATCTCACACTTCTCTGTATTAATTCCATCTGCCACTTGTCTGCCCGTTCTGCTAGCCTTTCTATGTCCTGTTGCAGTCGATTGGTATCATCCTCACTGTTTGCCACACCCCCAAGTTTGGTGTCATCAGCAAATTTAGAAATTCTACTCTGTATTCCAATATCCAGGTCATTTATATATATCAAAAAAAAGCAGTGGCCCCAGCACTGACCCTTGGGGAACACCACTGTCTACTATCACCTGTCTGAAAAACAGCTATTTACCACAACTTGCTGTTTTCTGTCCTTAAGCCAATTCCTTATCCAAGCTGCCACTGACCCAACTATTCCATGAGCCTCAATTTTGTTAACCAGCCTTCTATGTGGTACTTTGTCAAACACCTTCCTAAAATCCATGCAGACAACATCCATTGCATTCGCTTCCTCAATCCTCCATTACTTCATCAAAAAATTCTATTAGATTAGTCAAACACGATCTGCTTTTTACAAAGTCCTACAAGAGAGGGGGCGGTACTGGACCTAATTCTAGGGAATGTGGCCGGGTAAGTGGTAGAAGTGTTAGTAGGTGAGCACTTTGGTGACAGTGACCATAATTCGGTGAGATTTAAGGTAGTCATGGAAATGGACAGAGATGGACCGGAAATAAAGGTTCTAAATTGGGGGAAGGCCGATTTTAATATGATAAGGCAGGATCTGGCCAAAGTGGACTGGGATCAGCTACTTGTAGGAAAATCCACATCGGAGCAATGGGAGTCTTTCAGAAAGGAAATTGAGGGAGTACAATGGCAACATGTTCCCGTAAAGGTCAAGGGTGGGACCAACAAGCCCAGGGAACCTTGGATGTCAAGGGATATACGAGAATGGATTAGGACTAAAGACAGAGGAAGCCCTAGAGGAGTATAAAAAGTGCAGGGGGATACTTAAAAAAGAAATTAGGAGAGCGAGGAGGGACCATGAAATAACACTGGCGAGCAAAATAAAGGAAAACCCTACGGTGTTTTATAAGTATATTAAGGGCAAGAGGATAACTAGGGAAAGAGTAGGGCCCATTAGGGACCAAAGTGGCAATCTGTGTGTGGAGCCAGAAGATGTAGGTGGGGTTTTAAATGAATTTTTTGCATCTGTGTTCACTATGGAGAAGGACGATGTAGACATAGAAATCGGGCAGGGGGACTGTGATATACTTGAACATATTAGCATCGAGAGGAAGGAGGTACTGGCGGTTTTAGCAGGCTTAAAAGTGGATAAATCTCCAGGCCTGGACGAGATGTATCCCAGGCTGCTGTGTGAGGCAAAGGAGGAGATTGCAGGGGCTCTGACACAAATTTTCAGAACCTCTCTGGCCACAGGGGATGTGCCAGAGAACCGGAGAACAGCTAACATAGTACCATTATTCAAGAAGGCTAGTAGGGATAAACCAGGGAATTACAGGCCAGTGAATTTATTGGAAAAAATTCTGAGGGACAGAATTAGTCTCCACTTGGAGAGGCAAGGATTAATCAGGGATAGTCAGCATGGTTTTGTCAAGGGAAGATCATGTCTGACTAATTTGATTGAATTTTTCGAGGGGGCGACTAGGTGTGTGGATGAGGGCAGTGCAGTGGATGTGGTGTACATGGATTTTAGTAAGGCTTTCGATAAAGTCCCGCATAGGAGACTGGTCAAGAAGGTAAGAGCCCATGGGATCCAAAGTGCCTTGGCACATTGGATCCAAAACTGGCTTAGTGGCAGAAGGCAGAGGGTGATGGTCGAAGGTTGTTTTTGTGACTGGAAGCCTATGTCCAGTGGGGTACCGCAGGGATCGGTGCTGGGTCCCTTGCTGTTTGTGGTATACATTAATGATTTGGATGTGAATGTAAAAGGTATGATCAGTAAGTTCGCAGATGACACGAAAATTGGTGGGGTGGTAAATAGCGAGGAGGGTAGCCTCAGTCTGCAGGACGATATAGATGGGTTGGTCAGATGGGCGGAACAGTGGCAAATGGAATTTAACCCTGAAAAGTGTGAGGTGATGCATTTTGGAGGGACTAACAAGGCAAGGGAACACACAATGAATGGTAAGACCCTAGGAAAGACAGAGGATCAGAGGGACCTTGGTGTGCATGTACATAAATCCCTGAAGGCAGCAGAACAGGTGGATAAGGTGGTTAAAATGGCATATGGGATACTTGCCTTCATTAGCCGAGGCATAGAATATAAGAGCAGGGAGGTTATGATGGAGCTGTACAAAACGCTGGTTAGGCCACAGCTGGAATACTGTGTGCAGTTCTGGTCGCCACACTATAGGAAGGATGTGATTGCTTTGGAGAGGGTGCAGAGGAGATTCACCAGGATGTTACCTGGGCTGGAGCGCTTCAGCTATGAAGAAAGACTGGACAGGCTGGGGTTGTTTTCCTTGGAGCAGAGAAGGCTGAGGGGGGACCTGATTGAGGTGTACAAAATTACGAGGGGCATAGATAGGGTAGATAATAGAAAGGAACTTTTTCCCTTAGCAGAGGGGTCAATAACAAGGGGGCATAGATTCAAGGTAAGGGGTAGGAGGTTTAGAGGGGATTTGAGGAAGAACATTTTCACCCAGAGGGTGGTTGGAATCTGGAACTCACTGCCTGAAAGGGTGGTAGAGGCAGGAACCCTCACAACATTCAAGAAGCATTTGGATGAGCACTTGAAATGCCATAGCATACAAGGCTACGGACCAAATGCTGGAAAATGGGATTAGATTAGACAGGGCCTGATGTCCGGCGCGGACGCGATGGGCCAAAGGGCCTCTTTCTGTGCTGTATAACTCTATGACTCTATGACTCTAAATCCATGTTGGCTCTCCTTAATTAGCTTAAACCTCTCCAAGTGCCTGTTAATTTTTTCCTTGATTATTGTTTCTAAAACTTTACCCACCACTGATGTTAAACTGACCAGCCTGTAGTTACTAGGATTGTCCTTACACCCTTTCTTGAACAACGGTGTCACATTTGCCACTTTCCAATCCTCAGGCACCTCCCCCGCATCTAGGGAAGATTGGAAAATTATGGCAAGCCCTTCTGCTATCTCCTCCCCCAATTCCCTTAGCAATCTGGGATGCAAGCCATCTGAACCAGGTGACTTATCCACTCTAAGCATACCCAGTCTTTCTAGTACATCCTGCCTATCAATTTTCACCCCTTCCATTGCTTCTACCTTTTCCACTTCTACCAATATTTTGTCAATATCCACCTCCTTAGTAAACACCGATACAAAGTACTCATTGAGTATTCTAGCCTTGCCCTGCACCTTTAAGCATACATCACCTTCTTTGTCCCTAATAGGCCCCACCCAGCCTCGTACTACCGTTTACAGTTTACATGCCCGTGGAAGATTTTTGGGTTCCCTTTTATGTTAACCGCCATTCTACTCTCATATTCTCTCTTTGCCAATCTTATTTTCACCTTCAATTCCCCTCTCAACTTATTGTATTTGGTCTGGTTCTCCCTTGAAGAATTCACCTGACATTTATTATACACCCTCTTTTTAGTTTCATCATCTTCTCAATCTCTCTTGTCATCCAAGGGAGCCCTTGCTTTGGTTCCCTTACCCTTCCCTCTTGTTGGAATGTACCTAGCTTGTACTTGGATCATCTCCTCTTTAAAGATCACCCATTGTTCCATTACAGTTTTTCCTGTCAGTCTTTGGTTCCATTTTACCCTGGCTAGATCCTTTCACATCCCATTGAAGTTAGCCTATTCCAGTTTAGAAGTTCCACTCTAGATTGTTCCTTGCTCCTCTCTATTGCTAATCTAAATCTTATGATACGATGATCACTCGTACCCAAATGTTCTCCCACAGACACTTGGTCGACCTGGCCCACCTCATTCCCCAGCACCAGGTCCAGCAATGCCTCCTTCCTAGTTGGGCCAAGAACATACTGGTCAAGGAAATTCTCCTGAAAACATTTCAGAAATTCCTCCCCCTCCTTTCCCTTTACCCTAGCATTATCCCAATCGATACTTGGGTAATTAAAGTCCCCCAATATCACCACACTATAGCTCTTGGATATCTCTGCGATTTCCCTGCAGATTTGCTCCTCTACCTCCCTCTCACTATTTGGAGGCATGTAGAATACCCCCAGTAGCGTGATCATACCCTTTTTGTTCCTCAACTCTAACCAAATGGATTCTATCCTTGTCCCCTCAAGAACATCCTCCCTTTCCAACACTACAATGTCTTCCTTAATCAGCACTGCCACCCCACCTCCCTTTTTTAATTCCCTATCTTTTCTGAACACCCCAATGATCTGTCATGTTCCGACTTGTCTGATCATCCGCACTGTGGATACAGAGAGAATATTTCCACTTAGAGTCATAGAGTCATAACGGCACAGAAGGATGCCATTCGGCCCAATGAGTCTGTGCCGGCTCTCTGTAGACCAATCCAGTCAGCCCCATTCCCCCTCTATCCCCATAGCCCTGCAAGTTTATTTCCCTCAAGTGCCTATCCAGTCTCCCCTTGAAAATATTGAGTGTCTCCGCTTCCACCACTTCCGTCGGCAGCGAGTTCCAGGTCATCACCACTCGCAGCGTAAAAAAGGTTTTCCTCACTTCCCCCCTGTATCTCTTGCCCAAAATCTTAAATATGTGTCCCCTAGCCCTTGTACCACCAACTAGTTGGAACAACCTTTCCCCGTCTAGCCTATCCAAACCCGTCATAATCTTGTACACCTCCATCAAATCACCCCTCAACCTCCTTTGCTCTAATGAAAACAAATCCAGCTTCTCCAACCTGTCCTTGTAGCTAAGATCCCCCATCCCCGGAACCATTCTGGTAAATCTCCTCTGCACCCTCTCAAGGGCCTTCACATCCTTCCTAAAGTGTGGTGACCAGAACTGGATGCAATACTTCAGTTGTGGTCTAACCAGCACTGTAGGGAAGAGCATAACTAGAGGCCATCAATATAAGATAGCCACCAAGAAATCAAATAGGGAATTCAGAAAAAAAACTTCTTTACCAAAAGAGTGGTGAGAATATGGAATTCGCTTCCACAGGGAGTGGTTGAAGTGAATAGTATAGATGCATTTAAGGAGAGGCTGGACAAACATATGAGGGAAAAGGGAATAAAGGTTTACAGTGATAGATTTAGACAAAGAAAGATGGGAGGAGGCTTGAGTGGTGCTTAAACGCTGGCTTGGACTGGTTGGGCCGAATGGCCTGTTTCTGTGCCATATATCCAATGTAATCTGATGTAATCCTATGCACTTACACTGCACCGACGGGGAATTCCCAATTGCTGGTGCAGAGTTGGGCTAATTGCCCACCAACTGCCCAGCATTGACGCCTGAAAACTTTGCAGCTCATGCAAGCAGGCGCAGGGCCTGTTTCCACAGCGTAAGGGGATTCCTCCTGACAAACCCAAATAATTTTTTTAAATTTATGAGGCTGGAAATGGAAGCATTTTAGGATTTTGTCCATGGAAAGTTCGGAGGAAGCAGTTGCTACATCGATAAGATTATGTATTATTTGGCAGCTATGTGGAGCATAAGCTTAAAAAATCCAAACTGAAAGTATAGATGTTTATCCCGGCATTATTTGAGAGGTTTTTGCTGACCATTGTGATCTCACCTCATGCCACCATAATTAAATAGAATTACATCTATCTATATATATAAACGGATCATTCTTTCTGTCTGTCTATCTGTCTGTCCTTCTGTCTGTCCTTCTGTCTGTCCTTGGGTGTGCGTCTGTCCGGCTATGCACTCGAAAGTTACAGAGCGTTACCTACGCGTGCGTTACGTCGAAAGAAAGCTCACCGTTCCAAAACAATGGTAAGCGTATTTACGTTTCGGCCAGACAAAAATTGCGCCCGCGGTATCTGAAAAACCTTCAAAATTACGCTCATTAGCATCTCATTATCCGCTCATTAGCGACAGAGTGACCTCGAGGTCGACCAATCGTACGCCGGGTTCCTGGCGCGTGCGGCCGGGCCCTCCTATGGTCGAGTGACGGGACGATTGACCAATCCTATGCTTTGGTGACCTGACGGTTGACCAATCGGTGCGTGTGTGGGCGGGCCTTATCATTCTGAACCGAGGTGAGTAGCCGCCATCTTGCTTCCATTCTTTTTCCTGCTTTCTGCGTCTTTCATTTCAAATG
>NC_140997.1:101695163-102061827 GCF_052327205.1 Somniosus microcephalus
CCGTGTCCTGAGAGGGGAGTTCTCCCCGTTTCCTGAGAGGGGAGTTCTCCCCGGTGTCCTGAGAGGGGAGTTCTCCCCGGTGTCCTGAGAGGGGAGTTCTCCCCGTGTCCTGAGAGGGGAGCTCTCCCCCGTGTCCTGAGAGGGGAGTTCTCCCCATGTCCTGAGAGAGGAGTTCTCCCCGTGTCCTGAGAGGGGATTTCTCCCCGTGTCCTGAGAGAGGAGTTCTCCCCGTGTCCAGAGAGGGGAGTTCTCCCCGTGTCCTGAGAAGCGAGTTCTCCCCGTGTCATGAGAGGGGAGTTCTCCCCGTGTCCTGAGAGGGGAGTTCTCCCCCTGTCCTGAGAGGAGAGTTCTCCCCGTGTCCTGAGAGGGGAGTTCTCCACGTGTCCTGAGAGTGGAATTCTCCCCGTGTCCTGAGAGAGGAGTTCTCCCCGTGTCTGTGAGGGGAGTTCTCCCCGGTGTCCTGAGATGTGAGTTCTCCCGTGTCCTGAGAGGGGAGTTCTCCCCGGTGTCCTGAGAGGCAAGTTCTCCCCGTGTCCTGAGAGGGGATTTCGCCCCGTGTCCTGAGAGGGGAGTTCTCGCCGGGTCCTGAGAGGCGAGTTCTCCCCGTGTCCTGAGAGGGGAGTTCTCCCCGTGTCCTGAGAGTGGCGTTCTCCCCATCTCCTGAGAGGGGAGTTCTCATCGTGACCTGAGAGGGGAGTTCTCCCCGTGTCCTGAGAGAGGAGTTCTCCCCGTGTCCTGAGAGGGGAGTTCTCCCCGTGTCCTGAGAGGGGATTTCTCCCCGTGTCCTGAGAGAGGAGTTCTCCCCGTGTCCAGAGAGGGGAGTTCTCCCCGTGTCCTGAGATGCGAGTTCTCCCCGTGTCATGAGAGGGGAGTTCTCCCCGTGTCCTGAGAGGGGAGTTCTCCCCCTGTCCTGAGAGGAGAGTTCTCCCCGTGTCCTGAGAGGGGAGTTCTCCACGTGTCCTGAGAGTGGAATTCTCCCCGTGTCCTGAGAGAGGAGTTCTCCCCGTGTCTGTGAGGGGAGTTCTCCCCGGTGTCCTGAGATGTGAGTTCTCCCGTGTCCTGAGAGGGGAGTTCTCCCCGGTGTCCTGAGAGGCAAGTTCTCCCCGTGTCCTGAGAGGGGATTTCGCCCCGTGTCCTGAGAGGGGAGTTCTCCCCGGGGTCTGAGAGGCGAGTTCTCCCCGTGTCCTGAGAGGGGAGTTCTCCCCGTGTCCTGAGAGTGGCGTTCTCCCCATCTCCTGAGAGGGGAGTTCTCATCTTGACCTGAGAGGGGAGTTCTCACCGTGTCCAGAGAGGGGAGATCTCCCCGTGTCCTGAGAGGTGAGATCTCCCCGTGTCCTGAGAGGAGAGATCTCCCCGTGTCCTAAGAGGGGAGTCCTCCCCGTGTCCTGACAGGGGAGTTTTCCCCGTGTCCTGGGATGGGACTTCTCCCTGTTTCCTGAGAGGGGAGTTCTCCCCGTGTCCTGGGACGGGAGTTCTCCCCGTGCCCTGACAGGGGAGTTCTCCCCATGTCCTGGGAGGGGAGTTCTCCCCATTTCCTGAGAGGGGAGTTCTCCCCGTGTCCTGAGAGGGGAGTTCTCCCCGTGTCCTAAGAGGGGAGTTCTCCCCGTGTCCTGACAGGGGAGTTCTCCCCGTGTCCTGGGAGGGGAGTTCTCCCCGTTTCCTGAGAGGGGAGTTCTCCCAGTGTCCTGAGAGGGGAGTTCTCCCCGGGTTTTGAGAGGGGAGTTCTCCCCGTGTCATGAGAGGGGAGTTCTCCCCGGTGTCCTGAGAGGAGAGTACTCCCCGGTATCCTGAGAGGGGATTTCTCACCGTGTCCTGAGAGGGGAGTTCCCCCGTGTCCTGAGAGGGGAGTTCTCCCCATGTCCTGAGAGAGGAGTTCTCCCCGTGTCCTGAGAGGGGAGTTTTCCCCGTGTCCTGAGAGGGGAGATCTCCCCTTGTCCTGAGAGGGGTGTTCCCCCGTGTCCTGAGAGGGGAGTTCTCTCCGTGTCCTGAGAGGGGAGTTCTCCCCGTGTCCTGTGAGGGGAGTTTGCCCCGTGTCCTGAGAATGGAGTTCTCCCCGTGTCCGAAGAGGGGAGTTATCCCCGTGTCCAGAGAGGGGAGTTCTCCCCGTGTCCTGAGAGGGGAGTTCTCCCTGTGTCCTGAGAGGGTAGTTATCCCCGTGTTCTGAGAGGGGAGTTCTCCCCGTGTCCTGAGAGGGGAGTTCTCCATGTGTCCTGAGAAGGGAGTTCTCCCCGTGTCCTGAGAGGGGAGTTCTCCCCGTGTCCTGAGAGGGGTGTACTCCCCGTGTCCTGAGAGGGGAGTTCTCCACGAGTCCTGAGAGGGGAGTTCTCCCCGTGTCCTGAGAGGGGAGTTCTCACCGTGTCCTGAGAGGGGAGTTCTCCCCGTTTCCTGAGAGGGGAGTTCTCCCCGGTGTCCTGAGAGGGGAGTTCTCCCCGGTGTCCTGAGAGGGGAGTTCTCCCCGTGTCCTGAGAGGGGAGCTCTCCCCCGTGTCCTGAGAGGGGAGTTCTCCCCATGTCCTGAGAGAGGAGTTCTCCCCGTGTCCTGAGAGGGGATTTCTCCCCGTGTCCTGAGAGAGGAGTTCTCCCCGTGTCCAGAGAGGGGAGTTCTCCCCGTGTCCTGAGAAGCGAGTTCTCCCCGTGTCATGAGAGGGGAGTTCTCCCCGTGTCCTGAGAGGGGAGTTCTCCCCCTGTCCTGAGAGGAGAGTTCTCCCCGTGTCCTGAGAGGGGAGTTCTCCACGTGTCCTGAGAGTGGAATTCTCCCCGTGTCCTGAGAGAGGAGTTCTCCCCGTGTCTGTGAGGGGAGTTCTCCCCGGTGTCCTGAGATGTGAGTTCTCCCGTGTCCTGAGAGGGGAGTTCTCCCCGGTGTCCTGAGAGGCAAGTTCTCCCCGTGTCCTGAGAGGGGATTTCGCCCCGTGTCCTGAGAGGGGAGTTCTCCCCGGGTCCTGAGAGGCGAGTTCTCCCCGTGTCCTGAGAGGGGAGTTCTCCCCGTGTCCTGAGAGTGGCGTTCTCCCCATCTCCTGAGAGGGGAGTTCTCATCGTGACCTGAGAGGGGAGTTCTCCCCGTGTCCTGAGAGAGGAGTTCTCCCCGTGTCCTGAGAGGGGAGTTCTCCATGTGTCCTGAGAGGAGAGTTCTCCCCGGTGTCCTGAGAGGGGAGTTCTCCCCGGTGTCCTGAGAGGAGAGTTCTCCCCGTGTCCTGAGAGGGGAGTTCTCCCCGTGTCCTGAGAGGGGAGTTCTCCCCGTGTCCTAAGAGAGGAGTTCTCCCCGTGACCTGAGAGTGGATTTCTCCCCGTGTCCTGAGAGGGGAGTTCTCCCCGTGTCCAGAGGGGGGAGTTCTCCCCGTGTCCTGAGAAGCGAGTTCTCCCCGTGTCATGAGAGGGGAGTTCTCCCCGTGGCCTGAGAGGGGAGTTCTCCGCTTGTCCTGAGGGGAGAGTTCTCCCCGTGTCCTGAGAGGGGAGTTCTCCACGTGTCCTGCGAGGGGAGCTCTCCCCGTGTCCTGAGAGAGGAGTTCTCCCCGTGTCTGAGAGGGGAGTTCTCCCCGGTGTCCTGAGATGTGAGTTCTCCCGTGTCCTGAGAGGGGAGTTCTCCCCGGTGTCCTGAGAGCCAAGTTCTCCCCATGTCCTGAGAGGGGAGTTCTCTGCCTGTCCTGAGAGGGGAGTTCTCCCCGTGTCCTGAGAGGGGAGTTCTCCCCGAGTCCTGAGAGAGGAGTTCTCCCCGTGTCCTGAGAGGGGATTTCTCCCCGTGTCCAGAGAGGGGAGCTCTCCCCATGTCCTGAGAGGGGAGTTCTCCCCGTGTCCTGACAAGGGATATCTCCCCGTGTCCTGAGAGGGGAGTTCTGCCCGCGTCCTGAGAGGCGAGTTCTCCCCGGTGTCCTGAGAGGGGAGTTCTCCCCGTGTCCTGAGAGGGGAGTTTTCCGCTAGTCCTGAGAGGGGAGTTCTCCCCCGTGTCCTGAGATGCGAGTTCTCCCCGAGTCCTGAGAGAGGAGTTCTCCCCGTGTCCTGAGAGGGGATTTCTCCCCGTGTCCAGAGAGGGGAGCTCTCCCCATGTCCTGAGAGGGGAGTTCTCCCCGTCTCCTGCCAAGGGATTTCTCCCCGTGTCCTGAGAGGGGAGTTCTCCCCTTGTCCTGAGAGGCGAGTTCTCCCCGTGTCCTGAGAGGGGAGTTCTCCCCGGTGTCCTGAGAGGCAAGTTCTCCCCGTGTCCTGAGAGGGGATTTCGCCCCGTGTCCTGAGAGGGGAGTTCTCCCCGGGTCCTGAGAGGAGAGTTCTCCCCGTGTCCTGAGAGGGGAGTTCTCCCCGTGTCCTGAGAGGGGAGTTCTCCCCGTGTCCTAAGAGAGGAGTTCTCCCCGTGACCTGAGAGTGGATTTCTCCCCGTGTCCTGAGAGGGGAGTCCTCCCCGTGTCCTGACAGGGGAGTTCGCCCCGTGTCCTGGGAGGGGAGTTCTCCCCGTTTCCTGAGAGGAGAGTTCTCCCCGTGTCCTGAGAGGGGAGTTCTCCCTGTGTCCTGAGAGGGTAGTTATCCCCGTGTTCTGAGAGGGGAGTTCTCCCCGTGTCCTGAGAGGGGAGTTCTCCATGTGTCCTGAGAAGGGAGTTCTCCCCGTGTCCTGAGAGGGGAGTTCTCCCCGTGTCCTGAGAGGGGTGTACTCCCCGTGTCCTGAGAGGGGAGTTCTCCACGAGTCCTGAGAGGGGAGTTCTCCCCGTGTCCTGAGAGGGGAGTTCTCACCGTGTCCTGAGAGGGGAGTTCTCCCCGTTTCCTGAGAGGGGAGTTCTCCCCGGTGTCCTCAGAGGGGAGTTCTCCCCGGTGTCCTGAGAGGGGAGTTCTCCCCGTGTCCTGAGAGGGGAGCTCTCCCCCGTGTCCTGAGAGGGGAGTTCTCCCCATGTCCTGAGAGAGGAGTTCTCCCCGTGTCCTGAGAGGGGATTTCTCCCCGTGTCCTGAGAGAGGAGTTCTCCCCGTGTCCAGAGAGGGGAGTTCTCCCCGTGTCCTGAGAAGCGAGTTCTCCCCATGTCATGAGAGGGGAGTTCTCCCCGTGTCCTGAGAGGGGAGTTCTCCCCCTGTCCTGAGAGGAGAGTTCTCCCCGTGTCCTGAGAGGGGAGTTCTCCACGTGTCCTGAGAGTGGAATTCTCCCCGTGTCCTGAGAGAGGAGTTCTCCCCGTGTCTGTGAGGGGAGTTCTCCCCGGTGTCCTGAGATGTGAGTTCTCCCGTGTCCTGAGAGGGGAGTTCTCCCCGGTGTCCTGAGAGGCAAGTTCTCCCCGTGTCCTGAGAGGGGATTTCGCCCCGTGTCCTGAGAGGGGAGTTCTCCCCGGGTCCTGAGAGGCGAGTTCTCCCCGTGTCCTGAGAGGGGAGTTCTCCCCGTGTCCTGAGAGTGGCGTTCTCCCCATCTCCTGAGAGGGGAGTTCTCATCGTGACCTGAGAGGGGAGTTCTCCACGTGTCCTGCGAGGGGAGCTCTCCCCGTGTCCTGAGAGAGGAGTTCTCCCCGTGTCTGAGAGGGGAGTTCTCCCCGGTGTCCTGAGATGTGAGTTCTCCCGTGTCCTGAGAGGGGAGTTCTCCCCGGTGTCCTGAGAGCCAAGTTCTCCCCATGTCCTGAGAGGGGAGTTCTCTGCCTGTCCTGAGAGGGGAGTTCTCCCCGTGTCCTGAGAGGGGAGTTCTCCCCGAGTCCTGAGAGAGGAGTTCTCCCCGTGTCCTGAGAGGGGATTTCTCCCCGTGTCCAGAGAGGGGAGCTCTCCCCATGTCCTGAGAGGGGAGTTCTCCCCGTGTCCTGACAAGGGATATCTCCCCGTGTCCTGAGAGGGGAGTTCTGCCCGCGTCCTGAGAGGCGAGTTCTCCCCGGTGTCCTGAGAGGGGAGTTCTCCCCGTGTCCTGAGAGGGGAGTTTTCCGCTAGTCCTGAGAGGGGAGTTCTCCCCCGTGTCCTGAGATGCGAGTTCTCCCCGAGTCCTGAGAGAGGAGTTCTCCCCGTGTCCTGAGAGGGGATTTCTCCCCGTGTCCAGAGAGGGGAGCTCTCCCCATGTCCTGAGAGGGGAGTTCTCCCCGTCTCCTGCCAAGGGATTTCTCCCCGTGTCCTGAGAGGGGAGTTCTCCCCTTGTCCTGAGAGGCGAGTTCTCCCCGTGTCCTGAGAGGGGAGTTCTCCCCGGTGTCCTGAGAGGCAAGTTCTCCCCGTGTCCTGAGAGGGGATTTCGCCCCGTGTCCTGAGAGGGGAGTTCTCCCCGGGTCCTGAGAGGAGAGTTCTCCCCGTGTCCTGAGAGGGGAGTTCTCCCCGTGTCCTGAGAGGGGAGTTCTCCCCGTGTCCTAAGAGAGGAGTTCTCCCCGTGACCTGAGAGTGGATTTCTCCCCGTGTCCTGAGAGGGGAGTCCTCCCCGTGTCCTGACAGGGGAGTTCGCCCCGTGTCCTGGGAGGGGAGTTCTCCCCGTTTCCTGAGAGGAGAGTTCTCCCCGTGTCCTGAGAGGGGAGTTCTCCCTGTGTCCTGAGAGGGTAGTTATCCCCGTGTTCTGAGAGGGGAGTTCTCCCCGTGTCCTGAGAGGGGAGTTCTCCATGTGTCCTGAGAAGGGAGTTCTCCCCGTGTCCTGAGAGGGGAGTTCTCCCCGTGTCCTGAGAGGGGTGTACTCCCCGTGTCCTGAGAGGGGAGTTCTCCACGAGTCCTGAGAGGGGAGTTCTCCCCGTGTCCTGAGAGGGGAGTTCTCACCGTGTCCTGAGAGGGGAGTTCTCCCCGTTTCCTGAGAGGGGAGTTCTCCCCGGTGTCCTCAGAGGGGAGTTCTCCCCGGTGTCCTGAGAGGGGAGTTCTCCCCGTGTCCTGAGAGGGGAGCTCTCCCCCGTGTCCTGAGAGGGGAGTTCTCCCCATGTCCTGAGAGAGGAGTTCTCCCCGTGTCCTGAGAGGGGATTTCTCCCCGTGTCCTGAGAGAGGAGTTATCCCCATGTCCAGAGAGGGGAGTTCTCCCCGTGTCCTGAGAAGCGAGTTCTCCCCATGTCATGAGAGGGGAGTTCTCCCCGTGTCCTGAGAGGGGAGTTCTCCCCCTGTCCTGAGAGGAGAGTTCTCCCCGTGTCCTGAGAGGGGAGTTCTCCACGTGTCCTGAGAGTGGAATTCTCCCCGTGTCCTGAGAGAGGAGTTCTCCCCGTGTCTGTGAGGGGAGTTCTCCCCGGTGTCCTGAGATGTGAGTTCTCCCGTGTCCTGAGAGGGGAGTTCTCCCCGGTGTCCTGAGAGGCAAGTTCTCCCCGTGTCCTGAGAGGGGATTTCGCCCCGTGTCCTGAGAGGGGAGTTCTCCCCGGGTCCTGAGAGGCGAGTTCTCCCCGTGTCCTGAGAGGGGAGTTCTCCCCGTGTCCTGAGAGTGGCGTTCTCCCCATCTCCTGAGAGGGGAGTTCTCATCGTGACCTGAGAGGGGAGTTCTCACCGTGTCCAGAGAGGGGAGATCTCCCCGTGTCCTGAGAGGTGAGATCTCCCCGTGTCCTGAGAGGAGAGATCTCCCCGTGTCCTAAGAGGGGAGTCCTCCCCGTGTCCTGACAGGGGAGTTTTCCCCGTGTCCTGGGATGGGACTTCTCCCTGTTTCTAGAGAGGGGAGTTCTCCCCGTGTCCTGGGACGGGAGTTCTCCCCGTGCCCTGACAGGGGAGTTCTCCCCATGTCCTGGGAGGGGAGTTCTCCCCATTTCCTGAGAGGGGAGTTCTCCCCGTGTCCTGAGAGGGGAGTTCTCCCCGTGTCCTAAGAGGGGAGTTCTCCCCGTGTCCTGACAGGGGAGTTCTCCCCGTGTCCTGGGAGGGGAGTTCTCCCCGTTTCCTGAGAGCGGAGTTCTCCCAGTGTCCTGAGAGGGGAGTTCTCCCCGGGTTTTGAGAGGGGAGTTCTCCCCGTGTCATGAGAGGGGAGTTCTCCCCGGTGTCCTGAGAGGAGAGTACTCCCCGGTATCCTGAGAGGGGATTTCTCACCGTGTCCTGAGAGGGGAGTTCCCCCGTGTCCTGAGAGGGGAGTTCTCCCCATGTCCTGAGAGAGGAGTTCTCCCCGTGTCCTGAGAGGGGAGTTTTCCCCGTGTCCTGAGAGGGGAGATCTCCCCTTGTCCTGAGAGGGGTGTTCCCCCGTGTCCTGAGAGGGGAGTTCTCTCCGTGTCCTGAGAGGGGAGTTCTCCCCGTGTCCTGTGAGGGGAGTTTGCCCCGTGTCCTGAGAATGGAGTTCTCCCCGTGTCCGAAGAGGGGAGTTATCCCCGTGTCCAGAGAGGGGAGTTCTCCCCGTGTCCTGAGAGGGGAGTTCTCCCTGTGTCCTGAGAGGGTAGTTATCCCCGTGTTCTGAGAGGGGAGTTCTCCCCGTGTCCTGAGAGGGGAGTTCTCCATGTGTCCTGAGAAGGGAGTTCTCCCCGTGTCCTGAGAGGGGAGTTCTCCCCGTGTCCTGAGAGGGGTGTACTCCCCGTGTCCTGAGAGGGGAGTTCTCCACGAGTCCTGAGAGGGGAGTTCTCCCCGTGTCCTGAGAGGGGAGTTCTCACCGTGTCCTGAGAGGGGAGTTCTCCCCGTTTCCTGAGAGGGAAGTTCTCCCCGGTGTCCTGAGAGGGGAGTTCTCCCCGGTGTCCTGAGAGGGGAGTTCTCCCCGTGTCCTGAGAGGGGAGCTCTCCCCCGTGTCCTGAGAGGGGAGTTCTCCCCATGTCCTGAGAGAGGAGTTCTCCCCGTGTCCTGAGAGGGGATTTCTCCCCGTGTCCTGAGAGAGGAGTTCTCCCCGTGTCCAGAGAGGGGAGTTCTCCCCGTGTCCTGAGAAGCGAGTTCTCCCCGTGTCATGAGAGGGGAGTTCTCCCCGTGTCCTGAGAGGGGAGTTCTCCCCCTGTCCTGAGAGGAGAGTTCTCCCCGTGTCCTGAGAGGGGAGTTCTCCACGTGTCCTGAGAGTGGAATTCTCCCCGTGTCCTGAGAGAGGAGTTCTCCCCGTGTCTGTGAGGGGAGTTCTCCCCGGTGTCCTGAGATGTGAGTTCTCCCGTGTCCTGAGAGGGGAGTTCTCCCCGGTGTCCTGAGAGGCAAGTTCTCCCCGTGTCCTGAGAGGGGATTTCGCCCCGTGTCCTGAGAGGGGAGTTCTCCCCGGGTCCTGAGAGGCGAGTTCTCCCCGTGTCCTGAGAGGGGAGTTCTCCCCGTGTCCTGAGAGTGGCGTTCTCCACATCTCCTGAGAGGGGAGTTCTCATCGTGACCTGAGAGGGGAGTTCTCACCGTGTCCAGAGAGGGGAGATCTCCCCGTGTCCTGAGAGGTGAGATCTCCCCGTGTCCTGAGAGGAGAGATCTCCCCGTGTCCTAAGAGGGGAGTCCTCCCCGTGTCCTGACAGGGGAGTTTTCCCCGTGTCCTGGGATGGGACTTCTCCCTGTTTCCTGAGAGGGGAGTTCTCCCCGTGTCCTGGGACGGGAGTTCTCCCCGTGCCCTGACAGGGGAGTTCTCCCCATGTCCTGGGAGGGGAGTTCTCCCCATTTCCTGAGAGGGGAGTTCTCCCCGTGTCCTGAGAGGGGAGTTCTCCCCGTGTCCTAAGAGGGGAGTTCTCCCCGTGTCCTGACAGGGGAGTTCTCCCCGTGTCCTGGGAGGGGAGTTCTCCCCGTTTCCTGAGAGGGGAGTTCTCCCAGTGTCCTGAGAGGGGAGTTCTCCCCGGGTTTTGAGAGGGGAGTTCTCCCCGTGTCATGAGAGGGGAGTTCTCCCCGGTGTCCTGAGAGGAGAGTACTCCCCGGTATCCTGAGAGGGGATTTCTCACCGTGTCCTGAGAGGGGAGTTCCCCCGTGTCCTGAGAGGGGAGTTCTCCCCATGTCCTGAGAGAGGAGTTCTCCCCGTGTCCTGAGAGGGGAGTTTTCCCCGTGTCCTGAGAGGGGAGATCTCCCCTTGTCCTGAGAGGGGTGTTCCCCCGTGTCCTGAGAGGGGAGTTCTCTCCGTGTCCTGAGAGGGGAGTTCTCCCCGTGTCCTGTGAGGGGAGTTTGCCCCGTGTCCTGAGAATGGAGTTCTCCCCGTGTCCGAAGAGGGGAGTTATCCCCGTGTCCAGAGAGGGGAGTTCTCCCCGTGTCCTGAGAGGGGAGTTCTCCCCGGTGTCCTGAGAGGGTAGTTCTCCCCGTATCCTGAGAGGGGAGTCCTCCCCTTGTCCTGTGAGGCGAGTTCGCCCCGTGTCCTGAGAGGGGAGTTCTCCCCGAGTCCTGAGAGAGGAGTTCTCCCCGTGTCCTGAGAGGGGATTTCTCCACGTGTCCTGAGAGGGGAGCTCTACCCATGTCCTGAGAGGGGAGTTCTCCCCTTGTCCTGAGAAGGGATTTCTCCACGTGTCCTGAGAGGGGAGTTCTCCCCGTGTCCTGAGAGTCGAGTTCTCCCCGTGTCCTGAGAGGAGAGTTCTCCCCGTGTCCTGAGAGGGGAGTTCTCCACGTGTCCTGAGAGGGGAGTTCTCCCCGTGTCCTGAGAGGTGAGTTCTCCCCGTGTCCTGAGAGGGGAGTTCTCCCCGTGTCCTGAGAGGGGAGTTCTCCACGGTGTCCTGAGAGGCGAGTTCTCCCCGGTGTCCTGAGAGGGGAGTTCTCCCCGTGTCCAGAGAGGGGAGTTCTCCCCCCTGTCCTGAGAGGGGAGATCTCCCCGTGTCCTGAGAGAGGAGTTCTCCCCGTGTCCTGAGAGGGGATTTCTCCCCGTGTCCTGAGAGGGGAGTTCTCCCCGTGTCCAGAGAGGGGAATTCTCCCCGTGTCCTGAGAAGGGAGTTCTCCCCGTGTCATGAGAGGGGAGTTCTCCCCGTGTCCTGAGAGGGGAGTTCTCCCCGTCTCCTGAGAGGAGAGTTCGCCCCGTGTCCTGAGAGGGGAGTTCTCCACGTGTCCTGAGAGGGGAGTTCTCCCCGTGTCCTGAGAGAGGAGTTCTCCCTGTGTCCTGAGAGGGGAGTTCTCCCCGTGTCCTGAGAGGGGAGTTCTCCCCGTGTCCTGAGAGGGGAGTTCTCCCCCGTGTCCTGAGAGGGGAGTTCTCCCCGTGTCCTGAGAGGGGAGTTCTACCCGGTGTCCTGAGAGTGGAGTTCTCCCCGGTGTCCTGAGAGGGGATTTCTCCCAGTGTCCTGAGAGGGGAGTTCTCCCCCGTGTCCTGAGAGGGGAGTTCTCCCCGTGTCCTGAGGGAGGAGTTCTCCCCGTGTCCTGAGAGGGGAGTTCTCCCCGGTGTCCTGAGAGGGGAGTTCTCCCCCGTGTCCTGAGAAGCGAGTTCTCCCCGTGTCATGAGAGGGGAGTTCTCCCCGTATCCTGAGATGGGAGTTCTCCCCGTGTCCTGAGAGGAGAGTTCTCCCCGTGTCCTGAGAGGGGAATTCACCCCGTGTCCTGAGAGGGGAGTTCTCCCCGGTGTCCTGAGAGGGGGGTACTCCCCGGTGTCCTGAGAGGGGATTTCTCCCCGTGTCCTGAGAGGGGAGTTCCCCCGTGTCCTGAGAGGGGAGTTCTCCCCGTGTCCTCAGAGAGGAATTCTCCCCGTGTCCTGAGAGGGGAGTTCTCCCCGTGTCCTAAGAGGGGAGTTCTCCCCGTGTCCTGAGAGGGGAGATCTCCCCTTGTCCTGAGAGGGGAGTTCCCCATGTCCTGAGAGGGGAGTTCTCCCCCTGTCCTGAGAGGGGATTTCTCCCCGTGTCCTGTGAGGGGAGTTCGCCCCGTGTCCTGAGAGGGGAGTTCTCCCCGTGTCCGGAGAGGGGAGTTATCTCCGTGTCCTGAGAGGGGAGATCACCCCGTGTCCTGAGAGGGGAGTTCTCCCTGGCGTCCTGAGAGGGGAGTTCTCCCCGGTGTCCTGGGAGGGGAGTTCTCCCCGTGTCCTGAGAGGGGAGTTCTCCCCGTGTCCTGAGAGCGGAGTTCTCCCCGTGACCTGAGAGCGGAGTTCTCGCCGTGTCCTGAGAGGAGAGTTCTCCCCGTCTCCTGAGAGGGGAGTTCTCCCCTTCTCCTGAGAGGGGAGATCTCCCCATGTTTTCCTGAGAGTGGAGTTCTCCCGGTGTCCTGAGAGTGGAGTTCTCCCCGTGTCCTGAGAGGGGAGTTCTTCCCCGTTTCCTGAGAGGGGAGTTCTCCCCGTGTCCTGAGAGGGGAGTTCACCCTGTGTCCTGAGAGGGGAGATCTCCCCGGTGACCTGAGAGGGGAGTTCTCCCTGTGTCCTGAGAGGTGAGTTCTCCCCGTGTCCTGAGAGGGGCGTTATCCCCCTGTCCTGAGAGGGGATTTCTCCGCCGTGTCCTGAGAGTGGAGTTCCCCCCGTGTCCTGAGAGGGGAGTTCTCCCCGTGTCCTGAGAGGGGGGTTCTCCCCGTGTCCTGAGAGGGGAGCTCTCCCCGTGTCCTGAGAGGGGAGTTCTCCCCGTGTCCTGAGAGGAGAGTTCTCCACGTGTCTTGAGAGGGGAGTTCTCATCGTGTCCTGAGAGGGGGGTTCTCCGCGTGTCCTGAGATGGGAGTTCTCCCAGTGTCCTGAGAGGGGAGTTCTCCCCGATGTCCTGACAGGGGAGTTCTCCCCATGTCCTGGGAGGCGAGTTCTCCCCGTTTCCTGAGAGGGGTGTCCTCCCCGTGTCCTGAGAGGGGAGTTCTCCCCGTGTCCTGACAGGGGAGTTCTCCCCGTGTCCTGGGAGGGGAGTTCTCCCCGTTTCCTGAGAGGGGAGTTCTCCCCGTGTCCTGAGAGGGGAGTTCTCCCTGTGGCCTAAGAGGGTAGTTCTCCCCGTGTCCTGAGAGGGGATTTCTCCCCGTGTCCTGAGAGGGGAGTTCTACACGTGTCCTGAGAGGGGAGTTCTCCCCGTGTCCTGAGAAGGGAGTTCTCCCCGTGTCCTGAGAGGGGATTTCTCCCCGTGTACTGAGAGGGGAGTTCACTCCGTGTCCTGAGAGGCGAGTTCTCCCCGTGTCCTGAGAGGCGAGTTCTCCCCGTGTCCTGAGAGGGGAGTTCACCACGTGTCCTGAGAGGGGAGTTCTCCCCGTGTCCGGAGAGAGGAGTTCTCCCCGTGTCCTGAGAGGGGAGTTCTCCACGTGTCCTGAGAGGGGAGTTCTCCCCGGTGTCCTGAGAGGGGAGTTCTCCCCGGTGTCCTGAGAGGAGAGTTCTCCCCGTGTCCTGAGAGGGGAGTTCTCCCCGTGTCCTGAGAGGGGAGTTCTCCCCGTGTCCGAAGAGAGGAGTTCTCCCCGTGACCTGAGAGTGGATTTCTCCCCGTGTCCTGAGAGGTGAGTTCTCCCCGTGTCCAGAGAGGGGAGTTCTCCCCGTGTCCTGAGAAGCGAGTTCTCCCCGTGTCCTGAGAGGGGAGTTCTCCCCGTGTCCTGAGAGGGGAGTTTTCCGCTAGTCCTGAGAGGGGAGTTCTCCCCCGTGTCCTGAGATGCGAGTTCTCCCCGAGTCCTGAGAGAGGAGTTCTCCCCGTGTCCTGAGAGGGGATTTCTCCCCGTGTCCAGAGAGGGGAGCTCTCCCCATGTCCTGAGAGGGGAGTTCTCCCCCGTGTCCTGACAAGGGATTTCTCCCCGTGTCCTGAGAGGGGAGTTCTCCCCGTGTCCTGAGAGGCGAGTTCTCCCCGTGTCCTGAGAGGGGAGTTCACCACGTGTCCTGAGAGGGGAGTTCTCCCCGTGTCCGGAGAGAGGAGTTCTCCCCGTGTCCTGAGAGGGGAGTTCTCCACGTGTCCTGAGAGGGGAGTTCTCCCCGGTGTCCTGAGAGGGGAGTTCTCCCCGGTGTCCTGAGAGGAGAGTTCTCCCCGTGTCCTGAGAGGGGAGTTCTCCCCGTGTCCTGAGAGGGGAGTTCTCCCCGTGTCCGAAGAGAGGAGTTCTCCCCGTGACCTGAGAGTGGATTTCTCCCCGTGTCCTGAGAGGGGAGTTCTCCCCGTGTCCAGAGAGGGGAGTTCTCCCCGTGTCCTGAGAAGCGAGTTCTCCCCGTGTCATGAGAGGGGAGTTCTCCCCGTGGCCTGAGAGGGGAGTTCTCCGCTTGTCCTGAGGGGAGAGTTCTCCCCGTGTCCTGAGAGGGGAGTTCTCCACGTGTCCTGCGAGGGGAGCTCTCCCCGTGTCCTGAGAGAGGAGTTCTCCCCGTGTCTGAGAGGGGAGTTCTCCCCGGTGTCCTGAGATGTGAGTTCTCCAGTGTCCTGAGAGGGGAGTTCTCCCCGGTGTCCTGAGAGCCAAGTTCTCCCCGTGTCCTGAGAGGGGAGTTCTCTGCCTGTCCTGAGAGGGGAGTTCTCCCCGTGTCCAGAGAGGGGAGTTCTCCACATATCCTGAGAGGGGAGTTCTCCCCGTGTCCTGAGAGGGGAGTTCTCCCCGTGTCCTGAGAGGTGAGTTCTCCCTGTGTCCTGAGAGGGGAGTTCTCCACGGTGTCCTGAGAGGCGAGTTCTCCCCGGTGTCCTGAGAGGGGAGTTCTCCCCCGTGTCCTGAGAGGGGAGTTCTCCCCGAGTCCTGAGAGAGGAGTTCTCCCCGTGTCCTGAGAGGGGATTCTCCCCGTGTCCAGAGAGGGGAGCTCTCCCCATGTCCTGAGAGGGGAGTTTTCCCCGTGTCCTGACAAGGGATTTCTCCCCGTGTCCTGAGAGGGGAGTTCTCCCCGTGTCCTGAGAGGCGAGTTCTCCCCGTGTCCTGAGAGGAGAGTTCTCCACGTGTCCTGAGAGGGGAGTTCTCCATGTCTCCTGAGAGGGGAGTTCTCCCCGTGTCCTGAGAGGGGAGTTCTCCCCGTGTCCTGAGAGGGGAGTTCTCACCGTGTCCTGAGAGGGGAGTTCTCCCCGATGTCCTGAGAGGCGGGTTCTCCCCCGTGTCCTGAGAGGGGAGTACTCCCCGTGTTCTGAGAGGGGAGTTCTCCCCCGTGTCCTGAGAAGGGAATTCTCCCCGTGTCCTGAGAGAGGAGTTCTCCCCGTGTCCTGAGAGGGGAGTTCTCACCGTGTCCTGAGAGGGGATTTCTCCCCGTGTCCTGAGAGGGGAGTTCTCCCCGTGTCCAGAGAGGGGAGTTCTCCCCGGGTCCTGAGAAGGGAGTTCTCCCCGTGTCCTGAGAGGGGAGTTCTCCCAGTGTCCTGAGAGGAGATTTCTCCGCGTGTCCTGAAAGGGGAGTTCTCCACATGTCCTGAGAGGGGAGTTCTCCCCGTGTCCTGAGAGAAGAGTTCTCCCCGTGTCTGAGAGGGGAGTTCTCCCCGGTGTCCTGAGAGGTGAGTTCTCCCGTGTCCTGAGAGGGGAGTTCTCCCCGGTGTCCTGAGAGGCGAGTTCTCCCCGTGGCCTGAGAGGGGAGTTCTCCCCGTGTCCTGAGAGGGGAGTTGTCCCCATGTCCTGAGAGGGGAGTTCTCCCTGTGTCCTGAGAGGGGAGTTCTCCCCGTGTCCTGAGAGTGGAGTTCTCCCCATGACCTGAGTGGGGAGTTCTCGCCGGGTCCAGAGAGGGGAGTTCTCCCCGTGTCCTGAGAGGGGAGATCTCCCCGTGTCCTGATAGGGGAGATCTCCCCTTGTCATGAGAGGGTAGATCTCCCCGTGTCCTGAGAGGGGAGTCCTCCCCATGTCCTGACAGGGGAGTTCTCCCCGTGTCCTGGGAGGGGAGTTCTCCCCGTTTCCTGAGAGGAGAGTTCTCCCCGTGTCCTGAGAGGGGAGTTCTCCCTGTGTCCTGAGAGGGTAGTTATCCCCGTGTTCTGAGAGGGGAGTTCTCCCCGTGTCCTGAGAAGGGAGTTCTCCCCGTGTCCTGAGAGGGGAGTTCTCCCCGTGTCCTGAGAGGGGTGTTCTCCCCGTGTCCTGAGAGGGGAGTTCTCCAAGAGTCCTGAGAGGGGAGTTCTCCCCGTGTCCTGAGAGGGGAGTTCTCACCGTGTCCTGAGAGGGGAGTTCTCCCCGTTTCCTGAGAGGGGAGTTCTCCCCGGTGTCCTGAGAGGGGAGTTCTCCCCGATGTCTTGAGAGGGGAGTTCTCCCCGTGTCCTGAGAGGGGAGCTCTCCCCCGTGTCCTGAGAGGGGAGTTCTCCCCATGTCCTGAGAGAGGAGTTCTCCCCGTGTCCTGAGAGGGGATTTCTCCCCGTGTCCTGAGAGAGGAGTTCTCCCCGTGTCCAGAGAGGGGAGTTCTCCCCGTGTCCTGAGAAGCGAGTTCTCCCCGTGTCATGAGAGGGGAGTTCTCCCCGTGTCCTGAGAGGGGAGTTCTCCCCCTGTCCTGAGAGGAGAGTTCTCCCCGTGTCCTGAGAGGGGAGTTCTCCACGTGTCCTGAGAGTGGAATTCTCCCCATGTCCTGAGAGAGGAGTTCTCCCCGTGTCTGTGAGGGGAGTTCTCCCCGGTGTCCTGAGATGTGAGTTCTCCCGTGTCCTGAGAGGGGAGTTCTCCCCGGTGTCCTGAGAGGCAAGTTCTCCCCGTGTCCTGAGAGGGGATTTCGCCCCGTGTCCTGAGAGGGGAGTTCTCCCCGGGTCCTGAGAGGCGAGTTCTCCCCGTGTCCTGAGAGGGGAGTTCTCCCCGTGTCCTGAGAGTGGCGTTCTCCCCGTCTCCTGAGAGGGGAGATCTCATCGTGACCTGAGAGGGGAGTTCTCGCCGTGTCCAGAGAGGGGAGATCTCCCCGTGTCCTGAGAGGTGAGATCTCCCCGTGTCCTGAGAGGAGAGATCTCCCCGTGTCCTAAGAGGGGAGTCCTCCCCGTGTCCTGACAGGGGAGTTTTCCCCGTGTCCTGGGATGGGACTTCTCCCTGTTTCCTGAGAGGGGTGTTCTCCCCGTGTCCTGGGAGGGGAGTTCTCCCCGTGCCCTGACAGGGGAGTTCTCCCCATGTCCTGGGAGGGGAGTTCTCCCCGTTTCCTGAGAGGGGAGTTCTCCCCGTGTCCTGAGAGGGGAGTTCTCCCCGTGTCCTAAGTGGGGAGTTCTCCCCGTGTCCTGACAGGGGAGTTCTCCCCGTGTCCTGGGAGGGGAGTTCTCCCCGTTTCCTGAGAGGGGAGTTCTCCCAGTGTCCTGAGAGGGGAGTTCTCCCCGGGTTTTGAGAGGGGAGTTCTCCCCGTGTCATGAGAGGGGAGTTCTCCCCGGTGTCCTGAGAGGAGAGTACTCCCCGGTATCCTGAGAGGGGATTTCTCACCGTGTCCTGAGAGGGGAGTTCCCCCGTGTCCTGAGAGGGGAGTTCTCCCCATGTCCTGAGAGAGGAGTTCTCCCCGTGTCCTGAGAGGGGAGATTTCCCCGTGTCCTGAGAGGGGAGATCTCCCCTTGTCCTGAGAGGGGTGTTCCCCCGTGTCCTGAGAGGGGAGTTCTCTCCGTGTCCTGAGAGGGGAGTTCTCCCCGTGTCCTGTGAGGGGAGTTCGCCCCGTGTCCTGAGAGTGGAGTTCTCCCCGTGTCCGTAGAGGGGAGTTATCCCCGTGTCCTGAGAGGGGAGTTCTCCACGTGTCCTGAGAGGGGAGTGCTCCCTTTGTCCTGAGAGCGGAGTTCTCCCCGTGACCTGAGAGCGGAGTTCTCGCCGTGTCCTGAGAGGAGAGTTCTCCCCGTCTCCTGAGAGGGGAGTTCTCCCCTTCTCCTGAGAGGGGAGATCTCCCCATGGTTTCCTGAGAGTGGAGTTCTCCCGGTGTCCTGAGAGTGGAGTTCTCCCCGTGTCCTGAGAGGGGAGTTCTTCCCCGTTTCCTGAGAGGGGAGTTCTCCCCGTGTCCTGAGAGGGGTGTTCACCCTGTGTCCTGAGAGGGGAGATCTCCCCGGTGACCTGAGAGGGGAGTTCTCCCTGTGTCCTGAGAGGGGAGTTCTCCCCGTGTCCTGAGAGGGGCGTTATCCCCCTGTCCTGAGAGGGGATTTCTCCGCCGTGTCCTGAGAGTGGAGATCTCCCCCGTGTCCTGTGAGGGGAGTTCTCCCCGTGTCCTGAGAGGGGGGTTCTCCCCCTGTCCTGAGAGAGGAGTTCTCCCACGTGTCCTGAGAGGGGAGCTCTCCCCGTGTCCTGAGAGGGGAGTTCTCCCCGTGTCCTGAGAGGGAGTTCTCCACGTGTCTTGAGAGGGGTGTTCTCATCGTGTCCTGAGAGGGGGGTACTCCGCGTGTCCTGAGATGGGAGTTCTCCCAGTGTCCTGAGAGGGGAGTTCTCCCCGATGTCCTGACAGGGGAGTTCTCCCCATGTCCTGGGAGGCGAGTTCTCCCCGTTTCCTGAGAGGGGAGTCCTCCCCATGTCCTGAGAGGGGAGTTCTCCCCGTGTCCTGACAGGGGAGTTCTCCCCGTGTCCTGGGAGGGGAGTTCTCCCCGTTTCCTGAGAGGGGAGTTCTCCCCGTGTCCTGAGAGGGGAGTTCTCCCTGTGGCCTAAGAGGGTAGTTCTCCCCGTGTCCTGAGAGGGGATTTCTCCCCGTGTCCTGAGAGGGGAGTTCTACACGAGTCCTGAGAGGGGAGTTCTCCCCGTGTCCTGAGAAGGGAGTTCTCCCCGTGTCCTGAGAGGGGAGTTCTCCCCGTGTACTGAGAGGGGAGTTCACTCCGTGTCCTGAGAGGGGAGTTCACCACGTGTCCTGAGAGGGGAGTTCTCCCCGTGTCCTGAGAGAGGAGTTCTCCCCGTGTCCTGAGAGGGGAGTGCTCCACGTGTCCTGAGAGGAGAGTTCTCCCCGGTGTCCTGAGAGGGGAGTTCTCCCCGGTGTCCTGAGAGGAGAGTTCTCCCCGTGTCCTGAGAGGGGAGTTCTCCCCGTGTCCTGAGAGGGGAGTTCTCCCCGTGTCCTGAGAGGGGAGTTCTCCACGTGTCCTGAGAGGAGAGTTCTCCCCGGTGTCCTGAGAGGGGAGTTCACTCCGTGTCCTGAGAGGGGAGTTCACCACGTGTCCTGAGAGGGGAGTTCTCCCCGTGTCCTGAGAGAGGAGTTCTCCCCGTGTCCTGAGAGGGGAGTTCTACACGAGTCCTGAGAGTGGATTTCTCCCCGTGTCCTGAGAGGGGAGTTCTCCCCGTGTCCAGAGAGGGGAGTTCTCCCCGTGTCCTGAGAAGCGAGTTCTCCCCGTGTCATGAGAGGGGAGTTCTCCCCGTGGCCTGAGAGGGGAGTTCTCCGCTTGTCCTGAGGGGAGAGTTCTCCCCGTGTCCTGAGAGGGGAGTTCTCCACGTGTCCTGCGAGGGGAGCTCTCCCCGTGTCCTGAGAGAGGAGTTCTCCCCGTGTCTGAGAGGGGAGTTCTCCCCGGTGTCCTGAGATGTGAGTTCTCCCGTGTCCTGAGAGGGGAGTTCACCCCGGTGTCCTGAGAGCCAAGTTCTCCCCGTGTCCTGAGAGGGGAGTTCTCTGCCTGTCCTGAGAGGGGAGTTCTCCCCTTGTCCTGAGCGGGGAGTTCTCCCCGAGTCCTGAGAGAGGAGTTCTCCCCGTGTCCTGAGAGGGGATTTCTCCCCGTGTCCAGAGAGGGGAGCTCTCCCCATGTCCTGAGAGGGGAGTTCTCCCCGTGTCCTGACAAGGGATTTCTCCCCGTGTCCTGAGAGGGGAGTTCTCCCCGTGTCCTGAGCGGCGAGTTCTCCCCGGTGTCCTGAGAGGGGAGTTCTCCCCGTGTCCTGAGAGGGGAGTTTTCCGCTAGTCCTGAGAGGGGAGTTCTCCCCCGTGTCCTGAGATGCGAGTTCTCCCCGAGTCCTGAGAGAGGAGTTCTCCCCGTGTCCTGAGAGGGGATTTCTCCCCGTGTCCAGAGAGGGGAGCTCTCCCCATGTCCTGAGAGGGGAGTTCTCCCCGTGTCCTGACAAGGGATTTCTCCCCGTGTCCTGAGAGGGGAGTTCTCCCCGTGTCCTGAGAGGCGAGTTCTCCCCGTGTCCTGAGAGGAGAGTTCTCCACGTGTCCTGAGAGGGGAGTTCTCCATGTCTCCTGAGAGGGGAGTTCTCCCCGTGTCCTGAGAGGGGAGTTCTCCCCGTGTCCTGAGAGGGGGGTTCTCCCCCGTGTCCTGAGAAGGGAGTTCTCCCCGTGTCCTGAGAGAGGAGTTCTCCCCGTGTCCTGAGAGGGGATTTCTCCCCGTGTCCTGAGAGGGGAATTCTCCCCGTGTCCAGAGAGGGGAGTTCTCCCCGGGTCCTGAGAATGGAGTTCTCCCCGTGTCCTGAGAGGGGAGTTCTCCCAGTGTCCTGAGAGATGAGTTCTCCGCGTGTCCTGAAAGGGGAGTTCTCCACATGTCCTGAGAGGGGAGTTCTCCCCGTGTCCTGAGAGAAGAGTTCTCCCCGTGTCTGAGAGGGGAGTTCTCCCCGGTGTCCTGAGAGGTGAGTTCTCCCGTGTCCTGAGCGGGGAGTTCTCCCCGGTGTCCTGAGAGGCGAGTTCTCCCCGTGTCCTGAGAGGGGAGTTCTCCCCCTGTCCTGAGAGGGGAGTTGTCCCCATGTCCTGAGAGGGGAGTTCTCCCTGTGTCCTGAGAGGGGAGTTCTCCCCGTGTCCTGAGAGTGGAGTTCTCCCCGTCTCCTGAGAGGGGAGTTCTCCCCATGACCTGAGTGGGGAGTTCTCGCCGTGTCCAGAGAGGGGAGTTCTCCCCGTGTCCTGAGAGGGGAGATCTCCCCGTGTCCTGATAGGGGAGATCTCCCCTTGTCATGAGAGGGTAGATCTCCCCGTGTCCTGAGAGGGGAGTCCTCCCCGTGTCCTGACAGGGGAGTTCTCCCCGTGTCCTGGGAGGGGAGTTCTCCCCGTTTCCTGAGAGGAGAGTTCTCCCCGTGTCCTGAGAGGGGAGTTCTCCCTGTGTCCTGAGAGGGTAGTTATCCCCGTGTTCTGAGAGGGGAGTTCTCCCCGTGTCCTGAGAGGGGAGTTCTCCCCGTGTCCTGAGAAGGGAGTTCTCCCCGTGTCCTGAGAGGGGAGTTCTCCCCGTGTCCTGAGAGGGGTGTTCTCCCCGTGTCCTGAGAGGGGAGTTCTCCACGAGTCCTGAGAGGGGAGTTCTCCCCGTGTCCTGAGAGGGGAGTTCTCACCGTGTCCTGAGAGGGGAGTTCTCCCCGTTTCCTGAGAGGGGAGTTCTCCCCGGTGTCCTGAGAGGGGAGTTCTCCCCGGTGTCCTGAGAGGGGAGTTCTCCCCGTGTCCTGAGAGGGGAGCTCTCCCCCGTGTCCTGAGAGGGGAGTTCTCCCCATGTCCTGAGAGAGGAGTTCTCCCCGTGTCCTGAGAGGGGATCTCTCCCCGTGTCCTGAGAGAGGAGTTCTCCCCGTGTCCAGAGAGGGGAGTTCTCCCCGTGTCCTGAGAAGCGAGTTCTCCCCGTGTCATGAGAGGGGAGTTCTCCCCGTGTCCTGAGAGGGGAGTTCTCCCCCTGTCCTGAGAGGAGAGTTCTCCCCGTGTCCTGAGCGGGGAGTTCTCCACGTGTCCTGAGAGTGGAATTCTCCCCGTGTCCTGAGAGAGGAGTTCTCCCCGTGTCTGTGAGGGGAGTTCTCCCCGGTGTCCTGAGATGTGAGTTCTCCCGTGTCCTGAGAGGGGAGTTCTCCCCGGTGTCCTGAGAGGCAAGTTCTCCCCGTGTCCTGAGAGGGGATTTCGCCCCGTGTCCTGAGAGGGGAGTTCTCCCCGGGTCCTGAGAGGCGAGTTCTCCCCGTGTCCTGAGAGGGGAGTTCTCCCCGTGTCCTGAGAGTGGCGTTCTCCCCGTCTCCTGAGAGGGGAGTTCTCATCGTGACCTGAGAGGGGAGTTCTCGCCGTGTCCAGAGAGGGGAGATCTCCCCGTGTCCTGAGAGGTGAGATCTCCCCGTGTCCTGAGAGGAGAGATCTCCCCGTGTCCTAAGAGGGGAGTCCTCCCCGTGTCCTGACAGGGGAGTTTTCCCCGTGTCCTGGGATGGGACTTCTCCCTGTTTCCTGAGAGGGGAGTTCTCCCCGTGTCCTGGGAGGGGAGTTCTCCCCGTGCCCTGACAGGGGAGTTCTCCCCATGTCCTGGGAGGGGAGTTCTCCCCGTTTCCTGAGAGGGGAGTTCTCCCCGTGTCCTGAGAGGGGAGTTCTCCCCGTGTCCTAAGAGGGGAGTTCCCCCGTGTCCTGACAGGGGAGTTCTCCCCGTGTCCTGGGAGGGGAGTTCTCCCCGTTTCCTGAGAGGGCAGTTCTCCCAGTTTCCTGAGAGGGGAGTTCTCCACGGGTTTTGAGAGGGGAGTTCTCCCCGTGTCATGAGAGGGGAGTTCTCCCCGGTGTCCTGAGAGGAGAGTACTCCCCGGTATCCTGAGAGGGGATTTCTCACCGTGTCCTGAGAGGGGAGTTCCCCCGTGTCCTGAGAGGGGAGTTCTCCCCATGTCCTGAGAGAGGAGTTCTCCCCGTGTCCTGAGAGGGGAGTTTTCCCCGTGTCCTGAGAGGGGAGATCTCCCCTTGTCCTGAGAGGGGTGTTCCCCCGTGTCCTGAGAGGGGAGTTCTCTCCGTGTCCTGAGAGGGGAGTTCTCCCCGTGTCCTGTGAGGGGAGTTCGCCCCGTGTCCTGAGAGTGGAGTTCTCCCCGTGTCCGTAGAGGGGAGTTATCCCCGTGTCCAGAGAGGGGAGTTCTCCCCGTGTCCTGAGAGGGGAGTTCTCCCCGGTGTCCTGAGAGGGTAGTTCTCCCCGTATCCTGAGAGGGGAGTCCTCCCCGTGTCCTGTGAGGCGAGTTCGCCCCGTGTCCTGAGAGGGGAGTTCTCCCCGAGTCCTGAGAGAGGAGTTCTCCCCGTGTCCTGAGAGGGGATTTCTCCACGTGTCCTGAGAGGGGAGCTCTACCCATGTCCTGAGAGGGGAGTTCTCCCCTTGTCCTGAGAAGGGATTTCTCCCCGTGTCCTGAGAGGGGAGTTCTCCCCGTGTCCTGAGAGGCGAGTTCTCCCCGTGTCCTGAGAGGAGAGTTCTCCCCGTGTCCTGAGAGGGGAGTTCTCCACGTGTCCTGAGAGGGGAGTTCTCCCCGTGTCCTGAGAGGTGAGTTCTCCCCGTGTCCTGAGAGGGGAGTTCTCCCCGTGTCCTGAGAGGGGAGTTCTCCACGGTGTCCTGAGAGGCGAGTTCTCCCCGGTGTCCTGAGAGGGGAGTTCTCCCCGTGTCCAGAGAGGGGTGTTCTCCCCACTGTCCTGAGAGGGGAGATCTCCCCGTGTCCTGAGAGAGGAGTTCTCCCCGTGTCCTGAGAGGGGATTTCTCCCCGTGTCCTGAGAGGGGAGTTCTCCCCGTGTCCAGAGAGGGGAATTCTCCCCGTGTCCTGAGAAGGGAGTTCTCCCCGTGTCATGAGAGGGGAGTTCTCCCCGTGTCCTGAGAGGGGAGTTCTCCCCGTCTCCTGAGAGGAGAGTTCGCCCCGTGTCCTGAGAGGGGAGTTCTCCACGTGTCCTGAGAGGGGAGTTCTCCCCGTGTCCTGAGAGAGGAGTTCTCCCTGTGTCCTGAGAGGGGAGTTCTCCCCGTGTCCTGAGAGTGGAGTTCTCCCCGTGTCCTGAGAGGGGTGTTCTCCCCGTGTCCTGAGAGGGGAGTTCTCCCCTTGTCCTGAGAGTGGAGTTCTCCCCGTCTCCTGAGAGGGGCGTTCTCCCCTTGACCTGAGAGGGGAGTTCTCGGCGTGTCCAGAGAGGGGAGTTCTCCCCGTGTCCTGAGAGGGGAGATCGATCCGTGTCCTGATAGGGGAGATCTCCCCTTGTCCTGAGAGTGGAGATCTCCCCGTGTCCTGAGAGGGGAGTCCTCCCCGTGTCCTGACAGGGGAGTTCTCCCCATGTCCTCGGAGGGGAGTTCTCCCCGTTTCCTGAGAGGGGAGTCCTCCCCGTGTCCTGAGAGGGGAGATCTCCCCGTGTCCTGACAGGGGAGTTCTCCCCATGTCCTCGGAGGGGAGTTCTCCCCGTGTCATGAGAGGGGAGTTCTCCCCGGTGTCCTGAGAGGAGAGTACTCCCCGGTATCCTGAGAGGGGATTTCTCACCGTGTCCTGAGAGGGGAGTTCCCCCGTGTCCTGAGAGGGGAGTTCTCCCCATGTCCTGAGAGAGGAGTTCTCCCCGTGTCCTGAGAGGGGAGTTTTCCCCGTGTCCTGAGAGGGGAGATCTCCCCTTGTCCTGAGAGGGGTGTTCCCCCGTGTCCTGAGAGGGGAGTTCTCTCCGTGTCCTGAGAGGGGAGTTCTCCCCGTGTCCTGTGAGGGGAGTTCGCCCCGTGTCCTGAGAGTGGAGTTCTCCCCGTGTCCGTAGAGGGGAGTTATCCCCATGTCCAGAGAGGGGAGTTCTCCCCGTGTCCTGAGAGGGGAGTTCTCCCCGGTGTCCTGAGAGGGTAGTTCTCCCCGTATCCTGAGAGGGGAGTCCTCCCCGTGTCCTGTGAGGCGAGTTCGCCCCGTGTCCTGAGAGGGGAGTTCTCCCCGAGTCCTGAGAGAGGAGTTCTCCCCGTGTCCTGAGAGGGGATTTCTCCACGTGTCCTGAGAGGGGAGCTCTACCCATGTCCTGAGAGGGGAGTTCTCCCCTTGTCCTGAGAAGGGATTTCTCCCCGTGTCCTGAGAGGGGAGTTCTCCCCGTGTCCTGAGAGGCGAGTTCTCCCCGTGTCCTGAGAGGAGAGTTCTCCCCGTGTCCTGAGAGGGGAGTTCTCCACGTGTCCTGAGAGGGGAGTTCTCCCCGTGTCCTGAGAGGTGAGTTCTCCCCGTGTCCTGAGAGGGGAGTTCTCCCCGTGTCCTGAGAGGGGAGTTCTCCACGGTGTCCTGAGAGGCGAGTTCTCCCCGGTGTCCTGAGAGGGGAGTTCTCCCCGTGTCCAGAGAGGGGTGTTCTCCCCACTGTCCTGAGAGGGGAGATCTCCCCGTGTCCTGAGAGAAGAGTTCTCCCCGTGTCCTGAGAGGGGATTTCTCCCCGTGTCCTGAGAGGGGAGTTCTCCCCGTGTCCAGAGAGGGGAATTCTCCCCGTGTCCTGAGAAGGGAGTTCTCCCCGGGTCATGAGAGGGGAGTTCTCCCCGTGTCCTGAGAGGGGAGTTCTCCCCGTCTCCTGAGAGGAGAGTTCGCCCCGTGTCCTGAGAGGGGAGTTCTCCACGTGTCCTGAGAGGGGAGTTCTCCCCGTGTCCTGAGAGAGGAGTTCTCCCTGTGTCCTGAGAGGGGAGTTCTCCCCGTGTCCTGAGAGTGGAGTTCTCCCCGTGTCCTGAGAGGGGAGTTCTCCCCGTGTCCTGAGAGGGGAGTTCTCCCCTTGTCCTGAGAGTGGAGTTCTCCCCGTCTCCTGAGAGGGGCGTTCTCCCCTTGACCTGAGAGGGGAGTTCTCGGCGTGTCCAGAGAGGGGAGTTCTCCCCGTGTCCTGAGAGGGGAGATCGATCCGTGTCCTGATAGGGGAGATCTCCCCTTGTCCTGAGAGTGGAGATCTCCCCGTGTCCTGAGAGGGGAGTCCTCCCCGTGTCCTGACAGGGGAGTTCTCCCCATGTCCTCGGAGGGGAGTTCTCCCCGTTTCCTGAGAGGGGAGTCCTCCCCGTGTCCTGAGAGGGGAGTTCTCCCCGTGTCCTGACAGGGGAGTTCTCCCCGTGTCCTGGGAGGGGAGTTCTCCCCGTTTCCTGAGAGGGGAGTTCTCCCCGTGTCCTGAGAGGGGAGTTCTCCCCGTGTCCTGAGAGGGGAGTTCTCCCCGTGTACTGAGAGGGGAGTTCACTCCGTGTCCTGAGAGGGGAGTTCACCTCGTGTCCTGAGAGGGGAGTTCTCCCCGTGTCCTGAGAGAGGAGTTCTCCCCGTGTCCTGAGAGGGGAGTTCTCCACGTGTCCTGAGAGGGGAGTTCTCCCCGGTGTCCTGAGAGGGGAGTTCTCCCCGGTGTCCTGAGAGGAGAGTTCTCCCCGTGTCCTGAGAGTGGAGTTCTCCCCGTGTCCTGAGAGGGGAGTCCTCCCCGTGTCCTGTGAGGCGAGTTCGCCCCGTGTCCTGAGAGGGGAGTTCTCCCCGAGTCCTGAGAGAGGAGTTCTCCCCGTGTCCTGAGAGGGGATTTCTCCACGTGTCCTGAGAGGGGAGCTCTACCCATGTCCTGAGAGGGGAGTTCTCCCCTTGTCCTGAGAAGGGATTTCTCCCCGTGTCCTGAGAGGGGAGTTCTCCCCGTGTCCTGAGAGGCGAGTTCTCCCCGTGTCCTGAGAGGAGAGTTCTCCCCGTGTCCTGAGAGGGGAGTTCTCCACGTGTCCTGAGAGGGGAGTTCTCCCCGTGTCCTGAGAGGTGAGTTCTCCCCGTGTCCTGAGAGGGGAGTTCTCCCCGTGTCCTGAGAGGGGAGTTCTCCACGGTGTCCTGAGAGGCGAGTTCTCCCCGGTGTCCTGAGAGGGGAGTTCTCCCCGTGTCCAGAGAGGGGTGTTCTCCCCACTGTCCTGAGAGGGGAGATCTCCCCGTGTCCTGAGAGAGGAGTTCTCCCCGTGTCCTGAGAGGGGATTTCTCCCCGTGTCCTGAGAGGGGAGTTCTCCCCGTGTCCAGAGAGGGGAATTCTCCCCGTGTCCTGAGAAGGGAGTTCTCCCCGTGTCATGAGAGGGGAGTTCTCCCCGTGTCCTGAGAGGGGAGTTCTCCCCGTCTCCTGAGAGGAGAGTTCGCCCCGTGTCCTGAGAGGGGAGTTCTCCACGTGTCCTGAGAGGGGAGTTCTCCCCGTGTCCTGAGAGAGGAGTTCTCCCTGTGTCCTGAGAGGGGAGTTCTCCCCGTGTCCTGAGAGTGGAGTTCTCCCCGTGTCCTGAGAGGGGTGTTCTCCCCGTGTCCTGAGAGGGGAGTTCTCCCCTTGTCCTGAGAGTGGAGTTCTCCCCGTCTCCTGAGAGGGGCGTTCTCCCCTTGACCTGAGAGGGGAGTTCTCGGCGTGTCCAGAGAGGGGAGTTCTCCCCGTGTCCTGAGAGGGGAGATCGATCCGTGTCCTGATAGGGGAGATCTCCCCTTGTCCTGAGAGTGGAGATCTCCCCGTGTCCTGAGAGGGGAGTCCTCCCCGTGTCCTGACAGGGGAGTTCTCCCCATGTCCTCGGAGGGGAGTTCTCCCCGTTTCCTGAGAGGGGAGTCCTCCCCGTGTCCTGAGAGGGGAGATCTCCCCGTGTCCTGACAGGGGAGTTCTCCCCATGTCCTCGGAGGGGAGTTCTCCCCGTGTCATGAGAGGGGAGTTCTCCCCGGTGTCCTGAGAGGAGAGTACTCCCCGGTATCCTGAGAGGGGATTTCTCACCGTGTCCTGAGAGGGGAGTTCCCCCGTGTCCTGAGAGGGGAGTTCTCCCCATGTCCTGAGAGAGGAGTTCTCCCCGTGTCCTGAGAGGGGAGTTTTCCCCGTGTCCTGAGAGGGGAGATCTCCCCTTGTCCTGAGAGGGGTGTTCCCCCGTGTCCTGAGAGGGGAGTTCTCTCCGTGTCCTGAGAGGGGAGTTCTCCCCGTGTCCTGTGAGGGGAGTTCGCCCCGTGTCCTGAGAGTGGAGTTCTCCCCGTGTCCGTAGAGGGGAGTTATCCCCATGTCCAGAGAGGGGAGTTCTCCCCGTGTCCTGAGAGGGGAGTTCTCCCCGGTGTCCTGAGAGGGTAGTTCTCCCCGTATCCTGAGAGGGGAGTCCTCCCCGTGTCCTGTGAGGCGAGTTCGCCCCGTGTCCTGAGAGGGGAGTTCTCCCCGAGTCCTGAGAGAGGAGTTCTCCCCGTGTCCTGAGAGGGGATTTCTCCACGTGTCCTGAGAGGGGAGCTCTACCCATGTCCTGAGAGGGGAGTTCTCCCCTTGTCCTGAGAAGGGATTTCTCCCCGTGTCCTGAGAGGGGAGTTCTCCCCGTGTCCTGAGAGGCGAGTTCTCCCCGTGTCCTGAGAGGAGAGTTCTCCCCGTGTCCTGAGAGGGGAGTTCTCCACGTGTCCTGAGAGGGGAGTTCTCCCCGTGTCCTGAGAGGTGAGTTCTCCCCGTGTCCTGAGAGGGGAGTTCTCCCCGTGTCCTGAGAGGGGAGTTCTCCACGGTGTCCTGAGAGGCGAGTTCTCCCCGGTGTCCTGAGAGGGGAGTTCTCCCCGTGTCCAGAGAGGGGTGTTCTCCCCACTGTCCTGAGAGGGGAGATCTCCCCGTGTCCTGAGAGAAGAGTTCTCCCCGTGTCCTGAGAGGGGATTTCTCCCCGTGTCCTGAGAGGGGAGTTCTCCCCGTGTCCAGAGAGGGGAATTCTCCCCGTGTCCTGAGAAGGGAGTTCTCCCCGGGTCATGAGAGGGGAGTTCTCCCCGTGTCCTGAGAGGGGAGTTCTCCCCGTCTCCTGAGAGGAGAGTTCGCCCCGTGTCCTGAGAGGGGAGTTCTCCACGTGTCCTGAGAGGGGAGTTCTCCCCGTGTCCTGAGAGAGGAGTTCTCCCTGTGTCCTGAGAGGGGAGTTCTCCCCGTGTCCTGAGAGTGGAGTTCTCCCCGTGTCCTGAGAGGGGAGTTCTCCCCGTGTCCTGAGAGGGGAGTTCTCCCCTTGTCCTGAGAGTGGAGTTCTCCCCGTCTCCTGAGAGGGGCGTTCTCCCCTTGACCTGAGAGGGGAGTTCTCGGCGTGTCCAGAGAGGGGAGTTCTCCCCGTGTCCTGAGAGGGGAGATCGATCCGTGTCCTGATAGGGGAGATCTCCCCTTGTCCTGAGAGTGGAGATCTCCCCGTGTCCTGAGAGGGGAGTCCTCCCCGTGTCCTGACAGGGGAGTTCTCCCCATGTCCTCGGAGGGGAGTTCTCCCCGTTTCCTGAGAGGGGAGTCCTCCCCGTGTCCTGAGAGGGGAGTTCTCCCCGTGTCCTGACAGGGGAGTTCTCCCCGTGTCCTGGGAGGGGAGTTCTCCCCGTTTCCTGAGAGGGGAGTTCTCCCCGTGTCCTGAGAGGGGAGTTCTCCCCGTGTCCTGAGAGGGGAGTTCTCCCCGTGTACTGAGAGGGGAGTTCACTCCGTGTCCTGAGAGGGGAGTTCACCTCGTGTCCTGAGAGGGGAGTTCTCCCCGTGTCCTGAGAGAGGAGTTCTCCCCGTGTCCTGAGAGGGGAGTTCTCCACGTGTCCTGAGAGGGGAGTTCTCCCCGGTGTCCTGAGAGGGGAGTTCTCCCCGGTGTCCTGAGAGGAGAGTTCTCCCCGTGTCCTGAGAGTGGAGTTCTCCCCGTGTCCTGAGAGGGGAGTTCTCCCCGTGTCCTAAGAGAGGAGTTCTCCCCGTGTCCTGAGAGTGGATTTCTCCCCGTGTCCTGAGAGGGGAGTTCTCCCCGTGTCCTGAGAAGCGAGTTCTCCCCGTGTCATGAGAGGGGAGTTCTCCCCGTGGCCTGAGAGGGGAGTTCTCCGCTTGTCCTGAGGGGAGAGTTCTCCCCGTGTCCTGAGTGGGGAGTTCTCCACGTGTCCTGCAAGGGGAGCTCTCCTCGTGTCCTGAGAGAGGAGTTCTCCCCGTGTCTGAGAGGGGAGTTCTCACCGGTGTCCTGAGATGTGAGTTCTCCCGTGTCCTGAGAGGGGAGTTCTCCCCGGTGTCCTGAGAGCCACGTTCTCCCCGTGTCCTGAGAGGGGAGTTCTCTGCCTGTCCTGAGAGGGGAGTTCTCCCCGTGTCCTGAGAGGGGAGTTCTCCCCGTGCCCTGAGAGGGGAGTTCTCCCCGTGTCCTGAGAAGGGAGTTCTCCCCGTTTCCTGAGAGGGGAGTTCTCCCCGTGTCCTGAGAGGGGAGTTCGCCATGTGTCCTGAGAGGGGAGTGCTCCCTGTGTCCTGAGAGGTGAGTTCTCCCCGGTGTCCTGAGAGGCGAGTTCTCCCGGTGTCCTGAGAGGGGAGTTCTCCCCCGTTTCCTGAGAGGGGAGTTCTCCCCGTGTCCTGAGAGGGGAGTTCACACCGTGACCTGAGAGGGGAGTTCTCCCCGGTGACCTGAGAGGGGAGTTCTCCCCGTGTCCTGAGAGGGGAGTTCTCCCCGTGTCCTGAGAGGGGAGTTATCCCCCTGTCCTGAGAGGGGATTTCTCCGCCGTGTCCTGAGAGTGGAGTTCTCCCCGAGTCCTGAGAGAGGAGTTCCCCCGTGTCCTGAGAGGGGATTTCTCCCCGTGTCCTGAGAGGGGAGTTCTCCCCATGTCCTGAGAAGTGAGTTCTCCCCGTGTCCTGAGAAGGGATTTCTCCCCGTGACCAGAGAGGGGAGTTCACCCCGTGTCCTGAGAGGCGTGTTCTCCCCGTGTCCTGAGAGGGGAGTTCTCCACGTGTCCTGAGAGGGGAGTTCTCCCCGTGTCCTGACAGGAGAGTGCTCCCCGTGTCCTGAGAGGGGAGTTCTCCACGTGTCCTGAGAGGGGAGTTCTCCCCGTGTCCTGAGAGGGGAGTTCTCCCCGTGTCCTGAGAGCGGAGTTCTCCCCGTGCCCTGAAGGGGAGTTCTCCCCGGTGTCCTGAGAGGCGAGTTCTCCCCGGTGTCCTGAGAGGGGAGTTCTCCCCGTGTCCTGAGAGGGGATTTCTCCCCGTGTCCTGAGAGGGGAGTTCTCCCCGTGTCCTGAGAGGGGAGTTCTCCCCGTGTCCTGAGAAGGGAGTTCTCCCCGTGTCCTGAGAGCGGAGTTCTCCCCGTGCCCTGAAGGGGAGTTCTCCCCGGTGTCCTGAGAGGCGAGTTCTCCCCGGTGTCCTGAGAGGGGAGTTCTCCCCGTGTCCTGAGAGAGGATTTCTCCCCGTGTCTGAGAGGGGAGTTCTCCCCGGTGTCCTGAGAGGTGAGTTGCCCCGTGTCCTGAGAGGGGAGTTCTACCCGGTGTCCTGAGAGGCGAGTTCTCCCCGTGTCCTGAGAGGGGAGTTCTCCCCGTGTCCTGAGAGGGGAGTTCTCCCCGTGTCCTGAGAAGGGAGTTCTCCCCGTGTCCTGAGAGCGGAGCTCTCCCCGTGTCCTGAGAGGGGAGAGCCCCCCGTGTCCTGAGAGTGCAGTTCTCCCCGTCTCCTGAGAGAGGAGTTCTCCCCGTGTCCTGATAGGGGAGATCTCACCTTATCCTGAGAGTGGAGAAGTCCCCGTGTCCTGAGAGGGGAGTCCTCCCCGTGTCCCGACAGGGGAGTTCTCCCCGTGTCCTGGGAGGGGAGTTCTCTCCCCTTTCCTGAGAGGGGAGTCCTCCCCGTGTCCTGAGAGGGGAGTTCTCCCCGTGTCCTGACAGGGGAGTTCTCCCCGTGTCCTGGGAGGGGAGTTCTCCCCGTTTCCTGAGAGGGGAGTTCTCCCGTGTCCTGAGAAGGGAGTTCTCCCCGTGTCCTGAGAGGGGAGTTCTCCCCGTGTCCTGAGAGGGGAGTTCTCCTCGTGTGCTGAGAGGGGAGTTCTCCACGTGTCCTGAGAGGGGAGTTCTCCCCGTGTCCTGAGAGGGGAGTTCTCCCCGTGTCCTGAGAGGGGAGTTCTCCCCGTGTCCTGAGAGGGGAGTTCTCCCCGGTGTCCTGAGAGGGGAGTTCTCCCCGGTGTCCTGAGAGGGGATTTCTCCCCGTGTCCTGAGAGGGGAGTTCTCCCCCGTGTCCTGAGAGGGGAGTTCTCCCCGTGTCCTGAGAGGGGAGTTCTCCCCGGTGTCCTGTACAAAGAAGGTTCACTCGGTTAATCCCGGGGATGAGGGGGTGGTCATATGAGGAGAGGTTGAGTAGATTGGGACTCTACTCATTGGAGTTCAGAAGAATGAGAGGCGATCTTATTGAAACATATAGGATTGTGAAGGGGCTTGATCGGGTGGATGCGGTGAGGATGTTCCCAATGATGGGTGAAACTAGAACTAGGGGGCATAATCTTAAAATAAGGGGCTGCTCATTCAAAACTGAGATGAGGAGAAACTTCTTCACTCAGAGGGTGGTAGGTTTGTGGAATTTGCTGCCCCAGAAAGCTGTGGAAGCTACATCATTAAATAAATTTAAAACAGAAATAGATAGTTTCCTAGAAGTAAAGGGAATAAAGGGTTACGGGGAGCGGGCAGGAAATTGGACATGAGTCTGGGTTCGGAATGGTCATGGCCCTGTGGGTAGTGGAGCGGGCCCAGGGGCCGTGTAGCCTTGTTCTGCTCCTACTGTGTTCTAATTCTGTTAGATTTCAGGAGATGGTTTTATTCCTGTTCCTGGCTGGGGTGGAGATCGCCTTTACAGAAGGTAAGTACTGTAGAAAATATAGGGACAGAGTGATCTCCTGGAAGAATTTCGATCGCCTAGATGGGTCGGAGAGGAATTTCCCAGATTTTTTTCTCCCAAATTGGCCATTGGGTCTTTATCTGGTTTTTCGCCTCTCCCGGGAGATCACATGGGTTCGGGTGGATGCAGAGTGATAGAAGATTTGAGGTTAGGATCAGATCAGCCATGATCTTATTGAATGGTGGAGCAGGCTCAAGGGGCCGATTGGCCTACTCCTGCTCCTATTTCTTATGTTCTTATGTTCTTATGTTCTCCCCGGTGTCCTGAGAGCGGAGTTCTCCCCGTGTCCTGAGAGGGTAGCTCTCCCCTGTGTCCTGAGAGGGGAGTTCTCCCCATGTCCTGAGAGAGGAGTTCTCCCCGTGTCCTGAGAGGGGATTTCTCCCCGTGTCCTGAGAGAGGAGTACTCCCCGTGTCCAGAGAGGGGAGTTCTCCCCGTGTGCTGAGAAGCGAGTTCTCCCCGTGTCATGAGAGGGGAGTTCTCCAACCGTGTCCTGAGAGGGGATTTCTCCCCCTGTCCTGAGAGGAGAGTTCTCCCCGGTGACCTGAGAGGGGAGTTCTCCCCGTGTCCTGAGAGGGGAGTTCTCCCCGTGTCCTGAGAGGGGAGTTATCCCCCTGTCCTGAGAGGGGATTTCTCCGCCGTGTCCTGAGAGTGGAGTTCTCCCCGAGTCCTGAGAGAGGAGTTCCCCCGTGTCCTGTGAGGGGATTTCTCCCCGTGTCCTGAGAGGGGAGTTCTCCCCATGTCCTGAGAAGGGAGTTCTCCCCGTGTCCTGAGAAGGGATTTCTCCCCGTGACCTGAGAGGGGAGTTCACCCCGTGTCCTGAGAGGCGTGTTCTCCCCGTGTCCTGAGAGGGGAGTTCTCCACGTGTCCTGAGAGGGGAGTTCTCCCTGTGTCCTGAGAGGGTAGTTCTCCCCGTGTTCTGAGAGGGGAGTTCTCCCCGTGTCCTGAGAGGGGAGTTCTCCCCGTCTCCTGAGAAGGGAGTTCTCCCCGTGTCCTGAGAGGGGAGTTCTCCCCGTGTCCTGAGAGGGGAGTTCTCCCCGTCTCCTGAGAAGGTAGTTCTCCCCGTGTCCTGAGAGGGGTGTTCTCCCCGTGTCCTGAGAGGGGAGTTCTCCCCGTGTCCTGAGAGGGGAGTTCTCCCCGTCTCCTGAGAAGGGAGTTCTCCCCGTGTCCTGAGAGGGGAGTTCTCCACGAGTCCTGAGAGGGGAGTTCTCCCCGTGTCCTGAGAGGGGAGTTCTCACCGTGTCCTGAGAGGGGAGTTCTCCCCGTGTCCTGAGAGGGGAGTTCTCCCCGTGTCCTGAGAGGGGAGTTCTCCCCGGTGTCCTGAGAGTGGAGTTCTCCCCGGTGTCCTGAGAAGGGAGTTCTCCCCGTGTCCTGAGAGGGGAGTTCTCCCCGTGTCCTGAGAGGGGAGTTCTCCACGAGTCCTGAGAGGGGAGTTCTCCCCGTGTCCTGAGAGGGGAGTTCTCACCGTGTCCTGAGAGGGGAGTTCTCCCCGTGTCCTGAGAGGGGAGTTCTCCCCGGTGTCCTGCGAGTGGAGTTCTCCCCGGTGTCCTGAGAGCGGAGTTCTCCCCGTGTCCAGAGAGGAGAGTTCTCCCCGTGTCCTGAGAGGGGAGTTCTCCACGTATCCTGAGAGGGGAGTTCTCCCCGTGTCCTGAGAGGGGAGTTCTCCCCATGTCCTGAGAGGTGAGTTCTCCCTGTGTCCTGAGAGGGGAGTTCTCCACGGTGTCCTGAGAGGCGAGTTCTCCCCGGTGTCCTGAGAGGGGAGTTCTCCCCGTGTCCTGAGAGGGGAGTTTTCCGCTCGTCCTGAGAGGGGAGTTCTCACCGTGTCCTGAGAGGGGAGTTCTCCCCGTGTCCTGAGAGGGGAGTTCTCCCCGGTGTCCTGAGAGGGGAGTTCTCCCCGGTGTCCTGAGAGTGGAGTTCTCCCCGGTGTCCTGAGAAGGGAGTTCTCCCCGTGTCCTGAGAGGGGAGTTCTCCCCGTGTCCTGAGAGGGGAGTTCTCCACGAGTCCTGAGAGGGGAGTTCTCCCCGTGTCCTGAGAGGGGAGTTCTCACCGTGTCCTGAGAGGGGAGTTCTCCCCGTGTCCTGAGAGGGGAGTTCTCCCCGGTGTCCTGCGAGTGGAGTTCTCCCCGGTGTCCTGAGAGCGGAGTTCTCCCCGTGTCCAGAGAGGAGAGTTCTCCCCGTGTCCTGAGAGGGGAGTTCTCCACGTATCCTGAGAGGGGAGTTCTCCCCGTGTCCTGAGAGGGGAGTTCTCCCCATGTCCTGAGAGGTGAGTTCTCCCTGTGTCCTGAGAGGGGAGTTCTCCACGGTGTCCTGAGAGGCGAGTTCTCCCCGGTGTCCTGAGAGGGGAGTTCTCCCCGTGTCCTGAGAGGGGAGTTTTCCGCTCGTCCTGAGAGGGGAGTTCTCCCCCGTGTCCTGAGAGGGGAGTTCTCCCCGAGTCCTGAGAGAGGAGTTCTCCCCGTGTCCTGAGAGGGGATTTCTCCCCGTGTCCAGAGAGGGGAGCTCTCCCCATGTCCTGAGAGGGGAGTTCTCCCCTTGTCCTGACAAGGGATTTCTCCCCGTGTCCTGAGAGGGGAGTTCTCCCCGTGTCCTGAGAGGCGAGCTCTCCCCGTGTCCTGAGAGGAGAGTTCTCCACGTGTCCTGAGAGGGGAGTTCTCCATGTCTCCTGAGAGGGGAGTTCTCCCCGTGTCCTGAGAGGGGAGTTCTCCCCGTGTCCTGAGAGGGGAGTTCTCCCCGTGTCCTGAGAGGGGAGTTCTCCCCGATGTCCTGAGAGGCGGGTTCTCCCTCGTGTCCTGAGAGGGGAGTTCTCCCCGTGTCCTGAGAGGGGAGTTCTCCCCCGTGTCCTGAAAAGGGAGTTCTCCCCGTGTCCTGAGAGAGGAGTTCTCCCCGTGTCCTGAGAGGGGATTTCTCCCCGTGTCCTGAGAGAGGAGTTCTCCCCGCGTCCAGAGAGGGGAGTTCTCCCCGGGTCCTGAGAAGGGAGTTCTCCCCGTGTCCTGAGAGGGGAGTTCTCCCAGTGTCCTGAGAGGAGAGTTCTCCGCGTGTCCTGAAAGGGGAGATCTCCACATGTCCTGAGAGGGGCGTTCTCCCCGTGTCCTGAGAGAAGAGTTCTCCCCGTGTCTGAGAGGGGAGTTCTCCCCGGTGTCCTGAGAGGTGAGTTCTCCCGTGTCCTGAGAGGGGAGTTCTCCCCGGTGTCCTGAGAGGCGAGTTCTCCCCGTGTCCTGAGAGGGGAGTTCACCCCGTGTCCTGAGAGGGGAGTTGTCCCCATGTCCTGAGAGGGGAGTTCTCCGTGTGTCCTGAGAGTGGAGTTCTCCCCGTCTCCTGAGAGGGGATTTCTCCCCATGACCCATGACCTGAGTGGGGAGTTCTCGCCGTGTCCAGAGAGGGGAGTTCTCCCCGTGTCCTGAGAGGGGAGATCTCCCCGTGTCCTGATAGGGGAGATCTCCCCTTGTCATGAGAGGGTAGATCTCCCCGTGTCCTGAGAGGGGAGTCCTCCCCGTGTCCTGACAGGGGAGTTCTCCCCGTGTCCTGGGAGGGGAGTTCTCCCCGTTTCCTGAGAGGAGAGTTCTCCCCGTGTCCTGAGAGGGGAGTTCTCCCTGTGTCCTGAGAGGGTAGTTATCCCCGTGTTCTGAGAGGGGTGTTCTCCCCGTGTCCTGAGAGGGGAGTTCTCCCCGTGACCTGAGAAGGGAGTTCTCCCCGTGTCCTGAGAGGGGAGTTCTCCCCGTGTCCTGAGAGGGTTGTTCTCCCCGTGTCCTGAGAGGGGAGTTCTCCACGAGTCCTGAGAGGGGAGTTCTCCCCGTGTCCTGAGAGGGGAGTTCTCACCGAGTCCTGAGAGGGGAGTTCTCCCCGTTTCCTGAGAGGGCAGTTCTCCCCGGTGTCCTGAGAGGGGAGTTCTCCCCGGTGTCCTGAGAGGGGAGTTCTCACCGTGTCCTGAGAGGGGAGCTCTCCCCCGTGTCCTGAGAGGGGAGTTCTCCCCATGTCCTGAGAGAGGAGTTCTCCCCGTGTCCTGAGAGGGGATTTCTCCCCGTGTCCTGAGAGAGGAGTTCTCCCCGAGTCCAGAGAGGGGAGTTCTCCCCGAGTCCTGAGAAGCGAGTTCTCCCCGTGTCATGAGAGGGGAGTTCTCCCCGTGTCCTGAGAGGGGAGTTCTCCCCCTGTCCTGAGAGGAGAGTTCTCCCCGTGTCCTGAGAGGGGAGTTCTCCACGTGTCCTGAGAGTGGAATTCTCCCCGTGTCCTGAGAGAGGAGTTCTCCCCGTGTCTGTGAGGGGAGTTCTCCCCGGTGTCCTGAGATGTGAGTTCTCCCGTGTCCTGAGAGGGGAGTTCTCCCCGGTGTCCTGAGAGGCAAGTTCTCCCCGTGTCCTGAGAGGGGATTTCGCCCCGTGTCCTGAGAGGGGAGTTCTCCCCGGGTCCTGAGAGGCGAGTTCTCCCCGTCTCCTGAGAGGGGAGTTCTCCCCGTGTCCTGAGAGTGGCGTTCTCCACGTCTCCTGAGAGGGGAGTTCTCATCGTGACCTGAGAGGGATGTTCTCGCCGTGTCCAGAGAGGGCAGATCTCCCCGTGTCCTGAGATGTGAGATCTCCCCGTGTCCTGAGAATAGAGATCTCCCCGTGTCCTAAGAGGGGAGTCCTCCCCGTGTCCTGACAGGGGAGTTTTCCCCGTGTCCTGGGATGGGACTTCTCCCTGTTTCCTGAGAGGGGAGTTCTCCCCGTGTCCTGGGAGGGGAGTTCTCCCCGTGCCCTGACAGGGGAGTTCTCCCCATGTCCTGGGAGGGGAGTTCTCCCCGTTTCCTGAGAGGGGAGTTCTCCCCGTGTCCTGAGATGGGAGTTCTCCCCGTGTCCTAAGAGGGGAGTTCTCCCCGTGTCCTGACAGGGGAGTTCTCCCCGTGTGCTGGGAGGGGCGTTCTCCCCGTTTCCTGAGAGGGGAGTTCTCCCAGTGTCCTGAGAGGGGAGTTCTCCCCGGGTTTTGAGAGGAGAGTTCTCCCCGTGTCATGAGAGGGGAGTTCTCCCCGGTGTCCTGAGAGGAGAGTACTCCCCGGTATCCTGAGAGGGGATTTCTCACCGTGTCCTGAGAGTGGAGTTCCCCCGTGTCCTGAGAGGGGAGTTCTCCCCGTGTCCTGAGAGGGGAGTTTTCCCCGTGTCCTGAGAGGGGAGATCTCCCCTTGTCCTGAGAGGGGTGTTCCCCCGTGTCCTGAGAGGGGAGTTCTCTCCGTGTCCTGAGAGGGGAGTTCTCCCCGTGTCCTGTGAGGGGAGTTCGCACCGTGTCCTGAGAGTGGAGTTCTCCCCGTGTCCGTAGAGGGGAGTTATCCCCGTGTCCAGAGAGGGGAGTTCTCCCCGTGTCCTGAGAGGGGAGTTCTCCCCGGTGTCCTGAGAGGGTAGTTCTCCCCGTATCCTGAGAGGGGAGTCCTCCCCGTATCCTGTGAGGCGAGTTCGCCCCGTGTCCTGAGAGGGGAGTTCTCCCCGAGTCCTGAGAGAGGAGTTCTCCCCGTGTCCTGAGAGGGGATTTCTCCCCGTGTCCTGAGAGGGGAGTTCTCCCCTTGTCCTGAGAAGGGATTTCTCCCCGTGTCCTGAGAGGAGAGTTCTCCCCGTGTCCTGAGAGGCGAGTTCTCCCCGTGTCCTGAGAGGAGAGTTCTCCCCGTGTCCTGAGAGGGGAGTTCTCCACGTGTCCTGAGAGGGGAGTTCTCCCCGTGTCCTGAGAGGTGAGTTCTCCCCGTGTCCTGAGAGGGGAGTTCTCCCCGTGTCCTGAGAGGGGAGTTCTCCACGGTGTCCTGAGAGGCGAGTTCTCCCCGGTGTCCTGAGAGGGGAGTTCACCCCGTGTCCAGAGAGGGGAGTTCTCCCCCCTGTCCTGAGAGGGGAGATCTCCCCGTGTCCTGAGAGAGGAGTTCTCCCCGTGTCCTGAGAGGGGACTTCTCCCCGTGTCCTGAGAGGGGAGTTCTCCCCGTGTCCAGAGAGGGGAGTTCTCCCCGTGTCCTGAGAAGGGAGTTCTCCCCGTGTCATGAGAGGGGAGTTCTCCCCGTGTCCTGAGAGGGGAGTTCTCCCCGTCTCCTGAGAGGAGAGTTCGCCCCGTGTCCTGAGAGGGGAGTTCTCCACGTGTCCTGAGAGGGGAGTTCTCCCCGTGTCCTGAGAGAGGAGTTCTCCCTGTGTCCTGAGAGGGGAGTTCTCCCCGTGTCCTGAGAGTGGAGTTCTCCCCGTGTCCTGAGAGGGGAGTTCTCCCCGTGTCCTGAGAGGGGAGTTCTCCCCTTGTCCTGAGAGTGGAGTTCTCCCCGTCTCCTGAGAGGGGCGTTCTCCCCTTGACCTGAGAGGGGAGTTCTCGGCGTGTCCAGGGAGGGGAGATCTCCGCTTGTCCTGAGAGTGGAGATCTCCCCGTGTCCTGAGAGGGGAGTCCTCCCCGTGTCCTGACAGGGGAGTTCTCCCCATGTCCTGGGAGGGGAGTTCTCCCCGTTTCCTGAGAGGGGAGTCCTCCCCGTGTCCTGAGAGGGGAGTTCTCCCCGTGTCCTGACAGGGGAGTTCTCCCCGTGTCCTGGGAGGGGAGTTCTCCCCGTTTCCTGAGAGGGGAGTTCTCGCCGTGTCCTGAGAGGGGAGTTCTCCCCGTGTCCTCAGAGGGGAGTACTCCCCGGTGTCCTGAGAGGGGAGTTCTCACCGTGTCCTGAGAGGGGAGTTCCCCCGTGTGCTGAGAGGGGAGTTCTCCCCATGTCCTGAGAGAGGAGTTCTCCCCGTGTCCTGAGAGGGGAGTTCTCCCCGTGTCCTGAGAGGGGAGATCTCCCCTTGTCCTGAGAGGGGTGTTCCCCCGTGTCCTGAGAGGGGAGTGCTCCCCGTTTCCTGAGAGGAGAATTCTCCCTGTGTCCTGAGAGGGTAGTTCTCCCCGTGTCCTGAGAGGGGAGTTCTCCGCCTGTCCTGAGAGGGGAGTTCTCCCCGTGTCCTGAGAGGGGAGTTCTCCCCGTGTCCTGAGAGGGGAGTTCTCCCCGTGTCCTGAGAAGGGAATTCTCCCCATGTCCTGAGAGGGGAGTTCTCCCCGTGTCCTGAGAGGGGAGTTCGCCATGTGTCCTGAGAGGGGAGTGCTCCCTATGTCCTGAGAGGTGAGTTCTCCCCGGTGTCCTGAGAGGCGAGTTCTCCCGGTGTCCTGAGAGGGGAGTTCTCCCCCGTTTCCTGAGAGGGGAGTTCTCCCCGTGTCCTGAGAGGGAAGTTCACCCCGTGACCTGAGAGGGGAGTTCTCCCCGGTGACCTGAGAGGGGAGTTCTCCCCGTGACCTGAGAGGGGAGTTCTCCCCGTGTCCTGAGAGGGGAGTTATCCCCCTGTCCTGAGAGGGGATTGCTCCACCGTTTCCTGAGAGGGGAGTTCACCCCGAGTCCTGAGAGGGGAGTTCTCCAGGTGTCCTGAGAGGGGAGTTCTCCACGTGTACTGAGAGGGGAGTTCTCCCCGTGTCCTGAGAGGGGAGTTCTCCCCGTGTCCTGAGAGCGGAGTTCTCCCCGTGCCCTGAGAGGGGAGTTCTCCCCGGTGTCCTGAGAGGCGAGTTCTCCCCGGTGTCCTGAGAGGGGAGTTCTCCCCGTGTCCTGAGGGGGGAGTTCTCCCCCGTATCCTGAGAGGGGAGTTCTCCCCCGTGTCCTGAGAGAGGAGTTCTCCCCGTGTCCTGAGAGGGGAGTTCTCCCCGTGTCCCGAGAGGGGAGTTCTCCCCGTGTCCTGAGAAGGGAGTTCTCCCCGTGTCCTGAGAGGGGAGTTCTGCCCGTGTCCTGAGAGGGGAGTTCGCCATGTGTCCTAAGAGGGGAGTGCTCCCTGTGTCCTGAGAGCGGAGTTCTCCCCGTGTCCTGAGAGGGGAGTTGTCCCCGTGTCCTGAGAGGGGAGTTCTCCCCGTGTCCTGAGAGGGGAGTTCACCCCGTGTCCTGAGAGGGGAGTTCTCCCCGTGTCCTGAGAGTGGAGTTCTCCCCGTCTCCTGAGAGGGGAGTTCTCCCCGTGAGCTGAGTGGGGAGTTCTCACCGTGTCCAGAGAGGGGAGTTCTCCCCGTGTCCTGAGAGGGGAGATCTCCCCGTGTCCTGATAGGGGAGATCTCCCCTTGTCATGAGAGGGTAGATCTCCCCGTGTCCTGAGAGGGGAGTCCTCCCCGTGTCCTGACAGGGGAGTTCTCCCCGTGTCCTGGGAGGGGAGTTCTCCCCGTTTCCTGAGAGGAGAGTTCTCCCCGTGTCCTGAGAGGGGAGTTCTCCCTGTGTCCTGAGAGGGTAGTTCTCCCCGTGTCCTGAGAGGGGAGTTCTCCCCGTGTCCTGAGAGGGGAGTTCTCCCCGTCTCCTGAGAAGGGAGTTCTCCCCGTCTCCTGAGAGGGGAGTTCTCCCCGTGTCCTGAGAGGGGAGTTCTCCCCGTCTCCTGAGAAGGGAGTTCTCCCCGTGTCCTGAGAGGGGTGTTCTCCCCGTGTCCTGAGAGGGGAGTTCTCCCCGTGTCCTGAGAGGGGAGTTCTCCCCGTCTCCTGAGAAGGGAGTTCTCCCCGTGTCCTGAGAGGGGAGTTCTCCACGAGTCCTGAGAGGGGAGTTCTCCCCGTGTCCTGAGAGGGGAGTTCTCACCGTGTCCTGAGAGGGGAGTTCTCCCCGTGTCCTGAGAGGGGAGTTCTCCCCGTGTCCTGAGAGGGGAGTTCTCCCCGGTGTCCTGAGAGTGGAGTTCTCCCCGGTGTCCTGAGAAGGGAGTTCTCCCCGTGTCCTGAGAGGGGAGTTCTCCCCGTGTCCTGAGAGGGGAGTTCTCCACGAGTCCTGAGAGGGGAGTTCTCCCCGTGTCCTGAGAGGGGAGTTCTCACCGTGTCCTGAGAGGGGAGTTCTCCCCGTGTCCTGAGAGGGGAGTTCTCCCCGGTGTCCTGAGAGTGGAGTTCTCCCCGGTGTCCTGAGAGCGGAGTTCTCCCCGTGTCCAGAGAGGAGAGTTCTCCCCGTGTCCTGAGAGGGGAGTTCTCCACGTATCCTGAGAGGGGAGTTCTCCCCGTGTCCTGAGAGGGGAGTTCTCCCCATGTCCTGAGAGGTGAGTTCTCCCTGTGTCCTGAGAGGGGAGTTCTCCACGGTGTCCTGAGAGGCGAGTTCTCCCCGGTGTCCTGAGAGGGGAGTTCTCCCCGTGTCCTGAGAGGGGAGTTTTCCGCTAGTCCTGAGAGGGGAGTTCTCCCCCGTGTCCTGAGAGGGGAGTTCTCCCCGACTCCTGAGAGAGGAGTTCTCCCCGTGTCCTGAGAGGGGATTTCTCCCCGTGTCCAGAGAGGGGAGCTCTCCCCATGTCCTGAGAGGGGAGTTCTCCCCTTGTCCTGACAAGGGATTTCTCCCCGTGTCCTGAGAGGGGAGTTCTCCCCGTGTCCTGAGAGGCGAGTTCTCCCCGTGTCCTGAGAGGAGTGTTCTCCACGTGTCCTGAGAGGGGAGTTCTCCATGTCTCCTGAGAGGGGAGTTCTCCCCGTGTCCTGAGAGGGGAGTTCTCCCCGTGTCCTGAGAGGGGAGTTCTCCCCGTGTCCTGAGAGGGGAGTTCTCCCCGATGTCCTGAGAGGCGGGTTCTCCCTCGTGTCCTGAGAGGGGAGTTCTCCCCGTGTCCTGAGAGGGGAGTTCTCCCCCGTGTCCTGAGAAGGGAGTTCTCCCCGTGTCCTGAGAGAGGAGTTCTCCCCGTGTCCTGAGAGGGGATTTCTCCCCGTGTCCTGAGAGGGGAGTTCTCCCCGTGTCCAGAGAGGGGAGTTCTCCCCGGGTCCTGAGAAGGGAGTTCTCCCCGTGTCCTGAGAGGGGAGTTCTCCCAGTGTCCTGAGAGGAGAGTTCTCCGCGTGTCCTGAAAGGGGAGTTCTCCACATGTCCTGAGAGGGGCGTTCTCCCCGTGTCCTGAGAGAAGAGTTCTCCCCGTGTCTGAGAGGGGAGTTCTCCCCGGTGTCCTGAGAGGTGAGTTCTCCCGTGTCCTGAGAGGGGAGTTCTCCCCGGTGTCCTGAGAGGCGAGTTTTCCCCGTGTCCTGAGAGGGGAGTTCACCCCGTGTCCTGAGAGGGGAGTTGTCCCCATGTCCTGAGAGGGGAGTTCTCCCTGTGTCCTGAGAGTGGAGTTCTCCCCGTCTCCTGAGAGGGGATTTCTCCCCATGACCCATGACCTGAGTGGGGAGTTCTCGCCGTGTCCAGAGAGGGGAGTTCTCCCCGTGTCCTGAGAGGGGAGATCTCCCCGTGTCCTGATAGGGGAGATCTCCCCTTGTCATGAGAGGGTAGATCTCCCCGTGTCCTGAGAGGGGAGTCCTCCCCGTGTCCTGACAGGGGAGTTCTCCCCGTGTCCTGGGAGGGGAGTTCTCCCCGTTTCCTGAGAGGAGAGTTCTCCCCGTGTCCTGAGAGGGGAGTTCTCCCTGTGTCCTGAGAGGGTAGTTAGCCCCGTGTTCTGAGAGGGGAGTTCTCCCCGTGTCCTGAGAGGGGAGTTCTCCCCATGACCTGAGAAGGGAGTTCTCCCCGTGTCCTGAGAGGGGAGTTCTCCCCGTGTCCTGAGAGGGTTGTTCTCCCCGTGTCCTGAGAGGGGAGTTCTCCACGAGTCCTGAGAGGGGAGTTCTCCCCGTGTCCTGAGAGGGGAGTTCTCACCGTGTCCTGAGAGGGGAGTTCTCCCCGTTTCCTGAGAGGGGAGTTCTCCCCGGTGTCCTGAGAGGGGAGTTCTCCCCGGTGTCCTGAGAGGGGAGTTCTCCCCGTGTCCTGAGAGGGGAGCTCTCCCCCGTGTCCTGAGAGGGGAGTTCTCCCCATGTCCTGAGAGAGGAGTTCTCCCCGTGTCCTGAGAGGGGATTTCTCCCCGTGTCCTGAGAGAGGAGTTCTCCCCGAGTCCAGAGAGGGGAGTTCTCCCCGTGTCCTGAGAAGCGAGTTCTCCCCGTGTCATGAGAGGGGAGTTCTCCCCGTGTCCTGAGAGGGGAGTTCTCCCCCTGTCCTGAGAGGAGAGTTCTCCCCTTGTCCTGAGAGGGGAGTTCTCCACGTGTCCTGAGAGTGGAATTCTCCCCGTGTCCTGAGAGAGGAGTTCTCCCCGTGTCTGTGAGGGGAGTCCTCCCCGGTGTCCTGAGATGTGAGTTCTCCCGTGTCCTGAGAGGGGAGTTCTCCCCGGTGTCCTGAGAGGCAAGTTCTCCCCGTGTCCTGAGAGGGGATTTCGCCCCGTGTCCTGAGAGGGGAGTTCTCCCCGGGTCCTGAGAGGCGAGTTCTCCCCGTGTCCTGAGAGGGGAGTTCTCCCCGTGTCCTGAGAGTGGCGTTCTCCCCGTCTCCTGAGAGGGGAGTTCTCATCGTGACCTGAGAGGGATGTTCTCGCCGTGTCCAGAGAGGGGAGATCTCCCCGTGTCCTGAGAGGTGAGATCTCCTAGTGTCCTGAGAATAGAGATCTCCCCGTGTCCTAAGAGGGGAGTCCTCCCCGTGTCCTGACAGGGGAGTTTTCCCCGTGTCCTGGGATGGGACTTCTCCCTGTTTCCTGAGAGGGGAGTTCTCCCCGTGTCCTGGGAGGGGAGTTCTCCCCGTGCCCTGAGAGGGGAGTTCTCCCCATGTCCTGGGAGGGGAGTTCTCCCCGTTTCCTGAGAGGGGAGTTCTCCCCGTGTCCTGAGATGGGAGTTCTCCCCGTGTCCTAAGAGGGGAGTTCTCCCCGTGTCCTGACAGGGGAGTTCTCCCCGTGTGCTGGGAGGGGCGTTCTCCCCGTTTCCTGAGAGGGGAGTTCTCCCAGTGTCCTGAGAGGGGAGTTCTCCCCGGGTTTTGAGAGGGGAGTTCTCCCCGTGTCATGAGAGGGGAGTTCTCCCCGGTGTCCTGAGAGGAGAGTACTCCCCGGTATCCTGAGAGGGGATTTCTCACCGTGTCCTGAGAGTGGAGTTCCCCCGTGTCCTGAGAGGGGAGTTCTCCCCGTGTCCTGAGAGGATAGTTTTCCCCGTGTCCTGAGAGGGGAGATCTCCCCTTGTCCTGAGAGGGGAGTTCCCCCGTGTCCTGAGAGGGGAGTTCTCTCCGTGTCCTGAGAGGGGAGTTCTCCCCGTGTCCTGTGAGGGGAGTTCGCACCGTGTCCTGAGAGTGGAGTTCTCCCCGTGTCCGTAGAGGGGAGTTATCCCCGTGTCCTGAGAGGGGAGTTCTCCCCGTCTCCTGAGAAGGGAGTTCTCCCCGTGTCCTGAGAGGGGAGTTCTCCCTGTGTCCTGAGAGGGTAGTTCTCCCCGTGTTCTGAGAGGGGAGTTCTCCCCGTGTCCTGAGAGGGGAGTTCTCCCCGTCTCCTGAGAAGGGAGTTCTCCCCGTCTCCTGAGAGGGGAGTTCTCCCCGTGTCCTGAGAGGGGAGTTCTCCCCGTCTCCTGAGAAGGGAGTTCTCCCCGTGTCCTGAGAGGGGTGTTCTCCCCGTGTCCTGAGAGGGGAGTTCTCCCCGTGTCCTGAGAGGGGAGTTCTCCCCGTCTCCTGAGAAGGGAGTTCTCCCCGTGTCCTGAGAGGGGAGTTCTCCACGAGTCCTGAGAGGGGAGTTCTCCCCGTGTCCTGAGAGGGGAGTTCTCACCGTGTCCTGAGAGGGGAGTTCTCCCCGTGTCCTGAGAGGGGAGTTCTCCCCGTGTCCTGAGAGGGGAGTTCTCCCCGGTGTCCTGAGAGTGGAGTTCTCCCCGGTGTCCTGAGAAGGGAGTTCTCCCCGTGTCCTGAGAGGGGAGTTCTCCCCGTGTCCTGAGAGGGGAGTTCTCCACGAGTCCTGAGAGGGGAGTTCTCCCCGTGTCCTGAGAGGGGAGTTCTCACCGTGTCCTGAGAGGGGAGTTCTCCCCGTGTCCTGAGAGGGGAGTTCTCCCCGGTGTCCTGAGAGTGGAGTTCTCCCCGGTGTCCTGAGAGCGGAGTTCTCCCCGTGTCCAGAGAGGAGAGTTCTCCCCGTGTCCTGAGAGGGGAGTTCTCCACGTATCCTGAGAGGGGAGTTCTCCCCGTGTCCTGAGAGGGGAGTTCTCCCCATGTCCTGAGAGGTGAGTTCTCCCTGTGTCCTGAGAGGGGAGTTCTCCACGGTGTCCTGAGAGGCGAGTTCTCCCCGGTGTCCTGAGAGGGGAGTTCTCCCCGTGTCCTGAGAGGGGAGTTTTCCGCTAGTCCTGAGAGGGGAGTTCTCCCCCGTGTCCTGAGAGGGGAGTTCTCCCCGACTCCTGAGAGAGGAGTTCTCCCCGTGTCCTGAGAGGGGATTTCTCCCCGTGTCCAGAGAGGGGAGCTCTCCCCATGTCCTGAGAGGGGAGTTCTCCCCTTGTCCTGACAAGGGATTTCTCCCCGTGTCCTGAGAGGGGAGTTCTCCCCGTGTCCTGAGAGGCGAGTTCTCCCCGTGTCCTGAGAGGAGTGTTCTCCACGTGTCCTGAGAGGGGAGTTCTCCATGTCTCCTGAGAGGGGTGTTCTCCCCGTGTCCTGAGAGGGGAGTTCTCCCCGTGTCCTGAGAGGGGAGTTCTCCCCGTGTCCTGAGAGGGGAGTTCTCCCCGATGTCCTGAGAGGCGGGTTCTCCCTCGTGTCCTGAGAGGGGAGTTCTCCCCGTGTCCTGAGAGGGGAGTTCTCCCCCGTGTCCTGAGAAGGGAGTTCTCCCCGTGTCCTGAGAGAGGAGTTCTCCCCGTGTCCTGAGAGGGGATTTCTCCCCGTGTCCTGAGAGGGGAGTTCTCCCCGTGTCCAGAGAGGGGAGTTCTCCCCGGGTCCTGAGAAGGGAGTTCTCCCCGTGTCCTGAGAGGGGAGTTCTCCCAGTGTCCTGAGAGGAGAGTTCTCCGCGTGTCCTGAAAGGGGAGTTCTCCACATGTCCTGAGAGGGGCGTTCTCCCCGTGTCCTGAGAGAAGAGTTCTCCCCGTGTCTGAGAGGGGAGTTCTCCCCGGTGTCCTGAGAGGTGAGTTCTCCCGTGTCCTGAGAGGGGAGTTCTCCCCGGTGTCCTGAGAGGCGAGTTTTCCCCGTGTCCTGAGAGGGGAGTTCACCCCGTGTCCTGAGAGGGGAGTTGTCCCCATGTCCTGAGAGGGGAGTTCTCCCTGTGTCCTGAGAGTGGAGTTCTCCCCGTCTCCTGAGAGGGGATTTCTCCCCATGACCCATGACCTGAGTGGGGAGTTCTCGCCGTGTCCAGAGAGGGGAGTTCTCCCCGTGTCCTGAGAGGGGAGATCTCCCCGTGTCCTGATAGGGGAGATCTCCCCTTGTCATGAGAGGGTAGATCTCCCCGTGTCCTGAGAGGGGAGTCCTCCCCGTGTCCTGACAGGGGAGTTCTCCCCGTGTCCTGGGAGGGGAGTTCTCCCCGTTTCCTGAGAGGAGAGTTCTCCCCGTGTCCTGAGAGGGGAGTTCTCCCTGTGTCCTGAGAGGGTAGTTAGCCCCGTGTTCTGAGAGGGGAGTTCTCCCCGTGTCCTGAGAGGGGAGTTCTCCCCATGACCTGAGAAGGGAGTTCTCCCCGTGTCCTGAGAGGGGAGTTCTCCCCGTGTCCTGAGAGGGTTGTTCTCCCCGTGTCCTGAGAGGGGAGTTCTCCACGAGTCCTGAGAGGGGAGTTCTCCCCGTGTCCTGAGAGGGGAGTTCTCACCGTGTCCTGAGAGGGGAGTTCTCCCCGTTTCCTGAGAGGGGAGTTCTCCCCGGTGTCCTGAGAGGGGAGTTCTCCCCGGTGTCCTGAGAGGGGAGTTCTCCCCGTGTCCTGAGAGGGGAGCTCTCCCCCGTGTCCTGAGAGGGGAGTTCTCCCCATGTCCTGAGAGAGGAGTTCTCCCCGTGTCCTGAGAGGGGATTTCTCCCCGTGTCCTGAGAGAGGAGTTCTCCCCGAGTCCAGAGAGGGGAGTTCTCCCCGTGTCCTGAGAAGCGAGTTCTCCCCGTGTCATGAGAGGGGAGTTCTCCCCGTGTCCTGAGAGGGGAGTTCTCCCCCTGTCCTGAGAGGAGAGTTCTCCCCTTGTCCTGAGAGGGGAGTTCTCCACGTGTCCTGAGAGTGGAATTCTCCCCGTGTCCTGAGAGAGGAGTTCTCCCCGTGTCTGTGAGGGGAGTCCTCCCCGGTGTCCTGAGATGTGAGTTCTCCCGTGTCCTGAGAGGGGAGTTCTCCCCGGTGTCCTGAGAGGCAAGTTCTCCCCGTGTCCTGAGAGGGGATTTCGCCCCGTGTCCTGAGAGGGGAGTTCTCCCCGGGTCCTGAGAGGCGAGTTCTCCCCGTGTCCTGAGAGGGGAGTTCTCCCCGTGTCCTGAGAGTGGCGTTCTCCCCGTCTCCTGAGAGGGGAGTTCTCATCGTGACCTGAGAGGGATGTTCTCGCCGTGTCCAGAGAGGGGAGATCTCCCCGTGTCCTGAGAGGTGAGATCTCCTAGTGTCCTGAGAATAGAGATCTCCCCGTGTCCTAAGAGGGGAGTCCTCCCCGTGTCCTGACAGGGGAGTTTTCCCCGTGTCCTGGGATGGGACTTCTCCCTGTTTCCTGAGAGGGGAGTTCTCCCCGTGTCCTGGGAGGGGAGTTCTCCCCGTGCCCTGACAGGGGAGTTCTCCCCATGTCCTGGGAGGGGAGTTCTCCCCGTTTCCTGAGAGGGGAGTTCTCCCCGTGTCCTGAGATGGGAGTTCTCCCCGTGTCCTAAGAGGGGAGTTCTCCCCGTGTCCTGACAGGGGAGTTCTCCCCGTGTGCTGGGAGGGGCGTTCTCCCCGTTTCCTGAGAGGGGAGTTCTCCCAGTGTCCTGAGAGGGGAGTTCTCCCCGGGTTTTGAGAGGGGAGTTCTCCCCGTGTCATGAGAGGGGAGTTCTCCCCGGTGTCCTGAGAGGAGAGTACTCCCCGGTATCCTGAGAGGGGATTTCTCACCGTGTCCTGAGAGTGGAGTTCCCCCGTGTCCTGAGAGGGGAGTTCTCCCCGTGTCCTGAGAGGGGAGTTTTCCCCGTGTCCTGAGAGGGGAGATCTCCCCTTGTCCTGAGAGGGGAGTTCCCCCGTGTCCTGAGAGGGGAGTTCTCTCCGTGTCCTGAGAGGGGAGTTCTCCCCGTGTCCTGTGAGGGGAGTTCGCACCGTGTCCTGAGAGTGGAGTTCTCCCCGTGTCCGTAGAGGGGAGTTATCCCCGTGTCCAGAGAGGGGAGTTCTCCCCGTGTCCTGAGAGGGGAGTTCTCCCCGGTGTCCTGAGAGGGTAGTTCTCCCCGTATCCTGAGAGGGGAGTCCTCCCCGTGTCCTGTGAGGCGAGTTCGCCCCGTGTCCTGAGAGGGGAGTTCTCCCCGAGTCCTGTGAGAGGAGTTCTCCCCGTGTCCTGAGAGGGGATTTCTCCCCGTGTCCTGAGAGGGGAGTTCTCCCCTTGTCCTGAGAAGGGATTTCTCCCCGTGTCCTGAGAGGAGAGTTCTCCCCGTGTCCTGAGAGGCGAGTTCTCCCCGTGTCCTGAGAGGAGAGTTCTCCCCGTGTCCTGAGAGGGGAGTTCTCCACGTGTCCTGAGAGGGGAGTTCTCCCCGTGTCCTGAGAGGTGAGTTCTCCCCGTGTCCTGAGAGGGGAGTTCTCCCCGTGTCCTGAGAGGGGAGTTCTCCACGGTGTCCTGAGAGGCGAGTTCTCCCCGGTGTCCTGAGAGGGGAGTTCTCCCCGTGTCCAGAGAGGGGAGTTCTCCCCCCTGTCCTGAGAGGGGAGATCTCCCCGTGTCCTGAGAGAGGAGTTCTCCCCGTGTCCTGAGAGGGGACTTCTCCCCGTGTCCTGAGAGGGGAGTTCTCCCCGTGTCCAGAGAGGGGAGTTCTCCCCGTGTCCTGAGAAGGGAGTTCTCCCCGTGTCATGAGAGGGGAGTTCTCCCCGTGTCCTGAGAGGGGAGTTCTCCCCGTCTCCTGAGAGGAGAGTTCGCCCCGTGTCCTGAGAGGGGAGTTCTCCACGTGTCCTGAGAGGGGAGTTCTCCCCGTGTCCTGAGAGAGGAGTTCTCCCTGTGTCCTGAGAGGGGAGTTCTCCCCGTGTCCTGAGAGTGGAGTTCTCCCCGTGTCCTGAGAGGGGAGTTCTCCCCGTGTCCTGAGAGGGGAGTTCTCCCCTTGTCCTGAGAGTGGAGTTCTCCCCGTCTCCTGAGAGGGGCGTTCTCCCCTTTACCTGAGAGGGGAGTTCTCGGCGTGTCCAGGGAGGGGAGATCTCCCCTTGTCCTGAGAGTGGAGATCTCCCCGTGTCCTGAGAGGGGAGTCCTCCCCGTGTCCTGACAGGGGAGTTCTCCCCATGTCCTGGGAGGGGAGTTCTCCCCGTTTCCTGAGAGGGGAGTCCTCCCCGTGTCCTGAGAGGGGAGTTCTCCCCGTGTCCTGACAGGGGAGTTCTCCCCGTGTCCTGGGAGGGGAGTTCTCCCCGTTTCCTGAGAGGGGAGTTCTCGCCGTGTCCTGAGAGGGGAGTTCTCCCCGTGTCCTCAGAGGGGAGTACTCCCCGGTGTCCTGAGAGGGGAGTTCTCACCGTGTCCTGAGAGGGGAGTTCCCCCGTGTCCTGAGAGGGGAGTTCTCCCCGTGTCCTGAGAGGGGAGATCTCCCCTTGTCCTGAGAGGGGTGTTCCCCCGTGTCCTGAGAGGGGAGTTCTCTCCGTGTCCTGAGAGGGGAGTTCGCCCCGTGTCCTGAGAGTGGACTTCTCCCCGTGTCCTGAGAGGGGAGTTCTGCCCGTGCCCTGAGAGGGGAGTTCCCCCCGTGTCCTGAGAGGGGAGTTCTCCCCTTCTCCTGAGAGGGGAGTTCTCCCCCGTGTCCTGAGAGGGGAGTTCTCCCAGTGTCCTGAGAGGAGAGTTCTCCGCGTGTCCTGAAAGGGGAGTTCTCCCCGTGTCCTGAGAGAAGAGTTCTCCCGTGTCTGAGAGGGGAGTTCGCCCCGGTGTCCTGAGAGGTGAGTTCTCCCGTGTCCTGAGAGGGGAGTTCTCCCCGGTGTCCTGAGAGGCGAGTTCTCCCCGTGTCCTGAGAGGGGAGTTCACCCCGTGTCCTGAGAGGGGAGCTGTCCCCATGTCCTGAGAGGGGAGTTCTCGCCGTGTCCAGAGAGGGGAGTTCTCCCCGTGTCCTGAGAGGGGAGTTCTCCCCGTGTCCTGAGAGGGGAGTTTTCCCCGTGTCCTGAGAGGGGAGTTCTCCCCGTGTCCTGAGAAGGGAGTTCTCCCCATGTCCTGAGAGGGGAGTTCTCCCCGTGTCCTGAGGGGGGAGTTCGCCATGTGTCCTGAGAGGGGAGTGCTCCCTATGTCCTGAGAGGTGAGTTCTCCCCGGTGTCCTGAGAGGCGAGTTCTCCCGGTGTCCTGAGAGGGGAGTTCTCCCCCGTTTCCTGAGAGGGGAGTTCTCCCCGTGTCCTGAGAGGGAAGTTCACCCCGTGACCTGAGAGGGGAGTTCTCCCCGGTGACCTGAGAGGGGAGTTCTCCCCGTGTCCTGAGAGGGGAGTTCTCCCCGTGTCCTGAGAGGGGAGATATCCCCCTGTCCTGAGAGGGGATTTCTCCACCGTTTCCTGAGAGGGGAGTTCACCCCGAGTCCTGAGAGGGGAGTTCTCCAGGTGTCCTGAGAGGGGAGTTCTCCACGTGTCCTGAGAGGGGATTTCTCCCCGTGTCCTGAGAGGGGAGTTCTCCCCGTGTCCTGAGAGCGGAGTTCTCCCCGTGCCCTGAGAGGGGAGTTCTCCCCGGTGTCCTGAGAGGCGAGTTCTCCCCGGTGTCCTGAAAGGGGAGTTCTCCCCGTGTCCTGAGAGGGGAGTTCTCCCCCGTGTCCTGAGAGGGGAGTTCTCCCCCGTGTCCTGAGAGAGGAGTTCTCCCCGTGTCCTGAGAGGGGAGTTCTCCCCGTGTCCCGAGAGGGGAGTTCTCCCCGTGTCCTGAGAAGGGAGTTCTCCCCGTGTCCTGAGAGGGGAGTTTTGCCCGTGTCCTGAGAGGGGAGTTCGCCATGTGTCCTGAGAGGGGAGTGCTCCCTGTGTCCTGAGAGCGGAGTTCTCCCCGTGTCCTGAGAGGGGAGTTGTCCCCGTGTCCTGAGAGGGGAGTTCTCCCCGTGTCCTGAGAGGGGAGTTCAACCCGTGTCCTGAGAGGGGAGTTCTCCCCGTGTCCTGAGAGTGGAGTTCTCCCCGTCTCCTGAGAGGGGAGTTCTCCCCGTGACCTGAGTGGGGAGTTCTCCCCGTGTCCAGAGAGGGGAGTTCTCCCCGTGTCCTGAGAGGGGAGTCCTCCCCGTGTCCTGACAGGGGAGTTCTCCCCGTGTCCTGGGAGGGGAGTTCTCCCCGTTTCCTGAGAGGAGAGTTCTCCCCGTGTCCTGAGAGGGGAGTTCTCCCTGTGTCCTGAGAGGGTAGTTCTCCCCGTGTTCTGAGAGGGGAGTTCTCCCCGTGTCCTGAGAGGGGAGTTCTCCCCGTCTCCTGAGAAGGGAGTTCTCCCCGTGTCCTGAGAGGGGAGTTCTCCCCGTGTCCTGAGAGGGGAGTTCTCCACGAGTCCTGAGAGGGGAGTTCTCCCCGTGTCCTGAGAGGGGAGTTCACCCCGTGTCCTGAGAGGGGAGTTCACCCCGTGTCCTGAGAGGGGAGTTCTCCCCGGTGTCCTGAGAGTGGAGTTCTCCCCGGTGTCCTGAGAGCGGAGTTCTCCCCGTGTCCTGAGAGGGTAGCTCTCCCCCGTGTCCTGAGAGTGGAGTTCTCCCCGTGTCCAGAGAGGGGAGTTCTCCCCGTGTCCTGAGAATCGAGTTCTCCCCGTGTCATGAGAGGGGAGTTCTCCCCGTGTCCTGAGAGGGGAGTTCTCCCCCTGTCCTGAGAGGAGAGTTCTCCCCGTGTCCTGAGAGGAGAGTTCTCCCCGTGTCCTGAGAGGGGAGTTCTCCCCGTGTCCTGAGAGGGGAGTTCTCCCCGTGTCCTGAGAGCGGAGTTCTCCCCGTGCCCTGAGAGGGGAGTTCTCCCCGGTGTCCTGAGAGGCGAGTTCTCCCCGGTGTCCGTAGAGGGGAGTTATCCCCGTGTCCAGAGAGGGGAGTTCTCCCCGTGTCCTGAGAGGGGAGTTCTCCCCGGTGTCCTGAGAGGGTAGTTCTCCCCGTATCCTGAGAGGGGAGTCCTCCCCGTGTCCTGTGAGGCGAGTTCGCCCCGTGTCCTGAGAGGGGAGTTCTCCCCGAGTCCTGAGAGAGGAGTTCTCCCCGTGTCCTGAGAGGGGATTTCTCCCCGTGTCCTGAGAGGGGAGTTCTCCCCTTGTCCTGAGAAGGGATTTCTCCCCGTGTCCTGAGAGGAGAGTTCTCCCCGTGTCCTGAGAGGCGAGTTCTCCCCGTGTCCTGAGAGGAGAGTTCTCCCCGTGTCCTGAGAGGGGAGTTCTCCACGTGTCCTGAGAGGGGAGTTCTCCCCGTGTCCTGAGAGGTGAGTTCTCCCCGTGTCCTGAGAGGGGAGTTCTCCCCGTGTCCTGAGAGGGGAGTTCTCCACGGTGTCCTGAGAGGCGAGTTCTCCCCGGTGTCCTGAGAGGGGAGTTCTCCCCGTGTCCAGAGAGGGGAGTTCTCCCCCCTGTCCTGAGAGGGGAGATCTCCCCGTGTCCTGAGAGAGGAGTTCTCCCCATGTCCTGAGAGGGGACTTCTCCCCGTGTCCTGAGAGGGGAGTTCTCCCCGTGTACAGAGAGGGGAGTTCTCCCCGTGTCCTGAGAAGGGAGTTCTCCCTGTGTCATGAGAGGGGAGTTCTCCCCGTGTCCTGAGAGGGGAGTTCTCCCCGTCTCCTGAGAGGAGAGTTCGCCCCGTGTCCTGAGAGGGGAGTTCTCCACGTGTCCTGAGAGGGGAGTTCTCCCCGTGTCCTGAGAGAGGAGTTCTCCCTGTGTCCTGAGAGGGGAGTTCTCCCCGTGTCCTGAGAGTGGAGTTCTCCCCGTGTCCTGAGAGGGGAGTTCTCCCCGTGTCCTGAGAGGGGAGTTCTCCCCTTGTCCTGAGAGTGGAGTTCTCCCCGTCTCCTGAGAGGGGCGTTCTCCCCTTTACCTGAGAGGGGAGTTCTCGGCGTGTCCAGGGAGGGGAGATCTCCCCTTGTCCTGAGAGTGGAGATCTCCCCGTGTCCTGAGAGGGGAGTCCTCCCCGTGTCCTGACAGGGGAGTTCTCCCCAAGTCCTGGGAGGGGAGTTCTCCCCGTTTCCTGAGAGGGGAGTCCTCCCCGTGTCCTGAGAGGGGAGTTCTCCCTGTGTCCTGACAGGGGAGTTCTCCCCGTGTCCTGGGAGGGGAGTTCTCCCCGTTTCCTGAGAGGGGAGTTCTCGCCGTGTCCTGAGAGGGGAGTTCTCCCCGTGTCCTCAGAGGGGAGTACTCCCCGGTGTCCTGAGAGGGGAGTTCTCACCGTGTCCTGAGAGGGGAGTTCCCCCGTGTCCTGAGAGGGGAGTTCTCCCCGTGTCCTGAGAGGGGAGATCTCCCCTTGTCCTGAGAGGGGTGTTCCCCCGTGTCCTGAGAGGGGACTTCTCTCCGTGTCCTGAGAGGGGAGTTCGCCCCGTGTCCTGAGAGTGGACTTCTCCCCGTGTCCTGAGAGGGGAGTTCTGCCCGTGCCCTGAGAGGGGAGTTCCCCCCGTGTCCTGAGAGGGGAGTTCTCCCCTTCTCCTGAGAGGGGAGTTCTCCCCCGTGTCCTGAGAGGGGAGTTCTCCCAGTGTCCTGAGAGGAGAGTTCTCCGCGTGTCCTGAAAGGGGAGTTCTCCCCGTGTCCTGAGAGAAGAGTTCTCCCGTGTCTGAGAGGGGAGTTCGCCCCGGTGTCCTGAGAGGTGAGTTCTCCCGTGTCCTGAGAGGGGAGTTCTCCCCGGTGTCCTGAGAGGCGAGTTCTCCCCGTGTCCTGAGAGGGGAGTTCACCCCGTGTCCTGAGAGGGGAGTTGTCCCCATGTCCTGAGAGGGGAGTTCTCCCTGTGTCCTGAGAGGGGAGTTCTCCCCGTGTCCTGAGAGTGGAGTTCTCCCCGTCTCCTGAGAGGGGAGTTCTCCCCATGACCTGAGTGGGGAGTTCTCGCCGTGTCCAGAGAGGGGAGTTCTCCCCGTGTCCTGAGAGGGGAGTTCTCCCCGTGTCCTGGGAGGGGAGTTCTCCCCGTTTCCTGAGAGGAGAATTCTCCCTGTGTCCTGAGAGGGTAGTTCTCCCCGTGTCCTGAGAGGGGAGTTCTCCGCCTGTCCTGAGAGGGGAGTTCTCCCCGTGTCCTGAGAGGGGAGTTTTCCCCGTGTCCTGAGAGGGGAGTTCTCCCCGTGTCCTGAGAAGGGAGTTCTCCCCATGTCCTGAGAGGGGAGTTCTCCCCGTGTCCTGAGGGGGGAGTTTGCCATGTGTCCTGAGAGGGGAGTGCTCCCTATGTCCTGAGAGGTGAGTTCTCCCCGGTGTCCTGAGAGGCGAGTTCTCCAGGTGTCCTGAGAGGGGAGTTCTCCACGTGTCCTGAGAGGGGATTTCTCCCCGTGTCCTGAGAGGGGAGTTCTCCCCGTGTCCTGAGAGCGGAGTTCTCCCCGTGCCCTGAGAGGGGAGTTCTCCCCGGTGTCCTGAGAGGCGAGTTCTCCCCGGTGTCCTGAGAGGGGAGTTCTCCCCGTGTCCTGAGAGGGGAGTTCTCCCCCGTGTCCTGAGAGGGGAGTTCTCCCCGGTGTCCTGAGAGGGGAGTTCTCCCCGTGTCCTGAGAGGGGAGTTCTCCCCCGTGTCCTGAGAGGGGAGTTCTCCCCCGTGTCCTGAGAGAGGAGTTCTCCCCGTGTCCTGAGAGGGGAGTTCTCCCCGTGTCCCGAGAGGGGAGTTCTCCCCGTGTCCTGAGAAGGGAGTTCTCCCCGTGTCCTGAGAGGGGAGTTCTGCCCGTGTCCTGAGAGGGGAGTTCGCCATGTGTCCTGAGAGGGGAGTGCTCCCTGTGTCCTGAGAGCGGAGTTCTCCCCGTGTCCTGAGAGGGGAGTTGTCCCCGTGTCCTGAGAGGGGAGTTCTCCCCGTGTCCTGAGAGGGGAGTTCAACCCGTGTCCTGAGAGGGGAGTTCTCCCCGTGTCCTGAGAGTGGAGTTCTCCCCGTCTCCTGAGAGGGGAGTTCTCCCCGTGACCTGAGTGGGGAGTTCTCCCCGTGTCCAGAGAGGGGAGTTCTCCCCGTGTCCTGAGAGGGGAGTCCTCCCCGTGTCCTGACAGGGGAGTTCTCCCCGTGTCCTGGGAGGGGAGTTCTCCCCGTTTCCTGAGAGGAGAGTTCTCCCCGTGTCCTGAGAGGGGAGTTCTCCCTGTGTCCTGAGAGGGTAGTTCTCCCCGTGTTCTGAGAGGGGAGTTCTCCCCGTGTCCTGAGAGGGGAGTTCTCCCCGTCTCCTGAGAAGGGAGTTCTCCCCGTGTCCTGAGAGGGGAGTTCTCCCCGTGTCCTGAGAGGGGAGTTCTCCACGAGTCCTGAGAGGGGAGTTCTCCCCGTGTCCTGAGAGGGGAGTTCACCCCGTGTCCTGAGAGGGGAGTTCACCCCGTGTCCTGAGAGGGGAGTTCTCCCCGGTGTCCTGAGAGTGGAGTTCTCCCCGGTGTCCTGAGAGCGGAGTTCTCCCCGTGTCCTGAGAGGGTAGCTCTCCCCCGTGTCCTGAGAGTGGAGTTCTCCCCGTGTCCAGAGAGGGGAGTTCTCCCCGTGTCCTGAGAATCGAGTTCTCCCCGTGTCATGAGAGGGGAGTTCTCCCCGTGTCCTGAGAGGGGAGATCTCCCCCTGTCCTGAGAGGAGAGTTCTCCCCGTGTCCTGAGAGGAGAGTTCTCCCCGTGTCCTGAGAGGGGAGTTCTCCACGTGTCCTGAGAGTGGAATTCTCCCCGTGTCCTGAGAGAGGAGCTCTCCCCGTGTCTGAGAGGGGAGTTCTCCCCGGTGTCCTGAGATGTGAGTTCTCCCATGTCCTGAGAGGGGAGTTCTCCCCGGTGTCCTGAGAGGCAAGTTCTCCCCTTGTCCTGAGAGGGGATTTCGCCCCATGTCCTGAGAGGGGAATTCTCCCCGGGTCCTGAGAGGCGAGTTCTCCCCGTGTCCTGAGAGGGGAGTTCTCGCCTTGTCCAGAGAGGGGAGAACTCCCTGTGTCCTGAGAGGTGAGATCTCCCCGTGTCCTGAGAGGAGAGATAACCCCGTGTCCTGAGAGGTGAGATCTCCCCGTGCCCTGAGAGGGGAGTCCTCCCCGTGTCCTGACAGGGGAGTTCTCCCCGTGTCCTGGGATGGGACTTCTCCCTGTTTCCTGAGAGGGGAGTTCTCCCCGTGTCCTGACAGGGGAGTTCTCCCCGTGTCCTGACAGGGGAGTTCTCCCCGTGTCCTGGGAGGGGAGTTCTCCCCGTTTCCTGAGAGGGGAGTTCTCGCCGTGTCCTGAGAGGGGAGTTCTCCCCGTGTCCTGAGAGGGGAGTTCTCCCCCGTGTCCTGAGAGGGGAGTACTCCCCGGTGTCCTGAGAGGGGAGTTCTCACTGTGTCCTGAGAGGGGAGTTCCCCCGTGTCCTGAGAGGGGAGTTCTCCCCATGTCCTGAGAGAGGAGTTCTCCCCGTGTACTGAGAGGGGAGTTCTCCCCGTGTCCTGAGAGGGGAGATCTCCCCTTGTCCTGAGAGGGGTGTTCCCCCGTGTCCTGAGAGGGGAGTTCTCTCCGTGTCCTGAGAGGGGAGTTCTCGCCGTGTCCTGTGAGGGGAGTTCGCCCCGTGTCCTGAGAGTGGAATTCTCCCCGTGTCCGTAGAGGGGAGTTATCCCCGTGTCCTGAGAGGGGAGTTCTCCCCGTGTCCTGAGAGGGGAGTTCTCCCCGGTGTCCTGAGAGTGGAGTTCTCCCCGTATCCTAAGAGGGGAGTCCTCCCCGTGTCCTGTGAGGGGAGTTCGCCCCGTGTCCTGAGAGGGGAGTTCTCCCCGAGTCCTGAGAGAGGAGTTCTCCCCGTGTCCTGAGAGGGGATTTCTCCCCGTGTCCTGAGAGGGGAGCTCTACCCATGTCCTGAGAGGGGAGTTCTCCCGTTGTCCTGAGAAGGGATTTCTCCCCGTGTCCTGAGAGGGGAGTTCTCCCCGTGTCCTGAGAGGCGAGTTCTCCCCGTGTCCAGAGAGGAGAGTTCTCCCCGTGTCCTGAGAGGGGAGTTCTCCACGTATCCTGAGAGGGGAGTTCTCCCCGTGTCCTGAGAGGGGAGTTCTCCCCATGTCCTGAGAGGTGAGTTCTCCCTGTGTCCTGAGAGGGGAGTTCTCCACGGTGTCCTGAGAGGCGAGTTCTCCCCGGTGTCCTGAGAGGGGAGTTCTCCCCGTGTCCTGAGAGGGGAGTTTTCCGCTAGTCCTGAGAGGGGAGTTCTCCCCCGTGTCCTGAGAGGGGAGTTCTCCCCGAGTCCTGAGAGAGGAGTTCTCCCCGTGTCCTGAGAGGGGATTTCTCCCCGTGTCCTGAGAGGGGAGCTCTCCCCATGTCCTGAGAGGGGAGTTCTCCCCGTGTCCTGACAAGGGATTTCTCCCCGTGTCCTGAGAGGGGAGTTCTCCCCGTGTCCTGAGAGGCGAGTTCTCCCCGTGTCCTGAGAGGAGAGTTCTCCACGTGTCCTGAGAGGGGAGTTCTCCATGTCTCCTGAGAGGGGAGTTCTCCCCGTGTCCTGAGAGGGGAGTTCTCCCCGTGTCCTGAGAGGGGAGTTCTCCCCGTGTCCTGAGAGGGGAGTTCTCCCCGATGTCCTGAGAGGCGGGTTCTCCCCCGTGTCCTGAGAGTGGAGTTCTCCCCGTGTCCTGAGAGGGAAGTTCTCCCCCGTGTCCTGAGAAGGGAGTTCTCCCCGTGTCCTGAGAGAGGAGTTCTCCCCGTGTCCTGAGAGGGGATTTCTCCCCGTGTCCTGAGAGGGGAGTTCTCCCCGTGTCCAGAGAGGGGAGTTCTCCCCGGGTCCTGAGAAGGGAGTTCTCCGCGTGTCCTGAAAGGGGAGTTCTTCACATGTCCTGAGAGGGGAGTTCTCCCCGTGTCCTGAGAGAAGAGTTCTCCCCGTGTCTGAGAGGGGAGTTCTCCCCGGTGTCCTGAGAGGTGAGTTCTCCCGTGTCCTGAGAGGGGAGTTCTCCCCGGTGTCCTGAGAGGCGAGTTCTCCCCGTGTCCTGAGAGGGGAGTTCACCCCGTGTCCTGAGAGGGGAGTTGTCCCCATGTCCTGAGAGGGGAGTTCTCCCTGTGTCCTGAGAGGGGAGTTCTCCCCGTGTCCTGAGAGTGGAGTTCTCCCCGTCTCCTGAGAGGGGAGTTCTCCCCATGACCTGAGTGGGGAGTTCTCGCCGTGTCCAGAGAGGGGAGTTCTCCCCGTGTCCTGAGAGGGGAGATCTCCCCGTGTCCTGATAGGGGAGATCTCCCCTTGTCATGAGAGGGTAGATCTCCCCGTGTCCTGAGAGGGGAGTCCTCCCCGTGTCCTGACAGGGGAGTTCTCCCCGTGTCCTGGGAGGGGAGTTCTCCCCGTGTTCTGAGAGGAGAGTTCTCCCCGTGTCCTGAGAGGGGAGTACTCCCCGTGTCCTGAGAAGGGAGTTCTCCCCGTGTCCTGAGAGGGGAGTTCTCCCCGTGTCCTGAGAGGGTTGTTCTCCCCGTGTCCTGAGAGGGGAGTTCTCCACGAGTCCTGAGAGGGGAGTTCTCCCCGTGTCCTGAGAGGGGAGTTCTCACCGTGTCCTGAGAGGGGAGTTCTCCCCGTTTCCTGAGAGGGGAGTTCTCCCCGGTGTCCTGAGAGGGGAGTTCTCCCCGGTGTCCTGAGAGGGGAGTTCTCCCCGTGTCCTGAGAGGGGAGCTCTCCCCCGTGTCCTGAGAGGGGAGTTCTCCCCATGTCCTGAGAGAGGAGATCTCCCCGTGTCCTGAGAAGGGATTTCTCCCCGTGTCCTGAGAGAGGAGTTCTCCCCGAGTCCAGAGAGGGGAGTTCTCCCCGTGTCCTGAGAAGCGAGTTCTCCCCGTGTCATGAGAGGCGAGTTCTCCCCGTGTCCTGAGAGGGGAGTTCTCCCCCTGTCCTGAGAGGAGAGTTCTCCCCGTGTCCTGAGAGGGGAGTTCTCCACGTGTCCTGAGAGTGGAATTCTCCCCGTGTCCTGAGAGAGGAGTTCTCCCCGTGTCTGTGAGGGGAGTTCTCCCCGGTGTCCTGAGATGTGAGTTCTCCCGTGTCCTGAGAGGGGAGTTCTCCCCGGTGTCCTGAGAGGCAAGTTCTCCCCGTGTCCTGAGAGGGGATTTTGCCCCGTGTCCTGAGAGGGGAGTTCTCCCCGGGTCCTGAGAGGCGAGTTCTCCCCGTGTCCTGAGAGGGGAGTTCTCCACGAGTCCTGAGAGGGGAGTTCTCCCCGTGTCCTGAGAGGGGAGTTCTCACCGTGTCCTGAGAGGGGAGTTCTCCCCGTTTCCTGAGAGGGGAGTTCTCCCCGGTGTCCTGAGAGGGGAGTTCTCCCCGGTGTCCTGAGAGGGGAGTTCTCCCCGTGTCCTGAGAGGGGAGCTCTCCCCCGTGTCCTGAGAGGGGAGTTCTCCCCATGTCCTGAGAGAGGAGATCTCCCCGTGTCCTGAGAAGGGATTTCTCCCCGTGTCCTGAGAGAGGAGTTCTCCCCGAGTCCAGAGAGGGGAGTTCTCCCCGTGTCCTGAGAAGCGAGTTCTCCCCGTGTCATGAGAGGCGAGTTCTCCCCGTGTCCTGAGAGGGGAGTTCTCCCCCTGTCCTGAGAGGAGAGTTCTCCCCGTGTCCTGAGAGGAGAGTTCTCACCGTGTCCTGAGACTGGAGTTCTCCCCGTGCCCTGAGAGTGGAGTTCTCCACGTGTCCTGAGAGGGGAGTTCCCCCCGTGTACTGAGAGGGGAGTTCTCCCCGTGTCCTGAGAGAGGAGTTCTCCCCGTCACCTGAGTGAGGAGTTCTCGCCGTGTTCTGAGAGGGGAGTTCTCCCAGTGTCCTGAGAGGGGAGTTCTCCCCGTGTCCTGAGAGGGGAGTTCTCCCCGTGTCCTGACAGGGGAGTTCTCCCCGTGTCCTGAGAGGGGAGTTCTCCCCGTGTCCTGAGAGGGGAGTTCTCCCCGTGTCCTGAGAGGGGAGTTCTCCCCGTGTCCTGAGAGGGGAGTTCTCCCCGTGTCCTGAGAGGAGAGATCTCCCCTTGTCCTGAGAGGGGAGTTCTCCCCGTTTCCTGAGAGAGGAGTTCTTCCCGTGTCCTAAGAGAGGAATTCTCCCCGTGTCCTGAGAGGGGAGTTCTCCCCGTGTCCTGAGAGGGGAGTTCTCCCCATATCCTGAGAGGGGAGTTCTCCCCGTGTCCTGAGAGGGGAGATCTCCCCGTGAACTGAGAGGGGAGTTCTCCCCGTGTCCTGGGAGGGGAGTTCTCCCCGTGTCCTGAGAGGGGAGTTCTCCCCGTGTCCTGAGAGGGGAGTTCTCCCCGTGTCCTGAGAGGGGAGTTCTCCCCGTGTCCTGAGAGGGGAGTTCTCCCCGTGTCCTGAGAGGAGAGATCTCCCCTTGTCCTGAGAGGGGAGTTCTCCCCGTTTCCTGAAAGAGGAGTTCTCCCCGTGTCCTGAGAGAGGAATTCTCCCCGTGTCCTGAGAGGGGAGTTCTCCCCGTGTCCTGAGAGGGGAGTTCTCCCCATGTCCTGAGAGGGGAGTTCTCCCCGTCTCCTGAGAGGGGAGTTCTCCCCGTGAACTGAGAGGGGAGTTCTCCCCGTGTCCTGGGAGGGGAGTTCTCCCCCATGTCCTGAGGGGGGAGTTCTCCGCGTGTCCTGAGAGGGGAGTTCTCCGCGTGTCCTGAGATGGGAGTTCTCCCAGTGTCCTGAAAGTGGAGTTCTCCCCCGTGTCCTGAGAGAGGAGTTCTCCCCGTGTCCTGAGAGGGGAGTTCTCCCCGTGTCCTGAGAGGGGAGTTCTCCCCTTGTCCTGAGAAGGGAGTTCTCCACGTGTCCTGAGAGGGGAGTTCTCCCCCGTGTCCTGAGAGGGGAGTTCTCCCCGTGTCCTGAGAAAGGAGTTCTACCCGTGTCCTGAGAGGGGAGTTCTCCCCGTGTCCTGAGAGGGGAGTTCTCCGCGTGTCCTGAGAGGGGAGTTCTCCCTGTGTCCTGAGAGTGGACTTCCCCCCGTGTCCTGAGAGGGGAGTTCTGCCCGTGTCCTGAGAGGGGAGTTCTCCCCGTGTCCTGAGAGGGGAGTTCTCCCCCGTGTCCTGAGAGGGGAGTTCTCCGCGTTTTCTGAGAGGGGAGTTCTCCCCGTGTCCTGAGAGTGGAGTTCTCCCCGTGTCCTGAGAGGGGAGTTCTCCCCGTGTCCTGAGAGGGGAGTTCTCCCTGTGTCCTGAGAGGGGAGTGCTCCCTTTGTCCTGAGAGGGGCGTTCTCCCCGTGACCTGAGAGCGGAGTTCTCGCCGTGACCTGAGAGGAGTGTTCTCCCCGTCTCCTGAGAGGGGATTTCTCCCCTTCTCCTGAGATGGGAGATCTCCCCATGGTTTCCTGAGAGTGGAGTTCTCCCGGTGTCCTGAGAGGGGAGTTCTCCCAGTGTCCTGAGAGGGGAGTTCTCCCCCGTTTCCTGAGAGGGGAGTTCTCCCCGTGTCCTGAGAGGGGAGTTCTCCCCGGTGACCTGAGAGGGGAGTTCTCCCCGTGTCCTGAGAGCGGAGTTCTCCCCGTGTCCTGAGAGGGGAGTTATCCCCCTGTCCTGAGAGGGGATTTCTCCGCCGTGTCCTGAGAGTGGAGTTCTCCCCCGTGTCCTGAGATGGGAGTTCTCCCTGTGTCCTGAGAAGGGAGTTCTCCCCCTGTCCTGAGAGAGGAGTTCTCCCCGTGTCCTGAGAGGGGAGTTCTCCCCGTGTCCTGAGAGGGGAGTTCTCCCCGTGTCCTGAGAGGAGAGATCTCCCCTTGTCCTGAGAGGGGAGTTCTCCCCGTTTCCTGAAAGAGGAGTTCTCCCCGTGTCCTGAGAGAGGAATTCTCCCCGTGTCCTGAGAGGGGAGTTCTCCCCGTGTCCTGAGAGGGGAGTTCTCCCCATGTCCTGAGAGGGGAGTTCTCCCCGTCTCCTGAGAGGGGAGTTCTCCCCGTGAACTGAGAGGGGAGTTCTCCCCGTGTCCTGGGAGGGGAGTTCTCCCCCATGTCCTGAGGGGGGAGTTCTCCGCGTGTCCTGAGAGGGGAGTTCTCCGCGTGTCCTGAGATGGGAGTTCTCCCAGTGTCCTGAAAGTGGAGTTCTCCCCCGTGTCCTGAGAGAGGAGTTCTCCCCGTGTCCTGAGAGGGGAGTTCTCCCCGTGTCCTGAGAGGGGAGTTCTCCCCTTGTCCTGAGAAGGGAGTTCTCCACGTGTCCTGAGAGGGGAGTTCTCCCCCATGTCCTGAGAGGGGAGTTCTCCCCGTGTCCTGAGAAAGGAGTTCTACCCGTGTCCTGAGAGGGGAGTTCTCCCCGTGTCCTGAGAGGGGAGTTCTCCGCGTGTCCTGAGAGGGGAGTTCTCCCTGTGTCCTGAGAGTGGACTTCCCCCCGTGTCCTGAGAGGGGAGTTCTGCCCGTGTCCTGAGAGGGGAGTTCTCCCCGTGTCCTGAGAGGGGAGTTCTCCACCGTGTCCTGAGAGGGGAGTTCTCCGCGTTTTCTGAGAGGGGAGTTCTCCCCGTGTCCTGAGAGTGGAGTTCTCCCCGTGTCCTGAGAGGGGAGTTCTCCCCGTGTCCTGAGAGGGGAGTTCTCCCTGTGTCCTGAGAGGGGAGTGCTCCCTTTGTCCTGAGAGGGGCGTTCTCCCCGTGACCTGAGAGCGGAGTTCTCGCCGTGACCTGAGAGGAGTGTTCTCCCCGTCTCCTGAGAGGGGATTTCTCCCCTTCTCCTGAGATGGGAGATCTCCCCATGGTTTCCTGAGAGTGGAGTTCTCCCGGTGTCCTGAGAGGGGAGTTCTCCCAGTGTCCTGAGAGGGGAGTTCTCCCCCGTTTCCTGAGAGGGGAGTTCTCCCCGTGTCCTGAGAGGGGAGTTCTCCCCGGTGACCTGAGAGGGGAGTTCTCCCCGTGTCCTGAGAGCGGAGTTCTCCCCGTGTCCTGAGAGGGGAGTTATCCCCCTGTCCTGAGAGGGGATTTCTCCGCCGTGTCCTGAGAGTGGAGTTCTCCCCCGTGTCCTGAGATGGGAGTTCTCCCTGTGTCCTGAGAAGGGAGTTCTCCCCCTGTCCTGAGAGAGGAGTTCTCCCCCGTGTCCTGAGAGGGGAGATCTCTTCGTGTCCTGAGAGTGGAGTTCTCATCGTGTCCTGAGAGGGGAGTTCTCCGCGTGTCCTGAGATGGGAGTTCTCCCAGTGTCCTGAAAGGGGAGTTCTCCCCGTGTCCTGAGAGAGGAATTCTCCCCGTGTCCTGAGAGGGGAGTTCACCCCGTATCCTAAGAGGGGAGTTCTCCCCGTGTCCTGAGAGGGGAGCTCTCCCCGTGACCTGAGAGAGGAGTCCTCTCCTTGTCCAGAGAGGGGAGTTCTCCCCGTGTCCTGAGAGTGAAGTTCTCCCCGTGTCCTGAGAGGGGAGTTCTCCCCGTGTCCTGTGAGAGGAGTTCTCCCCATGTCCTGAGAGGGGAGTTCTCCCCGTGTCCTGAGAGGGGAGTTCTCCCCGTGTCATGAGAGGGGAGTTCTCCCCGGTGTCCTGAGAGGGGAGTTCTCCCCGGTGTCCTGAGAGGGGAGTTCTGCCCATCTCCTGAGAGGGGAGTTCTCCCCGGTGACCTGAGAGGGGAGTTCTCCCCTTCTCCTGAGAGGGGAGTTCTCCCCGTGTCCTGAGAAGGGAGTTATCCCCCTGTCCTGAGAGGGGATTTCTCCGCCGTGCCCTGAGAGGGGAGTTCTCCGCGTGTTCTGAGAGGGGAGTTATCCCCATGTCCTGAGGGTGGAGTTCTCCCCGTGTCCTGAGAGGGGAGTTCTCCCCGTGTCCTGAGAGGGGAGTTCTCCCTGTGTCCTGAGAGGGGAGTTCTCCCCGTGTCCTTAGAGTGGACTTCTCCCCGTGTCCTGAGAGGGGAGTTCTGCCCGTGTCCTGAGAGGGGAGTTCTCCCCGTGTCCTGAGAGGGGAGTTCTCCCCTTCTCCTGAGAGGGGAGTTCTCCCCCGTGTCCTGAGAGGGGAGTTCTCCGCGTGTTCTGAGAGGGGAGTTCTCCCCGTGTCCTGAGAGTGGAGTTCTCCCCGTGTCCTGAGAGGGGAGTTCTCCCCGTTTCCTGAGAGGGGAGTTCTCCCCGTGTCCTGAGAGGGGAGTTCTCCCCGTGTCCTGAGAGGGGAGTTCTCCGCGTGTCCTGAGAGGGGAGTTCTCCCCGTGTCCTGAGAGGGGAGTTCTCCCCGTGTCCTGAGAGTGGAGTTCTCCCCGTGTCATGAGAGGGGAGTTCTCCCCGCGTCCTGAGGGGGGAGTTCTCCTCGTATCCTGAGAGGGGAGTTCTCCCCGTGTCCTGAGAGGGGAGTTCTCCCCTTGTCCTGAGAGGGGAGTTCTCCCCGTGTCCAGAGAGGGGAGTTCTCCCCGTGTCCTGAGAGGGAAGTTCTCCCCATGTCCTGAGAGGTGAGTTCTCCCCGTGTCCTGAGAGGGGAGTTCTCCCCTTCTCCTGAGAGGGGAGTTCTCCCCCGTGTCCTGAGAGGGGAGATCTCCGTGTGTCCTGAGAGGGGAGTTCTCCCCGTGTCCTGAGAGTGGCGTTCTCCCCGTGTCCTGAGAGGGGAGTTCTCCCCTTCTCCTGAGAGGGGTGTTCTCCCCCGTGTCCTGAGAGTGGAGTTCTCCCCGTGTCCTGAGAGGTGATTTCTCCCCGTGTCCTGAGAGGGGATTTCTCCCCGTGTCCTGAGAGGTGAGTTCTCCCCGTGTCCTGAGAGTGGAGTTCTCCCTGGTGTCCTGAGAGGGGAGTTCTCCCCGTGTCCTGAGAGAGGTGCTCTCCCCGTGTTCTGAGAGGGGAGTTCTCCCCGTGTCCTGAGAGTGGAGTTCTCCCCGTGCCCTGAGAGTGGAGTTCTCCACGTGTCCTGAGAGGGGAGTTCCCCCCGTGTACTGAGAGGGGAGTTCACTCGTGTCCTGAGAGAGGAGTTCTCCCCGTCACCTGAGTGAGGAGTTCTCGCCGTGTTCTGAGAGGGGAGTTCTCCCAGTGTCCTGAGAAGGGAGTTCTCCCCCTGTCCTGAGAGAGGAGCTCTCCCCCGTGTCCTGAGAGGGGAGATCTCTTCGTGTCCTGAGAGTGGAGTTCTCATCGTGTCCTGAGAGGGGAGTTCTCCGCGTGTCCTGAGATGGGAGTTCTCCCAGTGTCCTGAAAGGGGAGTTCTCCCCGTGTCCTGAGAGAGGAATTCTCCCCGTGTCCTGAGAGGGGAGTTCACCCCGTATCCTAAGAGGGGAGTTCTCCCCGTGTCCTGAGAGGGGAGCTCTCCCCGTGACCTGAGAGAGGAGTCCTCTCCTTGTCCAGAGAGGGGAGTTCTCCCCGTGTCCTGAGAGTGAAGTTCTCCCCGTGTCCTGAGAGGGGAGTTCTCCCCGTGTCCTGTGAGAGGAGTTCTCCCCATGTCCTGAGAGGGGAGTTCTCCCCGTGTCCTGAGAGGGGAGTTCTAACCGTGTCATGAGAGGGGAGTTCTCCCCGGTGTCCTGAGAGGGGAGTTCTCCCCGGTGTCCTGAGGGGGGAGTTCTCCTCGTGTCCTGAGAGGGGAGTTCTCCCCGTGTCCTGAGAGGGGAGTTCTCCCCTTGTCCTGAGAGGGGAGTTCTCCCCGTGTCCAGAGAGGGGAGTTCTCCCCGTGTCCTGAGAGGGAAGTTCTCCCCATGTCCTGAGAGGTGAGTTCTCCCCGTGTCCTGAGAGGGGAGTTCTCCCCTTCTCCTGAGAGGGGAGTTCTCCCCCGTGTCCTGAGAGGGGAGATCTCCGTGTGTCCTGAGAGGGGAGTTCTCCCCGTGTCCTGAGAGTGGCGTTCTCCCCGTGTCCTGAGAGGGGAGTTCTCCCCTTCTCCTGAGAGGGGTGTTCTCCCCCGTGTCCTGAGAGTGGAGTTCTCCCCGTGTCCTGAGAGGTGATTTCTCCCCGTGTCCTGAGAGGGGATTTCTCCCCGTGTCCTGAGAGGTGAGTTCTCCCCGTGTCCTGAGAGTGGAGTTCTCCCTGGTGTCCTGAGAGGGGAGTTCTCCCCGTGTCCTGAGAGGGGTGCTCTCCCCGTGTTCTGAGAGGGGAGTTCTCCCCGTGTCCTGAGAGTGGAGTTCTCCCCGTGCCCTGAGAGTGGAGTTCTCCACGTGTCCTGAGAGGGGAGTTCCCCCCGTGTACTGAGAGGGGAGTTCTCCCCGTGTCCTGAGAGAGGAGTTCTCCCCGTCACCTGAGTGAGGAGTTCTCGCCGTGTTCTGAGAGGGGAGTTCTCCCAGTGTCCTGAGAGGGGAGTTCTCCCCGTGTCCTGAGAGGGGAGTGCTCCCCGTGTCCTGACAGGGGAGTTCTCCCCGTGTCCTGGGATGGGAGTTCTCCCCGTGTCCTGAGAGGGGAGTTTTCCCCGTGTCCTGAGAGGGGAGTTCTCCCCGTGTCCTGAGAGGGGAGTTCTCCCCGTGTCCTGAGAGGGGAGTTCTCCCCGTGTCCTGAGAGGAGAGATCTCCCCTTGTCCTGAGAGGGGAGTTTTCCCGTTTCCTGAGAGAGGAGTTCTCCCCGTGTCCTGAGAGAGGAATTCTCCCCGTGTCCTGAGAGGGGAGTTCTCCCCGTGTCCTGAGAGGGGAGTTCTCCCCATATCCTGAGAGGGGAGTTCACCCCGTGTCCTGAGAGGGGAGATCTCCCCGTGAACTGAGAGGGGAGTTCTCCCCGTGTCCTGGGAGGGGAGTTCTCCCCGTGTCCTGAGAGGGGAGTTCTCCCCGTGTCCTGAGAGGGGAGTTCTCCCCGTGTCCTGAGAGGGGAGTTCTCCCCGTGTCCTGAGAGGGGAGTACTCCCCGTGTCCTGAGAGGAGAGATCTCCCCTTGTCCTGAGAGGGGAGTTCTCCCTGTTTCCTGACAGAGGAGTTCTCCCCGTGTCCTGAGAGAGGAATTCTCCCCGTGTCCTGAGAGGGGAGTTCTCCCCGTGTCCTGAGAGGGGAGTTCTCCCCATGTCCTGAGAGGGGAGTTCTCCCCGTCTCCTGAGAGGGGAGTTCTCCCCGTGAACTGAGAGGGGAGTTCTCCCCGTGTCCTGGGAGGGGAGTTCTCCCCCATGTCCTGAGGGGGGAGTTCTCCGCGTGTCCTGAGAGGGGAGTTCTCCGCGTGTCCTGAGATGGGAGTTCTCCCAGTGTCCTGAAAGTGGAGTTCTCCCCCGTGTCCTGAGAGAGGAGTTCTCCCCGTGTCCTGAGAGGGGAGTTCTCCCCGTGTCCTGAGAGGGGAGTTCTCCCCTTGTCCTGAGAAGGGAGTTCTCCACGTGTCCTGAGAGGGGAGTTCTCCCCCGTGTCCTGAGAGGGGAGTTCTCCCCCGTGTCCTGAGAGGGGAGTTCTCCCCGTGTCCTGAGAGGGGAGTTCTCCCCGTGTCCTGAGAGGGTTGTTCTCCCCGTGTCCTGAGAGGGGAGTTCTCCACGAGTCCTGAGAGGGGAGTTCTCCCCGTGTCCTGAGAGGGGAGTTCTCACCGTGTCCTGAGAGGGGAGTTCTCCCCGTTTCCTGAGAGGGGAGTTCTCCCCGGTGTCCTGAGAGGGGAGTTCTCCCCGGTGTCCTGAGAGGGGAGTTCTCCCCGTGTCCTGAGAGGGGAGCTCTCCCCCGTGTCCTGAGAGGGGAGTTCTCCCCATGTCCTGAGAGAGGAGATCTCCCCGTGTCCTGAGAAGGGATTTCTCCCCGTGTCCTGAGAGAGGAGTTCTCCCCGAGTCCAGAGAGGGGAGTTCTCCCCGTGTCCTGAGAAGCGAGTTCTCCCCGTGTCATGAGAGGCGAGTTCTCCCCGTGTCCTGAGAGGGGAGTTCTCCCCCTGTCCTGAGAGGAGAGTTCTCCCCGTGTCCTGAGAGGGGAGTTCTCCACGTGTCCTGAGAGTGGAATTCTCCCCGTGTCCTGAGAGAGGAGTTCTCCCCGTGTCTGTGAGGGGAGTTCTCCCCGGTGTCCTGAGATGTGAGTTCTCCCGTGTCCTGAGAGGGGAGTTCTCCCCGGTGTCCTGAGAGGCAAGTTCTCCCCGTGTCCTGAGAGGGGATTTTGCCCCGTGTCCTGAGAGGGGAGTTCTCCCCGGGTCCTGAGAGGCGAGTTCTCCCCGTGTCCTGAGAGGGGAGTTCTCCCCGTGTCCTGAGAGTGGCGTTCTCCCCGTCTCCTGAGAGGGGAGTTCTCATCGTGACCTGAGAGGGATGTTCTCGCCGTGTCCAGAGAGGGGAGATCTCCCCGTGTCCTGAGAGGTGAGATCTCCCCGTGTCCTGAGAATAGAGATCTCCCCGTGTCCTAAGAGGGGAGTCCTCCCCGTGTCCTGACAGGGGAGTTGTCCCCGTGTCCTGGGATGGGACTTCTCCCTGTTTCCTGAGAGGGGAGTTCTCCCCGTGTCCTGGGAGGGGAGTTCTCCCCGTGCCCTGACAGGGGAGTTCTCCCCATGTCCTGGGAGGGGAGTTCTCCCCGTTTCCTGAGAGGGGAGTTCTCCCCGTGTCCTGAGATGGGAGTTCTCCCCGTGTCCTAAGAGGGGAGTTCTCCCCGTGTCCTGACAGGGGAGTTCTCCCCGTGTGCTGGGAGGGGCGTTCTTCCCGTTTCCTGAGAGGGGAGTTCTCCCAGTGTCCTGAGAGGGGAGTTCTCCCCGGGTTTTGAGAGGGGAGTTCTCCCCGTGTCATGAGAGGGGAGTTCTCCCCGGTGTCCTGAGAGGAGAGAACTCCCCGGTATCCTGAGAGGGGATTTCTCACCGTGTCCTGAGAGGGGAGTTCCCCCGTGTCCTGAGAGGGGAGTTCTCCCCGTGTCCTGAGAGGGGAGTTTTCCCCGTGTCCTGAGAGGGGAGATCTCCCCTTGTCCTGAGAGGGGTGTTCCCCCGTGTCCTGAGAGGGGAGTTCTCTCCGTGTCCTGAGAGGGGAGTTCTCCCCGTGTCCTGTGAGGGGAGTTCGCACCGTGTCCTGAGAGTGGAGTTCTCCCCGTGTCCGCAGAGGGGAGTTATCCCCGTGTCCAGAGAGGGGAGTTCTCCCCGTGTCCTGAGAGGGGAGTTCTCCCCGGTGTCCTGAGAGGGTAGTTCTCCCCGTATCCTGAGAGGGGAGTTCTCCCCGTGTCCTGTGAGGCGAGTTCGCCCCGTGTCCTGAGAGGGGAGTTCTCCCCGAGTCCTGAGAGAGGAGTTCTCCCCGTGTCCTGAGAGGGGATTTCTCCCCGTGTCCTGAGAGGGGAGTTCTCCCCTTGTCCTGAGAAGGGATTTCTCCCCGTGTCCTGAGAGGGGAGTTCTCCCCGTGTCCTGAGAGGCGAGTTCTCCCCGTGTCCTGAGAGGAGAGTTCTCCCCGTGTCCTGAGAGGGGAGTTCTCCACGTGTCCTGAGAGGGGAGTTCTCCCCGTGTCCTGAGAGGTGAGTTCTCCCCGTGTCCTGAGAGGGGAGTTCTCCCCGTGTCCTGAGAGGGGAGTTCTCCACGGTGTCCTGAGAGGCGAGTTCTCCCCGGTGTCCTGAGAGGGGAGTTCTCCCCGTGTCCAGAGAGGGGAGTTCTCCCCCCTGTCCTGAGAGGGGAGATCTCCCCGTGTCCTGAGAGAGGAGTTCTCCCCGTGTCCTGAGAGGGGATTTCTCCCCGTGTCCTGAGAGGGGAGTTCTCCCCGTGTCCAGAGAGGGGAGTTCTCCCCGTGTCCTGAGAAGGGAGTTCTCCCCGTGTCATGAGAGGGGAGTTCTCCCCGTGTCCTGAGAGGGGAGTTCTCCCCGTCTCCTGAGAGGAGAGTTCGCCCCGTGTCCTGAGAGGGGAGTTCTCCACGTGCCCTGAGAGGGGAGTTCTCCCCGTGTCCTGAGAGAGGAGTTCTCCCCGTGTCCTGAGAGGGGAGTTCTCCCCGTGTCCTGAGAGTGGAGTTCTCCCCGTGTCCTGAGAGGGGAGTTCTCCCCGCGTCCTGAGAGGGGAGTTCTCCTCTTGTCCTGAGAGTGGAGTTCTCCCCGTCTCCTGAGAGGGGCGTTCTCCCCTTGACCTGAGAGGGCAGTTCTCGGCGTGTCCAGGGAGGGGAGTTCTCCCCGTGTCCTGAGAGGGGAGATCGATCCGTGTCCTGATAGGGGAGATCTCCCCTTGTCCTGAGATTGGAGATCTCCCCGTGTCCTGAGAGGGGAGTCCTCCCCGTTTCCTGACAGGGGAGTTCTCCCCATGTCCTGGGAGGGGAGTTCTCCCCGTTTCCTGAGAGGGGAGTCCTCCCCGTGTCCTGAGAGGGGAGTTCTCCCCGTGTCCTGACAGGGGAGTTCTCCCCGTGTCCTGGGAGGGGAGTTCTCCCCGTTTCCTGAGAGGGGAGTTCTCGCCGTGTCCTGAGAGGGGAGTTCTCCCCGTGTCCTGAGAGGGGAGTTCTCCCCGGTGTCCTGAGAGGGGAGTTCTCACCGTGTCCTGAGAGGGGAGTTCCCCCGTGTCCTGAGAGGGGAGTTCTCCCCATGTCCTGAGAGAGGAGTTCTCCCCATGTCCTGAGAGGGGAGTTCTCCCCGTGTCCTGAGAGGGGTGTTCCCCCGTGTCCTGAGAGGGGAGTTCTCTCCGTTTCCTGAGAGGGGAGTTCGCCCCGTGTCCTGAGAGTGGACTTCTCCCCGTGTCCTGAGAGGGGAGTTCTGCCCGTGCCCTGAGAGGGGAGTTCCCCCCGTGTCCTGAGAGGGGAGTTCTCCCCTTCTCCTGAGAGGGGAGTTCTCCCCCGTGTCCTGAGAGGGGAGTTCTCCCAGTGTCCTGAGAGGAGAGTTCTCCGCGTGTCCTGAAAGGGGAGTTCTCCACATGTCCTGAGAGGGGAGTTCTCCCCGTGTCCTGAGAGAAGAGTTCTCCCCGTGTCTGAGAGGGGAGTTCTCCCCGGTGTCCTGAGAGGTGAGTTCTCCCGTGTCCTGAGAGGGGAGTTCTCCCCGGTGTCCTGAGAGGCGAGTTCTCCCCGTGTCCTGAGAGGGGAGTTCACCCCGTGTCCTGAGAGGGGAGTTGTCCCCATGTCCTGAGAGGGGAGTTCTCCCTGTGTCCTGAGAGGGGAGTTCTCCCCGTGTCCTGAGAGTGGAGTTCTCCCCGTCTCCTGAGAGGGGAGTTCTCCCCATGACCTGAGTGGGGAGTTCTCGCCGTGTCCAGAGAGGGGAGTTCTCCCCGTGTCCTGAGAGGGGAGATCTCCCCGTGTCCTGATAGGGGAGATCTCCCCTTGTCATGAGAGGGTAGATCTCCCCGTGTCCTGAGAGGGGAGTCCTCCCCGTGTCCTGACAGGGGAGTTCTCCCCGTGTCCTGGGAGGGGAGTTCTCCCCGTTTCCTGAGAGGAGAGTTCTCCCCGTGTCCTGAGAGGGGAGTTCTCCCTGTGTCCTGAGAGGGTAGTTATCCCCGTGTTCTGAGAGGGGAGTTCTCCCCGTGTCCTGAGAGGGGAGTTCTCCCCGTGTCCTGAGAAGGGAGTTCTCCCCGTGTCCTGAGAGGGGAGTTCTCCCCGTGTCCTGAGAGGGTTGTTCTCCCCGTGTCCTGAGAGGGGAGTTCTCCACGAGTCCTGAGAGGGGAGTTCTCCCCGTGTCCTGAGAGGGGAGTTCTCACCGTGTCCTGAGAGGGGAGTTCTCCCCGTTTCCTGAGAGGGGAGTTCTCCCCGGTGTCCTGAGAGGGGAGTTCTCCCCGGTTTCCTGAGAGGGGAGTTCTCCCCGTGTCCTGAGAGGGGAGCTCTCCCCCGTGTCCTGAGAGGGGAGTTCTCCCCATGTCCTGAGAGAGGAGTTCTCCCCGTGTCCTGAGAGGGGATTTCTCCCCGTGTCCTGAGAGAGGAGTTCTCCCCGAGTCCAGAGAGGGGAGTTCTCGCCGTGTCCTGAGAAGCGAGTTCTCCCCGTGTCATGAGAGGGGAGTTCTCCCCGTGTCCTGAGAGGGGAGTTCTCCCCCTGTCCTGAGAGGAGAGTTCTCCCCGTGTCCTGAGAGGGGAGTTCTCCACGTGTCCTGAGAGTGGAATTCTCCCCGTGTCCTGAGAGAGGAGTTCTCCCCGTGTCTGTGAGGGGAGTTCGCCCCGGTGTCCTGAGATGTGAGTTCTCCCGTGTCCTGAGAGGGGAGTTCTCCCCGGTGTCCTGAGAGGCAAGTTCTCCCCGTGTCCTGAGAGGGGATTTCGCCCCGTGTCCTGAGAGGGGAGTTCTCCCCGGGTCCTGAGAGGCGAGTTCTCCCCGTGTCCTGAGAGGGGAGTTCTCCCCGTGTCCTGAGAGTGGCGTTCTCCCCGTCTCCTGAGAGGGGAGTTCTCATCGTGACCTGAGAGGGATGTTCTCGCCGTGTCCAGAGAGGGGAGATCTCCCCGTGTCCTGAGAGGTGAGATCTCCCCGTGTCCTGAGAATAGAGATCTCCCCGTGTCCTAAGAGGGGAGTCCTCCCCGTGTCCTGACAGGGGAGTTTTCCCCGTGTCCTGGGATGGGACTTCTCCCTGTTTCCTGAGAGGGGAGTTCTCCCCGTGTCCTGGGAGGGGAGTTCTCCCCGTGCCCTGACAGGGGAGTTCTCCCCATGTCCTGGGAGGTGAGTTCTCCCCGTTTCCTGAGAGGGGAGTTCTCCCCGTGTCCTGAGATGGGAGTTCTCCCCGTGTCCTAAGAGGGGAGTTCTCCCCGTGTCCTGACAGGGGAGTTCTCCCCGTGTGCTGGGAGGGGCGTTCTCCCCGTTTCCTGAGAGGGGAGTTCTCCCAGTGTCCTGAGAGAGGAGTTCTCCCCGTGTCATGAGAGGGGAGTTCTCCCCGGTGTCCTGAGAGGAGAGTACTCCCCGGTATCCTGAGAGGGGATTTCTCACCGTGTCCTGAGAGGGGAGTTCCCCCGTGTCCTGAGAGGGGAGTTCTCCCCGTGTCCTGAGAGGGGAGTTTTCCCCGTGTCCTGAGAGGGGAGATCTCCCCTTGTCCTGAGAGGGGTGTTCCCCCGTGTCCTGAGAGGGGAGTTCTCTCCGTGTCCTGAGAGGGGAATTCTCCCCGTGTCCTGTGAGGGGAGTTCGCCCCGTGTCCTGAGAGTGGAGTTCTCCCCGTGTCCGTAGAGGGGAGTTATCCCCGTGTCCAGAGAGGGGAGTTCTCCCCGTGTCCTGAGAGGGGAGTTCTCCCCGGTGTCCTGAGAGGGTAGTTCTCCCCGTATCCTGAGAGGGGAGTCCTCCCCGTGTCCTGTGAGGCGAGTTCGCCCCGTGTCCTGAGAGGGGAGTTCTCCCCGAGTCCTGAGAGAGGAGTTCTCCCCGTGTCCTGAGAGGGGATTTCTCCCCGTGTCCTGAGAGGGGAGTTCTCCCCTTGTCCTGAGAAGGGATTTCTCCCCGTGTCCTGAGAGGGGAGTTCTCCCCGTGTCCTGAGAGGCGAGTTCTCCCCGTGTCCTGAGAGGAGAGTTCTCCCCGTGTCCTGAGAGGGGAGTTCTCCACGTGTCCTGAGAGGGGAGTTCTCCCCGTGTCCTGAGAGGTGAGTTCTCCCCGTGTCCTGAGAGGGGAGTTCTCCCCGTGTCCTGAGAGGGGAGTTCTCCACGGTGTCCTGAGAGGCGAGTTCTCCCCGGTGTCCTGAGAGGGGAGTTCTCCCCGTGTCCAGAGAGGGGAGTTCTCCCCCCTGTCCTGAGAGGGGAGATCTCCCCGTGTCCTGAGAGAGGAGTTCTCCCCGTGTCCTGAGAGGGGATTTCTCCCCGTGTCCTGAGAGGGGATTTCTCCCCGTGTCCTGAGAGGGGAGTTCTCCCCGTGTCCAGAGAGGGGAGTTCTCCCCGTGTCCTGAGAAGGGAGTTCTCCCCGTGTCATGAGAGGGGAGTTCTCCCCGTGTCCTGAGAGGGGAGTTCTCCCCGTCTCCTGAGAGGAGAGTTCGCCCCGTGTCCTGAGAGGGGAGTTCTCCACGTGTCCTGAGAGGGGAGTTCTCCCCATGTCCTGAGAGAGGAGTTCTCCTTGTGTCCTGAGAGGGGAGTTCTCCCCGTGTCCTGAGAGTGGAGTTCTCCCCGTGTCCTGAGAGGGGAGTTCTCCCCTTGTCCTGAGAGGGGAGTTCTCCCCTTGTCCTGAGAGTGGAGTTCTCCCCGTCTCCTGAGAGGGGCGTTCTCCCCTTGACCTGAGAGGGGAGTTCTCGGCGTGTCCAGGGAGGGGAGTTCTCCCCGTGTCCTGAGAGGGGAGATCGATCCGTGTCCTGATAGGGGAGATCTCCCCTTGTCCTGAGAGTGGAGATCTCCCCGTTTCCTGAGAGGGGAGTCCTCCCCGTGTCCTGACAGGGGAGTTCTCCCCGTGTCCTGAGAGGGGAGTACTGCCCGGTGTCCTGAGAGGGGAGTTCTCACCGTGTCCTGAGAGGGGAGTTCCCCCCGTGTCCTAAGAGGGGAGTCCTCCCCGTGTCCTGACAGGGGAGTTGTCCCCGTGTCCTGGGATGGGACTTCTCCCTGTTTCCTGAGAGGGGAGTTCTCCCCGTGTCCTGGGAGGGGAGTTCTCCCTGTGCCCTGACAGGGGAGTTCTCCCCATGTCCTGGGAGGGGAGTTCTCCCCGTTTCCTGAGAGGGGAGTTCTCCCCGTGTCCTGAGATGGGAGTTCTCCCCGTGTCCTAAGAGGGGAGTTCTCCCCGTGTCCTGACAGGGGAGTTCTCCCCGTGTGCTGGGAGGGGCGTTCTTCCCGTTTCCTGAGAGGGGAGTTCTCCCAGTGTCCTGAGAGGGGAGTTCTCCCCGGGTTTTGAGAGGGGAGTTCTCCCCGTGTCATGAGAGGGGAGTTCTCCCCGGTGTCCTGAGAGGAGAGAACTCCCCGGTATCCTGAGAGGGGATTTCTCACCGTGTCCTGAGAGGGGAGTTCCCCCGTGTCCTGAGAGGGGAGTTCTCCCCGTGTCCTGAGAGGGGAGTTTTCCCCGTGTCCTGAGAGGGGAGATCTCCCCTTGTCCTGAGAGGGGTGTTCCCCCGTGTCCTGAGAGGGGAGTTCTCTCCGTGTCCTGAGAGGGGAGTTCTCCCCGTGTCCTGTGAGGGGAGTTCGCACCGTGTCCTGAGAGTGGAGTTCTCCCCGTGTCCGCAGAGGGGAGTTATCCCCGTGTCCAGAGAGGGGAGTTCTCCCCGTGTCCTGAGAGGGGAGTTCTCCCCGGTGTCCTGAGAGGGTAGTTCTCCCCGTATCCTGAGAGGGGAGTTCTCCCCGTGTCCTGTGAGGCGAGTTCGCCCCGTGTCCTGAGAGGGGAGTTCTCCCCGAGTCCTGAGAGAGGAGTTCTCCCCGTGTCCTGAGAGGGGATTTCTCCCCGTGTCCTGAGAGGGGAGTTCTCCCCTTGTCCTGAGAAGGGATTTCTCCCCGTGTCCTGAGAGGGGAGTTCTCCCCGTGTCCTGAGAGGCGAGTTCTCCCCGTGTCCTGAGAGGAGAGTTCTCCCCGTGTCCTGAGAGGGGAGTTCTCCACGTGTCCTGAGAGGGGAGTTCTCCCCGTGTCCTGAGAGGTGAGTTCTCCCCGTGTCCTGAGAGGGGAGTTCTCCCCGTGTCCTGAGAGGGGAGTTCTCCACGGTGTCCTGAGAGGCGAGTTCTCCCCGGTGTCCTGAGAGGGGAGTTCTCCCCGTGTCCAGAGAGGGGAGTTCTCCCCCCTGTCCTGAGAGGGGAGATCTCCCCGTGTCCTGAGAGAGGAGTTCTCCCCGTGTCCTGAGAGTGGATTTCTCCCCGTGTCCTGAGAGGGGAGTTCTCCCCGTGTCCAGAGAGGGGAGATCTCCCCGTGTCCTGAGAAGGGAGTTCTCCCCGTGTCATGAGAGGGGAGTTCTCCCCGTGTCCTGAGAGGGGAGTTCTCCCCGTCTCCTGAGAGGAGAGTTCGCCCCGTGTCCTGAGAGGGGAGTTCTCCACGTGCCCTGAGAGGGGAGTTCTCCCCGTGTCCTGAGAGAGGAGTTCTCCCCGTGTCCTGAGAGGGGAGTTCTCCCCGTGTCCTGAGAGTGGAGTTCTCCCCGTGTCCTGAGAGGGGAGTTCTCCCCGTGTCCTGAGAGGGGAGTTCTCCTCTTGTCCTGAGAGTGGAGTTCTCCCCGTCTCCTGAGAGGGGCGTTCTCCCCTTGACCTGAGAGGGCAGTTCTCGGCGTGTCCAGGGAGGGGAGTTCTCCCCGTGTCCTGAGAGGGGAGATCGATCCGTGTCCTGATAGGGGAGATCTCCCCTTGTCCTGAGATTGGAGATCTCCCCGTGTCCTGAGAGGGGAGTCCTCCCCGTTTCCTGACAGGGGAGTTCTCCCCATGTCCTGGGAGGGGAGTTCTCCCCGTTTCCTGAGAGGGGAGTCCTCCCCGTGTCCTGAGAGGGGAGTTCTCCCCGTGTCCTGACAGGGGAGTTCTCCCCGTGTCCTGGGAGGGGAGTTCTCCCCGTTTCCTGAGAGGGGAGTTCTCGCCGTGTCCTGAGAGGGGAGTTCTCCCCGTGTCCTGAGAGGGGAGTTCTCCCCGGTGTCCTGAGAGGGGAGTTCTCACCGTGTCCTGAGAGGGGAGTTCCCCCGTGTCCTGAGAGGGGAGTTCTCCCCATGTCCTGAGAGAGGAGTTCTCCCCATGTCCTGAGAGGGGAGTTCTCCCCGTGTCCTGAGAGGGGTGTTCCCCCGTGTCCTGAGAGGGGAGTTCTCTCCGTTTCCTGACAGGGGAGTTCGCCCCGTGTCCTGAGAGTGGACTTCTCCCCGTGTCCTGAGAGGGGAGTTCTGCCCGTGCCCTGAGAGGGGAGTTCCCCCCGTGTCCTGAGAGGGGAGTTCTCCCCTTCTCCTGAGAGGGGAGTTCTCCCCCGTGTCCTGAGAGGGGAGTTCTCCCAGTGTCCTGAGAGGAGAGTTCTCCGCGTGTCCTGAAAGGGGAGTTCTCCACATGTCCTGAGAGGGGAGTTCTCCCCGTGTCCTGAGAGAAGAGTTCTCCCCGTGTCTGAGAGGGGAGTTCTCCCCGGTGTCCTGAGAGGTGAGTTCTCCCGTGTCCTGAGAGGGGAGTTCTCCCCGGTGTCCTGAGAGGCGAGTTCTCCCCGTGTCCTGAGAGGGGAGTTCACCCCGTGTCCTGAGAGGGGAGTTGTCCCCATGTCCTGAGAGGGGAGTTCTCCCTGTGTCCTGAGAGGGGAGTTCTCCCCGTGTCCTGAGAGTGGAGTTCTCCCCGTCTCCTGAGAGGGGAGTTCTCCCCATGACCTGAGTGGGGAGTTCTCGCCGTGTCCAGAGAGGGAATTCTCCCCGTGTCCTGAGAGGGGAGATCTCCCCGTGTCCTGATAGGGGAGATCTCCCCTTGTCATGAGAGGGTAGATCTCCCCGTGTCCTGAGAGGGGAGTCCTCCCCGTGTCCTGACAGGGGAGTTCTCCCCGTGTCCTGGGAGGGGAGTTCTCCCCGTTTCCTGAGAGGAGAGTTCTCCCCGTGTCCTGAGAGGGGAGTTCTCCCTGTGTCCTGAGAGGGTAGTTATCCCCGTGTTCTGAGAGGGGAGTTCTCCCCGTGTCCTGAGAGGGGAGTTCTCCCCGTGTCCTGAGAAGGGAGTTCTCCCCGTGTCCTGAGAGGGGAGTTCTCCCCGTGTCCTGAGAGGGTTGTTCTCCCCGTGTCCTGAGAGGGGAGTTCTCCACGAGTCCTGAGAGGGGAGTTCTCCCCGTGTCCTGAGAGGGGAGTTCTCACCGTGTCCTGAGAGGGGAGTTCTCCCCGTTTCCTGAGAGGGGAGTTCTCCCCGGTGTCCTGAGAGGGGAGTTCTCCCCGGTTTCCTGAGAGGGGAGTTCTCCCCGTGTCCTGAGAGGGGAGCTCTCCCCCGTGTCCTGAGAGGGGAGTTCTCCCCATGTCCTGAGAGAGGAGTTCTCCCCGTGTCCTGAGAGGGGATTTCTCCCCGTGTCCTGAGAGAGGAGTTCTCCCCGAGTCCAGAGAGGGGAGTTCTCGCCGTGTCCTGAGAAGCGAGTTCTCCCCGTGTCATGAGAGGGGAGTTCTCCCCGTGTCCTGAGAGGGGAGTTCTCCCCCTGTCCTGAGAGGAGAGTTCTCCCCGTGTCCTGAGAGGGGAGTTCTCCACGTGTCCTGAGAGTGGAATTCTCCCCGTGTCCTGAGAGAGGAGTTCTCCCCGTGTCTGTGAGGGGAGTTCTCCCCGGTGTCCTGAGATGTGAGTTCTCCCGTGTCCTGAGAGGGGAGTTCTCCCCGGTGTCCTGAGAGGCAAGTTCTCCCCGTGTCCTGAGAGGGGATTTCGCCCCGTGTCCTGAGAGGGGAGTTCTCCCCGGGTCCTGAGAGGCGAGTTCTCCCCGTGTCCTGAGAGGGGAGTTCTCCCCGTGTCCTGAGAGTGGCGTTCTCCCCGTCTCCTGAGAGGGGAGTTCTCATCGTGACCTGAGAGGGATGTTCTCGCCGTGTCCAGAGAGGGGAGATCTCCCCGTGTCCTGAGAGGTGAGATCTCCCCGTGTCCTGAGAATAGAGATCTCCCCGTGTCCTAAGAGGGGAGTCCTCCCCGTGTCCTGACAGGGGAGTTTTCCCCGTGTCCTGGGATGGGACTTCTCCCTGTTTCCTGAGAGGGGAGTTCTCCCCGTGTCCTGGGAGGGGAGTTCTCCCCGTGCCCTGATAGGGGAGTTCTCCCCATGTCCTGGGAGGTGAGTTCTCCCCGTTTCCTGAGAGGGGAGTTCTCCCCGTGTCCTGAGATGGGAGTTCTCCCCGTGTCCTAAGAGGGGAGTTCTCCCCGTGTCCTGACAGGGGAGTTCTCCCCGTGTGCTGGGAGGGGCGTTCTCCCCGTTTCCTGAGAGGGGAGTTCTCCCAGTGTCCTGAGAGAGGAGTTCTCCCCGTGTCATGAGAGGGGAGTTCTCCCCGGTGTCCTGAGAGGAGAGTACTCCCCGGTATCCTGAGAGGGGATTTCTCACCGTGTCCTGAGAGGGGAGTTCCCCCGTGTCCTGAGAGGGGAGTTCTCCCCGTGTCCTGAGAGGGGAGTTTTCCCCGTGTCCTGAGAGGGGAGATCTCCCCTTGTCCTGAGAGGGGTGTTCCCCCGTGTCCTGAGAGGGGAGTTCTCTCCGTGTCCTGAGAGGGGAATTCTCCCCGTGTCCTGTGAGGGGAGTTCGCCCCGTGTCCTGAGAGTGGAGTTCTCCCCGTGTCCGTAGAGGGGAGTTATCCCCGTGTCCAGAGAGGGGAGTTCTCCCCGTGTCCTGAGAGGGGAGTTCTCCCCGGTGTCCTGAGAGGGTAGTTCTCCCCGTATCCTGAGAGGGGAGTCCTCCCCGTGTCCTGTGAGGCGAGTTCGCCCCGTGTCCTGAGAGGGGAGTTCTCCCCGAGTCCTGAGAGAGGAGTTCTCCCCGTGTCCTGAGAGGGGATTTCTCCCCGTGTCCTGAGAGGGGAGTTCTCCCCTTGTCCTGAGAAGGGATTTCTCCCCGTGTCCTGAGAGGGGAGTTCTCCCCGTGTCCTGAGAGGCGAGTTCTCCCCGTGTCCTGAGAGGAGAGTTCTCCCCGTGTCCTGAGAGGGGAGTTCTCCACGTGTCCTGAGAGGGGAGTTCTCCCCGTGTCCTGAGAGGTGAGTTCTCCCCGTGTCCTGAGAGGGGAGTTCTCCCCGTGTCCTGAGAGGGGAGTTCTCCACGGTGTCCTGAGAGGCGAGTTCTCCCCGGTGTCCTGAGAGGGGAGTTCTCCCCGTGTCCAGAGAGGGGAGTTCTCCCCCCTGTCCTGAGAGGGGAGATCTCCCCGTGTCCTGAGAGAGGAGTTCTCCCCGTGTCCTGAGAGGGGATTTCTCCCCGTGTCCTGAGAGGGGATTTCTCCCCGTGTCCTGAGAGGGGAGTTCTCCCCGTGTCCAGAGAGGGGAGTTCTCCCCGTGTCCTGAGAAGGGAGTTCTCCCCGTGTCATGAGAGGGGAGTTCTCCCCGTGTCCTGAGAGGGGAGTTCTCCCCGTCTCCTGAGAGGAGAGTTCGCCCCGTGTCCTGAGAGGGGAGTTCTCCACGTGTCCTGAGAGGGGAGTTCTCCCCATGTCCTGAGAGAGGAGTTCTCCTTGTGTCCTGAGAGGGGAGTTCTCCCCGTGTCCTGAGAGTGGAGTTCTCCCCGTGTCCTGAGAGGGGAGTTCTCCCCTTGTCCTGAGAGGGGAGTTCTCCCCTTGTCCTGAGAGTGGAGTTCTCCCCGTCTCCTGAGAGGGGCGTTCTCCCCTTGACCTGAGAGGGGAGTTCTCGGCGTGTCCAGGGAGGGGAGTTCTCCCCGTGTCCTGAGAGGGGAGATCGATCCGTGTCCTGATAGGGGAGATCTCCCCTTGTCCTGAGAGTGGAGATCTCCCCGTTTCCTGAGAGGGGAGTCCTCCCCGTGTCCTGACAGGGGAGTTCTCCCCGTGTCCTGAGAGGGGAGTACTGCCCGGTGTCCTGAGAGGGGAGTTCTCACCGTGTCCTGAGAGGGGAGATCCCCCGTGTCCTGAGAGGGGAGTTCTCCCCATGTCCTGAGAGAGGAGTTCTCCCCGTGTCCTGAGAGGGGAGTTCTCCCCGTGTCCTGAGAGGGGAGATCTCCCCTTGTCCTGAGAGGGGTGTTCCCCCGTGTCCTGAGAGGGGAGTTCTCTCCGTGTCCTGAGAGGGGAGTTCGCCCCGTGTCCTGAGAGTGGACTTCTCCCCGTGTCCTGAGAGGGGAGTTCTGCCCGTGCCCTGAGAGGGGAGTTCCCCCCGTGTCCTGAGAGGGGAGTTCTCCCCTTCTCCTGAGAGGGGAGTTCTCCCCCGTGTCCTGAGAGGGGAGTTCTCCGCGTGTTCTGAGAGGGGAGTTATCCCCATGTCCTGAGGGTGGAGTTCTCCCCGTGTCCTGAGAGGGGAGTTCTCCCCGTGTCCTGAGAGGGGAGTTCTCCCTGTGTCCTGAGAGGGGAGTTCTCCCCGTGTCCTTAGAGTGGACTCCTCCCCGTTTCCTGAGAGGGGAGTTCTGCCCGTGTCCTGAGAGGGGAGTTCTCCCCGTGTCCTGAGAGGGGAGTTCTCCTCTTCTCCTGAGAGGGGAGTTCTCCCCCGTGTCCTGAGAGGGGAGTTCTCCGCGTGTTCTGAGAGGGGAGTTCTCCCCGTGTCCTGAGAGTGGAGTTCTCCCCGTGTCCTGAGAGGGGAGTTCTCCCCGTGTCTTGAGAGTGGAGTTCTCCCCGTGTCCTGAGAGGGGAGTTCTCCCCGTGTCCTGAGAGGGGAGATCTCCGCGTGTCCTGAGAGGGGAGTTCTCCCCGTGTCCTGAGAGGGGAGTTCTCCCCGTGTCCTGAGAGTGGAGTTCTCCCCGTGTCATGAGAGGGGAGTTCTCCCCGCGTCCTGAGAGGGGAGTTCTCCTCGTGTCCTGAGAGGGGAGTTCTCCCTGTGTCCTGAGAGGGGAGTTCTCCCCGTGTCCTGAGAGGGGAGTTCTCCCCGTGTCCAGAGAGGGGAGTTCTCCCCGTGTCCTGAGAGGGAAGTTCTCCCCATGTCCTGAGAGGTGAGTTCTCCCCGTGTCCTGAGAGGGGAGTTCTCCCCTTCTCCTGAGAGGGGAGTTCTCCCCCGTGTCCTGAGAGGGGAGTTCTCCGTGTGTCCTGAGAGGGGAGTTCTCCCCGTGTCCTGAGAGTGGCGTTCTCCCCGTGTCCTGAGAGGGGAGTTCTCCCCTTCTCCTGAGAGGGGAGTTCACCCCCGTGTCCTGAGAGGGGTGTTCTCCCCCGTGTCCTGAGAGGGGAGTTCTCCCCGTGTCCTGAGAGGTGATTTCTCCCCGTGTCCTGAGAGGGGATTTCTCCCCGTGTCCTGAGAGGTGAGTTCCCCCCGTGTCCTGAGAGTGGAGTTCTCCCTGGTGTCCTGAGAGGGGAGTTCTCCCCGTGTCCTGAGAGGGGTGCTCTCCCCGTGTTCTGAGAGGGGAGTTCTCCCCGTGTCCTGAGAGTGGAGTTCTCCCCGTGCCCTGAGAGTGGAGTTCTCCACGTGTCCTGAGAGGGGAGTTCTCCCCGTGTCCTGAGAGTGGAGTTCTCCCCGTCACCTGAGTGAGGAGTTCTCGCCGTGTTCTGAGAGGGGAGTTCTCCCAGTGTCCTGAGAGGGGAGTTCTCCCCGTGTCCTGAGAGGGGAGTTCTCCCCGTGTCCTGACAGGGGAGTTCTCCCCGTGTCCTGGGATGGGAGTTCTCCCCGTGTCCTGAGAGGGGAGTTCTCCCCGTGTCCTGAGAGGGGAGTTCTCCCCGTGTCCTGAGAGGGGAGTTCTCCCCGTGTCCTGAGAGGGGAGTTCTCCCCGTGTCCTGAGAGGAGAGATCTCCCCTTGTCCTGAGAGGGGAGTTCTCCCCGTTTCCTGAGAGAGGAGTTCTCCCCGTGTCCTGAGAGAGGAATTCTCCCCATGTCCTGAGAAGGGAGTTCTCCCCGTGTCCTGAGAGGGGAGTTCTCCCCATATCCTGAGAGGGGAGTTCTCCCCGTGTCCTGAGAGGGGAGATCTCCCCGTGAACTGAGAGGGGAGTTCTCCCCGTGTCCTGGGAGGGGAGTTCTCCCCGTGTCCTGAGAGGTGAGTTCTCCCCGTGTCCTGAGAGGGGAGTTCTCCCCGTGTCCTGAGAGGGGAGTTCTCCCCGTCTCCTGAGAGGGGAGTTCTCCCCGTGAACTGAGAGGGGAGCTCTCCCCGTGTCCTGGGAGGGGAGATCGATCCGTGTCCTGATAGGGGAGATCTCCCCTTGTCCTGAGAGTGGAGATCTCCCCGTGTCCTGAGAGGGGAGTCCTCCCCGTGTCCTGACAGGGGAGATCTCCCCATGTCCTGGGAGGGGAGTTCTCCCCGTTTCCTGAGAGGGGAGTCCTCCCCGTGTCCTGAGAGGGGAGTTCTCCCCGTGTCCTGACAGGGGAGTTCTCCCCGTGTCCTGGGAGGGGAGTTCTCCCCGTTTCCTGAGAGGGGAGTTCTCGCCGTGTCCTGAGAGGGGAGTTCTCCCCGTGTCCTGAGAGGGTAGTACTCCCCGGTGTCCTGAGAGGGGAGTTCTCACCGTGTCCTGAGAGGGGAGTTCCCCCGTGTCCTGAGAGGGTAGTTCTCCCCATGTCCTGAGAGAGGAGTTCTCCCCGTGTCCTGAGAGGGGAGTTCTCCCCGTGTCCTGAGAGGGGAGATCTCCCCTTGTCCTGAGAGGGGTGTTCCCCCGTGTCCTGAGAGGGGAGTTCTCTCCGTGTCCTGAGAGGGGAGTTCGCCCCGTGTCCTGAGAGTGGACATCTCCCCGTGTCCTGAGAGGGGAGTTCTGCCCGTGCCCTGAGAGGGGAGTTCCCCCCGTGTCCTGAGAGGGGAGTTCTCCCCTTCTCCTGAGAGGGGAGTTCTCCCCCGTGTCCTGAGAGGGGAGTTCTCCGCGTGTTCTGAGAGGGGAGTTATCCCCATGTCCTGAGGGTGGAGTTCTCCCCGTGTCCTGAGAGGGGAGTTCTCCCCGTGTCCTGAGAGGGGAGTTCTCCCTGTGTCCTGAGAGGGCAGTTCTCCCTGTGTCCTGAGAGTGGACTTCTCCCCGTGTCCTGAGAGGGGAGTTCTGCCCGTGCCCTGAGAGGGGAGTTCCCCCCGTGTCCTGAGAGGGGAGTTCTCCCCTTCTCCTGAGAGGGGAGTTCTCCCCCGTGTCCTGAGAGGGGAGTTCTCCGCGTGTTCTGAGAGGGGAGTTATCCCCGTGTCCTGAGGGTGGAGTTCTCCCCGTGTCCTGAGAGGGGAGTTCTCCCCGTGTCCTGAGAGGGGAGTTCTCCCTGTGTCCTGAGAGGGGTGTTCTCCCCGTGTCCTTAGAGTGGACTTCTCCCCGTTTCCTGAGAGGGGAGTTCTGCCCGTGTCCTGAGAGGGGAGTTCTCCCCGTGTCCTGAGAGGGGAGTTCTCCTCTTCTCCTGAGAGGGGAGTTCTCCCCCGTGTCCTGAGAGGGGAGTTCTCCGCGTGTTCTGAGAGGGGAGTTCTCCCCGTGTCCTGAGAGTGGAGTTCTCCCCGTGTCCTGAGAGGGGAGTTCTCCCCGTGTCCTGAGAGGGGAGTTCTCCCCGTGTCCTGAGAGGGGAGTTCTCCGCGTGTCCAGAGAGGGGAGTTCTCCCCGTGTCCTGAGAGGGGAGTTCTCCCCGTGTCCTGAGAGTGGAGTTCTCCCCGTGTCATGAGAGGGGAGTTCTCCCCGCGTCCTGAGAGGGGAGTTCTCCCCGTGTCCTGAGAGGGGAGTTCTCCCCGTGTCCTGAGAGGGGAGTTCTCCCCGTGTCCTGAGAGGTGAGTTCTCCCCGTGACCAGAGAGGGGAGTTCTCCCCGTGTCCTGAGAGGGAAGTTCTCCCCATGTCCTGAGAGGTGAGTTCTCCCCGTGTCCTGAGAGGGGAGTTCTCCCCTTCTCCTGAGAGGGGAGTACTCCCCCGTGTCCTGAGAGGGGAGTTCTCCGTGTGTCCTGAGAGGGGAGTTCTCCCTGTGTCCTGAGAGTGGCGTTCTCCCCGTGTCCTGAGAGGGGAGTTCTCCCCTTCTCCTGAGAGGGGAGTTCTCCCCCGTGTCCTGAGAGGGGTGTTCTCCCCCGTGACCTGAGAGTGGAGTTCTCCCCGTGTCCTGAGAGGTGATTTCTCCCCGTGTCCTGAGAGGGGATTTCTCCCCGTGTCCTGAGAGGTGAGTTCTCCCCGTGTCCTGAGAGTGGAGTTCTCCCTGGTGTCCTGAGAGGGGAGTTCTCCCCGTGTCCTGAGAGGGGTGCTCTCCCCGTGTTCTGAGAGGGGAGTTCTCCCCGTGTCCTGAGAGTGGAGTTCTCCCCGTGCCCTGAGAGTGGAGTTCTCCACGTGTCCTGAGAGGGGAGTTCCCCCCGTGTACTGAGAGGGGAGTTCTCCCCGTGTCCTGAGAGAGGAGTTCTCCCCGTCACCTGAGTGAGGAGTTCTCGCCGTGTTCTGAGAGGGGAGTTCTCCCAGTGTCCTGAGAGGGGAGTTCTCCCCGTGTCCTGAGAGGGGAGTTCTCCCCGTGTCCTGACAGGGGAGTTCTCCCCGTGTCCTGGGATGGGAGTTCTCCCCGTGTCCTGAGAGGGGAGTTCTCCCCGTGTCCTGAGAGGGGAGTTCTCCCCGTGTCCTGAGAGGGGAGTTCTCCCCGTGTCCTGAGAGGGGAGTTCTCCCCGTGTCCTGAGAGGGGAGTTCTCCCCGTGTCCTGAGAGGAGAGATCTCCCCTTGTCCTGAGAGGGGAGTTCACCCCGTTTCCTGAGAGAGGAGTTCTCCCCGTGTCCTGAGAGAGGAATTCTCCCCGTGTCCTGAGAGGGGAGTTCTCCCCGTGTCCTGAGAGGGGAGATCTCCCCGTGAACTGAGAGGGGAGTTCTCCCCGTGTCCTGGGAGGGGAGTTCTCCCCGTGTCCTGAGAGGGGAGTTCTCCCCGTGTCCTGAGAGGGGAGTTCTCCCCGTGTCCTGAGAGGGGAGTTCTCCCCGTGTCCTGAGAGGGGAGTTCTCCCCGTGTCCTGAGAGGAGAGATCTCCCCTTGTCCTGAGAGGGGAGTTCTCCCCGTTTCCTGACAGAGGAGTTCTCCCCGTGTCCTGAGAGAGGAATTCTCCCCGTGTCCTGAGAGGGGAGTTCTCCCCGTGTCCTGAGAGGGGAGTTCTCCCCATGTCCTGAGAGGGGAGTTCTCCCCGTCTCCTGAGAGGGGAGTTCTCCCCGTGAACTGAGAGGGGAGTTCTCCCCGTGTCCTGGGAGGGGAGTTCTCCCCCATGCCCTGAGGGGGGAGTTATCCGCGTGTCCTGAGAGGGGAGTTCTCCGCGTGTCCTGAGATGGGAGTTCTCCCAGTGTCCTGAAAGTGGAGTTCTCCCCCGTGTCCTGAGAGAGGAGTTCTCCCCGTGTCCTGAGAGGGGAGTTCTCCCCGTGTCCTGAGAGGGGAGTTCTCCCCTTGTCCTGAGAAGGGAGTTCTCCACGTGTCCTGAGAGGGGAGTTCTCCCCCGTGTCCTGAGAGGGGAGTTCTCCCCCGTGTCCTGAGAGGGGAGTTCTCCCCGTGTCCTGAGAAAGGAGTTCTACCCGTGTCCTGAGAGGGGAGTTCTCCCCGTGTCCTGAGAGGGGAGTTCTCCGCGTGTCCTGAGAGGGAAGTTCTCCCCGTGTCCTGAGAGTGGACTTCTCCCCGTGTCCTGAGAGGGGAGTTCTGCCCGTGTCCTGAGAGGGGAGTTCTCCCCGTGTCCTGAGAGGGGAGTTCTCCCCCGTGTCCTGAGAGGGGAGTTCTCCGCGTGTCCTGAGAGGGAAGTTCTCCCCGTGTCCTGAGAGTGGACTTCTCCCCGTGTCCTGAGAGGGGAGTTCTGCCCGTGTCCTGAGAGGGGAGTTCTCCCCGTGTCCTGAGAGGGGAGTTCTCCCCCGTGTCCTGAGAGGGGAGTTCTCCGCGTTTTCTGAGAGGGGAGTTCTCCCCCGTGTCCTGAGAGGGGAGTTCTCCGCGTTTTCTGAGAGGGGAGTTCTCCCTGTGTCCTGAGAGGGGATTGCTCCATTTGTCCTGAGAGGGGCGTTCTCCCCGTGACCTGAGAGCGGAGTTCTCGCCGTGTCCTGAGAGGAGTGTTCTCCCCGTCTCCTGAGAGGGGAGTTCTCCCCTTCTCCTGAGATGGGAGATCTCCCCATGGTTTCCTGAGAGTGGAGTTCTCCCGGTGCCCTGAGAGGGGAGTTCTCCCAGTGTCCTGAGAGGGGAGTTCTCCCCCGTTTCCTGAGAGGGGAGTTCTCCCCGTGTCCTGAGAGGGGAGTTCACCCCGTGTCCTGAGAGGGGAGTTCTCCCCGGTGGCCTGAGAGCGGAGTTCTCCCCGTGTCCTGAGAGGGGAGTTATCCCCCTGTCCTGAGAGGGGATTTCTCCGCCGTGTCCTGAGAGTGGAGTTCTCCCCCGTGTCCTGAGATGGGCGTTCTCCCTGTGTCCTGAGAGGGGAGTTCTCCCCCTGTCCTGAGAGAGGAGTTCTCCCCCGTGTCCTGAGAGGGGAGATCTCTTCGTGTCCTGAGAGTGGAGTTCTCATCGTGTCCTGAGAGGGGAATTCTCCGCGTGTCCTGAGATGGAAGTTCTCCCAGTGTCCTGAAAGGGGAGTTCTCCCCGTGTCCTGAGAGAGGAATTCTCCCCGTGTCCTGAGAGGGGAGTTCACCCCGTATCCTAAGAGGGGAGTTCTCCCCGTGTCCTGAGAGGGGAGCTCTCAACGTGTCCTTAGAGAGGAGTCCTCTCCTTGTCCAGAGAGGGGAGTTCTCCCCGTGTCCTGAGCGTGAAGTTCTCCCCGTGTCCTGAGAGGGGAGTTCTCCCCGTGTCCTGTGAGAGGAGTTCTCCCCATGTCCTGAGAGGAGAGTTCTCCACGTGTCCTGAGAGGGGAGTTCTCCCCGTGTCCTGAGAGGTGCGTTCTCCCCGTGTCCTGAGAGGGGAGTTCTCCCCGTGTCCTGAGAGGGGAGTTCTCCACGGTGTCCTGAGAGGCGAGTTCTCCCCGGTGTCCTGAGAGGGGAGTTCTCCCCGTGTCCAGAGAGGGGAGTTCTCCCCCCTGTCCTGAGAGGGGAGATCTCCCCGTGTCCTGAGAGAGGAGTTCTCCCCGTGTCCTGAGAGGGGATTTCTCCCCGTGTCCTGAGAGGGAATTTCTCCCCGTGTCCTGAGAGGGGAGTTCTCCCCGTGTCCAGAGAGGGGAGTTCTCCCCGTGTCCTGAGAAGGGAGTTCTCCCCGTGTCATGAGAGGGGAGTTCTCCCCGTGTCCTGAGAGGGGAGTTCTCCCCGTCTCCTGAGAGGAGAGTTCGCCCCGTGTCCTGAGAGGGGAGTTCTCCACGTGTCCTGAGAGGGGAGTTCTCCCCGTGTCCTGAGAGAGGAGTTCTCCTTGTGTCCTGAGAGGGGAGTTCTCCCCGTGTCCTGAGAGTGGAGTTCTCCCCGTGTCCTGAGAGGGGAGTTCTCCCCTTGTCCTGAGAGGGGAGTTCTCCCCTTGTCCTGAGAGTGGAGTTCTCACCGTCTCCTGAGAGGGGCGTTCTCCCCTTGACCTGAGAGGGGAGTTCTCGGCGTGTCCAGGGAGGGGAGTTCTCCCCGTGTCCTGAGAGGTGAGTTCTCCCCGTGTCCTGAGAGTGGAGTTCTCCCTGGTGTCCTGAGAGGGGAGTTCTCCCCGTGTCCTGAGAGGGGTGCTCTCCCCGTGTTCTGAGAGGGGAGTTCTCCCCGTGTCCTGAGAGTGGAGTTCTCCCCGTGCCCTGAGAGTGGAGTTCTCCACGTGTCCTGAGAGGGGAGTTCCCCCCGTGTACTGAGAGGGGAGTTCTCCCCGTGTCCTGAGAGAGGAGTTCTCCCCGTCACCTGAGTGAGGAGTTCTCGCCGTGTTCTGAGAGGGGAGTTCTCCCAGTTTCCTGAGAGGGGAGTTCTCCCCGTGTCCTGAGAGGGGAGTTCTCCCCGTGTCCTGACAGGGGAGTTCTCCCCGTGTCCTGGGATGGGAGTTCTCCCCGTGTCCTGAGAGGGGAGATCTCCCCGTGTCCTGAGAGGGGAGTTCTCCCCGTGTCCTGAGAGGGGAGTTCTCCCCGTGTCCTGAGAGGGGAGTTCTCCCCGTGTCCTGAGAGGGGAGTTCTCCCCGTGTCCTGAGAGGAGAGATCTCCCCTTGTCCTGAGAGGGGAGTTCACCCCGTTTCCTGAGAGAGGAGTTCTCCCCGTGTCCTGAGAGAGGAATTCTCCCCGTGTCCTGAGAGGGGAGTTCTCCCCGTGTCCTGAGAGGGGAGATCTCCCCGTGAACTGAGAGGGGAGTTCTCCCCATGTCCTGGGAGGGGAGTTCTCCCCGTGTCCTGAGAGGGGAGTTCTCCCCGTTTCCTGAGAGGGGAGTTCTCCCCGTGTCCTGAGAGGGGAGTTCTCCCCGTGTCCTGAGAGGGGAGTTCTCCCCGTGTCCTGAGAGGAGAGATCTCCCCTTGTCCTGAGAGGGGAGTTCTCCCCGTTTCCTGACAGAGGAGTTCTCCCCGTGTCCTGAGAGAGGAATTCTCCCCATGTCCTGAGAGGGGAGTTCTCCCCGTGTCCTGAGAGGGGAGTTCTCCCCATGTCCTGAGAGGGGAGTTCTCCCCGTCTCCTGAGAGGGGAGTTCTCCCCGTGAACTGAGAGGGGAGTTCTCCCCGTGTCCTGGGAGGGGAGTTCTCCCCCATGCCCTGAGGGGGGAGTTCTCCGCGTGTCCTGAGAGGGGAGTTCTCCGCGTGTCCTGAGATGGGAGTTCTCCCAGTGTCCTGAAAGTGGAGTTCTCCCCCGTGTCCTGAGAGAGGAGTTCTCCCTGTGTCCTGAGAGGGGAGTTCTCCCCGTGTCCTGAGAGGGGAGTTCTCCCCTTGTCCTGAGAAGGGAGTTCTCCACGTGTCCTGAGAGGGGAGTTCTCCCCCGTGTCCTGAGAGGGGAGTTCTCCCCCGTGTCCTGAGAGGGGAGTTCTCCCCGTGTCCTGAGAAAGGAGTTCTACCCGTGTACTGAGAGGGGAGTACTCCCCGTGTCCTGAGAGGGGAGTTCTCCGCGTGTCCTGAGAGGGAAGTTCTCCCCGTGTCCTGAGAGTGGACTTCTCCCCGTGTCCTGAGAGGGGAGTTCTGCCCGTGTCCTGAGAGGGGAGTTCTCCCCGTGTCCTGAGAGGGGAGTTCTCCCCCGTGTCCTGAGAGGGGAGTTCTCCGCGTTTTCTGAGAGGGGAGTTCTCCCCGTGTCCTGAGAGTGGAGTTCTCCCCGTGTCCTGAGAGGGGAGTTCTCCCCGTGTCCTGAGAGGGGAGTTCTCCCTGTGTCCTGAGAGGGGATTGCTCCCTTTGTCCTGAGAGGGGAGTTCTCCCCGTGACCTGAGAGCGGAGTTCTCGCCGTGTCCTGAGAGGAGTGTTCTCCCCGTCTCCTGAGAGGGGTGTTCTCCCCTTCTCCTGAGATGGGAGATCTCCCCATGGTTTCCTGAGAGTGGAGTTCTCCCGGTGCCCTGAGAGGGGAGTTCTCCCAGTGTCCTGAGAGGGGAGTTCTCCCCCGTTTCCTGAGAGGGGAGTTCTCCCCGTGTCCTGAGAGGGGAGTTCACCCCGTGTCCTGAGAGGGGAGTTCTCCCCGGTGACCTGAGAGGGGAGTTCTCCCCGTGTCCTGAGAGCGGAGTTCTCCCCGTGTCCTGAGAGGGGAGTTATCTCCCTGTCCTGAGAGGGGATTTCTCCGCCGTGTCCTGAGAGTGGAGTTCTCCCCCGTGTCCTGAGATGGGCGTTCTCCCTGTGTCCTGAGAGGGGAGTTCTCCCCCTGTCCTGAGAGAGGAGTTCTCCCCCGTGTCCTGAGAGGGGAGATCTCTTCGTGTCCTGAGAGTGGAGTTCTCATCGTGTCCTGAGAGGGGAGTTCTCCGCGTGTCCTGAGATGGGAGTTCTCCCAGTGTCCTGAAAGGGGAGTTCTCCCCGTGTCCTGAGAGAGGAATTCTCCCCGTGTCCTGAGAGGGGAGTTCACCCCGTATCCTAAGAGGGGAGTTCTCCCCGTGTCCTGAGAGGGGAGCTCTCCCCGTGTCCTGAGAGAGGAGTCCTCTCCTTGTCCAGAGAGGGGAGTTCTCCCCGTGTCCTGAGAGTGAAGTTCTCCCCGTGTCCTGAGAGGGGAGTTCTCCCCGTGTCCTGTGAGAGGAGTTCTCCCCATGTCCTGAGAGGGGAGTTCTCCACGTGTCCTGAGAGGGGAGTTCTCCCCGTGTCCTGAGAGGTGCGTTCTCCCCGTGTCCTGAGAGGGGAGTTCTCCCCGTGTCCTGAGAGGGGAGTTCTCCACGGTGTCCTGAGAGGCGAGTTCTCCCCGGAGTCCTGAGAGGGGAGTTCTCCCCGTGTCCAGAGAGGGGAGTTCTCCCCCCTGTCCTGAGAGGGGAGATCTCCCCGTGACCTGAGAGAGGAGTTCTCCCCGTGTCCTGAGAGGGGATTTCTCCCCGTGTCCTGAGAGGGGATTTCTCCCCGTGTCCTGAGAGGGGAGTTCTCCCCGTGTCCAGAGAGGGGAGTTCTCCCCGTGTCCTGAGAAGGGAGTTCTCCCCGTGTCATGAGAGGGGAGTTCTCCCCGTGTCCTGAGAGGGGAGTTCTCCCCGTCTCCTGAGAGGAGAGTTCGCCCCGTGTCCTGAGAGGGGAGTTCTCCACGTGTCCTGAGAGGGGAGTTCTCCCCGTGTCCTGAGAGAGGAGTTCTCCTTGTGTCCTGAGAGGGGAGTTCTCCCCGTGTCCTGAGAGTGGAGTTCTCCCCGTGTCCTGAGAGGGGAGTTCTCCCCTTGTCCTGAGAGGGGAGTTCCCCCCGTGTACTGAGAGGGGAGTTCTCCCCGTGTCCTGAGAGAGGAGTTCTCCCCGTCACCTGAGTGAGGAGTTCTCGCCGTGTTCTGAGAGGGGAGTTCTCCCAGTGTCCTGAGAGGGGAGCTCTCCCCGTGTCCTGAGAGGGGAGTTCTCCCCGTGTCCTGACAGGGGAGTTCTCCCCGTGTCCTGGGATGGGAGTTCTCCCCGTGTCCTGAGAGGGGAGTTCTCCCCGTGTCCTGAGAGGGGAGTTCTCCCCGTGTCCTGAGAGGGGAGTTCTCCCCGTGTCCTGAGAGGGGAGTTCTCCCCGTGTCCTGAGAGGGGAGTTCTCCCCGTGTCCTGAGAGGAGAGATCTCCCCTTGTCCTGAGAGGGGAGTTCACCCCGTTTCCTGAGAGAGGAGTTCTCCCCGTGTCCTGAGAGAGGAATTCTCCCCGTGTCCTGAGAGGGGAGTTCTCCCCGTGTCCTGAGAGGGGAGATCTCCCCGTGAACTGAGAGGGGAGTTCTCCCCGTGTCCTGGGAGGGGAGTTCTCCCCGTGTCCTGAGAGGGGAGTTCTCCCCGTGTCCTGAGAGGGGAGTTCTCCCCGTGTCCTGAGAGGGGAGTTCTCCCCGTGTCCTGAGAGGGGAGTTCTCCCCGTGTCCTGAGAGGAGAGATCTCCCCTTGTCCTGAGAGGGGAGTTCTCCCCGTTTCCTGACAGAGGAGTTCTCCCCGTGTCCTGAGAGAGGAATTCTCCCCGTGTCCTGAGAGGGGAGTTCTCCCCGTGTCCTGAGAGGGGAGTTCTCCCCATGTCCTGAGAGGGGAGTTCTCCCCGTCTCCTGAGAGGGGAGTTCTCCCCGTGAACTGAGAGGGGAGTTCTCCCCGTGTCCTGGGAGGGGAGTTCTCCCCCATGCCCTGAGGGGGGAGTTATCCGCGTGTCCTGAGAGGGGAGTTCTCCGCGTGTCCTGAGATGGGAGTTCTCCCAGTGTCCTGAAAGTGGAGTTCTCCCCCGTGTCCTGAGAGAGGAGTTCTCCCCGTGTCCTGAGAGGGGAGTTCTCCCCGTGTCCTGAGAGGGGAGTTCTCCCCTTGTCCTGAGAAGGGAGTTCTCCACGTGTCCTGAGAGGGGAGTTCTCCCCCGTGTCCTGAGAGGGGAGTTCTCCCCCGTGTCCTGAGAGGGGAGTTCTCCCCGTGTCCTGAGAAAGGAGTTCTACCCGTGTCCTGAGAGGGGAGTTCTCCCCGTGTCCTGAGAGGGGAGTTCTCCGCGTGTCCTGAGAGGGAAGTTCTCCCCGTGTCCTGAGAGTGGACTTCTCCCCGTGTCCTGAGAGGGGAGTTCTGCCCGTGTCCTGAGAGGGGAGTTCTCCCCGTGTCCTGAGAGGGGAGTTCTCCCCCGTGTCCTGAGAGGGGAGTTCTCCGCGTTTTCTGAGAGGGGAGTTCTCCCCGTGTCCTGAGAGTGGAGTTCTCCCCGTGTCCTGAGAGGGGAGTTCTCCCTGTGTCCTGAGAGGGGATTGCTCCCTTTGTCCTGAGAGGGGCGTTCTCCCCGTGACCTGAGAGCGGAGTTCTCGCCGTGTCCTGAGAGGAGTGTTCTCCCCGTCTCCTGAGAGGGGAGTTCTCCCCTTCTCCTGAGATGGGAGATCTCCCCATGGTTTCCTGAGAGTGGAGTTCTCCCGGTGCCCTGAGAGGGGATTTCTCCCAGTGTCCTGAGAGGGGAGTTCTCCCCCGTTTCCTGAGAGGGGAGTTCTCCCCGTGTCCTGAGAGGGGAGTTCACCCCGTGTCCTGAGAGGGGAGTTCTCCCCGGTGGCCTGAGAGCGGAGTTCTCCCCGTGTCCTGAGAGGGGAGTTATCCCCCTGTCCTGAGAGGGGATTTCTCCGCCGTGTCCTGAGAGTGGAGTTCTCCCCCGTGTCCTGAGATGGGCGTTCTCCCTGTGTCCTGAGAGGGGAGTTCTCCCCCTGTCCTGAGAGAGGAGTTCTCCCCCGTGTCCTGAGAGGGGAGATCTCTTCATGTCCTGAGAGTGGAGTTCTCATCGTGTCCTGAGAGGGGAGTTCTCCGCGTGTCCTGAGATGGAAGTTCTCCCAGTGTCCTGAAAGGGGAGTTCTCCCCGTGTCCTGAGAGAGGAATTCTCCCCGTGTCCTGAGAGGGGAGTTCACCCCGTATCCTAAGAGGGGAGTTCTCCCCGTGTCCTGAGAGGGGAGCTCTCAACGTGTCCTGAGAGAGGAGTCCTCTCCTTGTCCAGAGAGGGGAGTTCTCCCCGTGTCCTGAGCGTGAAGTTCTCCCCGTGTCCTGAGAGGGGAGTTCTCCCCGTGTCCTGTGAGAGGAGTTCTCCCCATGTCCTGAGAGGAGAGTTCTCCACGTGTCCTGAGAGGGGAGTTCTCCCCGTGTCCTGAGAGGTGCGTTCTCCCCGTGTCCTGAGAGGGGAGTTCTCCCCGTGTCCTGAGAGGGGAGTTCTCCACGGTGTCCTGAGAGGCGAGTTCTCCCCGGTGTCCTGAGAGGGGAGTTCTCCCCGTGTCCAGAGAGGGGAGTTCTCCCCCCTGTCCTGAGAGGGGAGATCTCCCCGTGTCCTGAGAGAGGAGTTCTCCCCGTGTCCTGAGAGGGGATTTCTCCCCGTGTCCTGAGAGGGAATTTCTCCCCGTGTCCTGAGAGGGGAGTTCTCCCCGTGTCCAGAGAGGGGAGTTCTCCCCGTGTCCTGAGAAGGGAGTTCTCCCCGTGTCATGAGAGGGGAGTTCTCCCCGTGTCCTGAGAGGGGAGTTCTCCCCGTCTCCTGAGAGGAGAGTTCGCCCCGTGTCCTGAGAGGGGAGTTCTCCACGTGTCCTGAGAGGGGAGTTCTCCCCGTGTCCTGAGAGAGGAGTTCTCCTTGTGTCCTGAGAGGGGAGTTCTCCCCGTGTCCTGAGAGTGGAGTTCTCCCCGTGTCCTGAGAGGGGAGTTCTCCCCTTGTCCTGAGAGGGGAGTTCTCCCCTTGTCCTGAGAGTGGAGTTCTCCCCGTCTCCTGAGAGGGGCGTTCTCCCCTTGACCTGAGAGGGGAGTTCTCGGCGTGTCCAGGGAGGGGAGTTCTCCCCGTGTCCTGAGAGGTGAGTTCTCCCCGTGTCCTGAGAGTGGAGTTCTCCCTGGTGTCCTGAGAGGGGAGTTCTCCCCGTGTCCTGAGAGGGGTGCTCTCCCCGTGTTCTGAGAGGGGAGTTCTCCCCGTGTCCTGAGAGTGGAGTTCTCCCCGTGCCCTGAGAGTGGAGTTCTCCACGTGTCCTGAGAGGGGAGTTCCCCCCGTGTACTGAGAGGGGAGTTCTCCCCGTGTCCTGAGAGAGGAGTTCTCCCCGTCACCTGAGTGAGGAGTTCTCGCCGTGTTCTGAGAGGGGAGTTCTCCCAGTTTCCTGAGAGGGGAGTTCTCCCCGTGTCCTGAGAGGGGAGTTCTCCCCGTGTCCTGACAGGGGAGTTCTCCCCGTGTCCTGGGATGGGAGTTCTCCCCGTGTCCTGAGAGGGGAGATCTCCCCGTGTCCTGAGAGGGGAGTTCTCCCCGTGTCCTGAGAGGGGAGTTCTCCCCGTGTCCTGAGAGGGGAGTTCTCCCCGTGTCCTGAGAGGGGAGTTCTCCCCGTGTCCTGAGAGGAGAGATCTCCCCTTGTCCTGAGAGGGGAGTTCACCCCGTTTCCTGAGAGAGGAGTTCTCCCCGTGTCCTGAGAGAGGAATTCTCCCCGTGTCCTGAGAGGGGAGTTCTCCCCGTGTCCTGAGAGGGGAGATCTCCCCGTGAACTGAGAGGGGAGTTCTCCCCGTGTCCTGGGAGGGGAGTTCTCCCCGTGTCCTGAGAGGGGAGTTCTCCCCGTTTCCTGAGAGGGGAGTTCTCCCCGTGTCCTGAGAGGGGAGTTCTCCCCGTGTCCTGAGAGGGGAGTTCTCCCCGTGTCCTGAGAGGAGAGATCTCCCCTTGTCCTGAGAGGGGAGTTCTCCCCGTTTCCTGACAGAGGAGTTCTCCCCGTGTCCTGAGAGAGGAATTCTCCCCATGTCCTGAGAGGGGAGTTCTCCCCGTGTCCTGAGAGGGGAGTTCTCCCCATGTCCTGAGAGGGGAGTTCTCCCCGTCTCCTGAGAGGGGAGTTCTCCCCGTGAACTGAGAGGGGAGTTCTCCCCGTGTCCTGGGAGGGGAGTTCTCCCCCATGCCCTGAGGGGGGAGTTCTCCGCGTGTCCTGAGAGGGGAGTTCTCCGCGTGTCCTGAGATGGGAGTTCTCCCAGTGTCCTGAAAGTGGAGTTCTCCCCCGTGTCCTGAGAGAGGAGTTCTCCCTGTGTCCTGAGAGGGGAGTTCTCCCCGTGTCCTGAGAGGGGAGTTCTCCCCTTGTCCTGAGAAGGGAGTTCTCCACGTGTCCTGAGAGGGGAGTTCTCCCCCGTGTCCTGAGAGGAGAGTTCTCCCCCGTGTCCTGAGAGGGGAGTTCTCCCCGTGTCCTGAGAAAGGAGTTCTACCCGTGTACTGAGAGGGGAGTTCTCCCCGTGTCCTGAGAGGGGAGTTCTCCGCGTGTCCTGAGAGGGAAGTTCTCCCCGTGTCCTGAGAGTGGACTTCTCCCCGTGTCCTGAGAGGGGAGTTCTGCCCGTGTCCTGAGAGGGGAGTTCTCCCCGTGTCCTGAGAGGGGAGTTCTCCCCCGTGTCCTGAGAGGGGAGTTCTCCGCGTTTTCTGAGAGGTGAGTTCTCCCCGTGTCCTGAGAGTGGAGTTCTCCCCGTGTCCTGAGAGGGGAGTTCTCCCCGTGTCCTGAGAGGGGAGTTCTCCCTGTGTCCTGAGAGGGGATTGCTCCCTTTGTCCTGAGAGGGGCGTTCTCCCCGTGACCTGAGAGCGGAGTTCTCGCCGTGTCCTGAGAGGAGTGTTCTCCCCGTCTCCTGAGAGGGGAGTTCTCCCCTTCTCCTGAGATGGGAGATCTCCCCATGGTTTCCTGAGAGTGGAGTTCTCCCGGTGCCCTGAGAGGGGAGTTCTCCCAGTGTCCTGAGAGGGGAGTTCTCCCCCGTTTCCTGAGAGGGGAGTTCTCCCCGTGTCCTGAGAGGGGAGTTCACCCCGTGTCCTGAGAGGGGAGTTCTCCCCGGTGACCTGAGAGGGGAGTTCTCCCCGTGTCCTGAGAGCGGAGTTCTCCCCGTGTCCTGAGAGGGGAGTTATCTCCCTGTCCTGAGAGGGGATTTCTCCGCCGTGTCCTGAGAGTGGAGTTCTCCCCCGTGTCCTGAGATGGGCGTTCTCCCTGTGTCCTGAGAGGGGAGTTCTCCCCCTGTCCTGAGAGAGGAGTTCTCCCCCGTGTCCTGAGAGGGGAGATCTCTTCGTGTCCTGAGAGTGGAGTTCTCATCGTGTCCTGAGAGGGGAGTTCTCCGCGTGTCCTGAGATGGGAGTTCTCCCAGTGTCCTGAAAGGGGAGTTCTCCCCGTGTCCTGAGAGAGGAATTCTCCCCGTGTCCTGAGAGGGGAGTTCACCCCGTATCCTAAGAGGGGAGTTCTCCCCGTGTCCTGAGAGGGGAGCTCTCCCCGTGTCCTGAGAGAGGAGTCCTCTCCTTGTCCAGAGAGGGGAGTTCTCCCCGTGTCCTGAGAGTGAAGTTCTCCCCGTGTCCTGAGAGGGGAGTTCTCCCCGTGTCCTGTGAGAGGAGTTCTCCCCATGTCCTGAGAGGGGAGTTCTCCACGTGTCCTGAGAGGGGAGTTCTCCCCGTGTCCTGAGAGGTGCGTTCTCCCCGTGACCTGAGAGGGGAGTTCTCCCCGTGTCCTGAGAGGGGAGTTCTCCACGGTGTCCTGAGAGGCGAGTTCTCCCCGGTGTCCTGAGAGGGGAGTTCTCCCCGTGTCCAGAGAGGGGAGTTCTCCCCCCTGTCCTGAGAGGGGAGATCTCCCCGTGACCTGAGAGAGGAGTTCTCCCCGTGTCCTGAGAGGGGATTTCTCCCCGTGTCCTGAGAGGGGATTTCTCCCCGTGTCCTGAGAGGGGAGTTCTCCCCGTGTCCAGAGAGGGGAGTTCTCCCCGTGTCCTGAGAAGGGAGTTCTCCCCGTGTCATGAGAGGGGAGTTCTCCCCGTGTCCTGAGAGGGGAGTTCTCCCCGTCTCCTGAGAGGAGAGTTCGCCCCGTGTCCTGAGAGGGGAGTTCTCCACGTGTCCTGAGAGGGGAGTTCTCCCCGTGTCCTGAGAGAGGAGTTCTCCTTGTGTCCTGAGAGGGGAGTTCTCCCCGTGTCCTGAGAGTGGAGTTCTCCCCGTGTCCTGAGAGGGGAGTTCTCCCCTTGTCCTGAGAGGGGAGTTCTCCCCTTGTCCTGAGAGTGGAGTTCTCCCCGTCTCCTGAGAGGGGCGTTCTCCCCTTGACCTGAGAGGGGAGTTCTCGGCGTGTCCAGGGAGGGGAGTTCTCCCCGTGTCCTGAGAGGGGAGATCGATCCGTGTCCTGATAGGGGAGATCTCCCCTTGTCCTGAGAGTGGAGATCTCCCCGTTTCCTGAGAGGGGAGTCCTCCCCTTGTCCTGACAGGGGAGTTCTCCCCGTGTCCTGAGAGGGGAGTACTCCCCGGTGTCCTGAGAGGGGAGTTCTCACCGTGTCCTGAGAGGGGAGTTCCCCCGTGTCCTGAGAGGGGAGTTCTCCCCATGTCCTGAGAGAGGAGTTCTCCCCGTGTCCTGAGAGGGGAGTTCTCCCCGTGTCCTGAGAGGGGAGATCTCCCCTTGTCCTGAGAGGGGTGTTCCCCCGTGTCCTGAGAGGGGAGTTCTCTCCGTGTCCTGAGAGGGGAGTTCGCCCCGTGTCCTGAGAGTGGACTTCTCCCCGTGTCCTGAGAGGGGAGTTCTGCCCGTGCCCTGAGAGGGGAGTTCCCCCCGTGTCCTGAGAGGGGAGTTCTCCCCTTCTCCTGAGAGGTGAGTTCTCCCCCGTGTCCTGAGAGGGGAGTTCTCCGCGTGTTCTGAGAGGGGAGTTATCCCCATGTCCTGAGGGTGGAGTTCTCCCCGTGTCCTGAGAGGGGAGTTCTCCCCGTGTCCTGAGAGGGGAGTTCTCCCTGTGTCCTGAGAGGGGAGTTCTCCCCGTGTCCTGAGAGTGGAGTTCTCCCCGTGTCCTGAGAGGGGAGTTCTCCCCTTGTCCTGAGAGGGGAGTTCTCCCCTTGTCCTGAGAGTGGAGTTCTCCCCGTCTCCTGAGAGGGGCGTTCTCCCCTTGACCTGAGAGGGGAGTTCTCGGCGTGTCCAGGGAGGGGAGTTCTCCCCGTGTCCTGAGAGGGGAGATCGATCCGTGTCCTGATAGGGGAGATCTCCCCTTGTCCTGAGAGTGGAGATCTCCCCGTTTCCTGAGAGGGGAGTCCTCCCCTTGTCCTGACAGGGGAGTTCTCCCCGTGTCCTGAGAGGGGAGTACTCCCCGGTGTCCTGAGAGGGGAGTTCTCACCGTGTCCTGAGAGGGGAGTTCCCCCGTGTCCTGAGAGGGGAGTTCTCCCCATGTCCTGAGAGAGGAGTTCTCCCCGTGTCCTGAGAGGGGAGTTCTCCCCGTGTCCTGAGAGGGGAGATCTCCCCTTGTCCTGAGAGGGGTGTTCCCCCGTGTCCTGAGAGGGGAGTTCTCTCCGTGTCCTGAGAGGGGAGTTCGCCCCGTGTCCTGAGAGTGGACTTCTCCCCGTGTCCTGAGAGGGGAGTTCTGCCCGTGCCCTGAGAGGGGAGTTCCCCCCGTGTCCTGAGAGGGGAGTTCTCCCCTTCTCCTGAGAGGTGAGTTCTCCCCCGTGTCCTGAGAGGGGAGTTCTCCGCGTGTTCTGAGAGGGGAGTTATCCCCATGTCCTGAGGGTGGAGTTCTCCCCGTGTCCTGAGAGGGGAGTTCTCCCCGTGTCCTGAGAGGGGAGTTCTCCCTGTGTCCTGAGAGGGGAGTTCTCCCCGTGTCCTTAGAGTGGACTTCTCCCCGTTTCCTGAGAGGGGAGTTCTGCCCGTGTCCTGAGAGGGGAGTTCTCCCCGTGTCCTGAGAGGGGAGTTCTCCTCTTCTCCTGAGAGGGGAGTTCTCCTCCGTGTCCTGAGAGGGGAGTTCTCCGCGTGTTCTGAGAGGGGAGTTCTCCCCGTGTCCTGAGAGTGGAGTTCTCCCCGTGTCCTGAGAGGGGAGTTCTCCCCGTGTCTTGAGAGTGGAGTTCTCCCCGTGTCCTGAGAGGGGAGTTCTCCCCGTGTCCTGAGAGGGGAGTTCTCCGCGTGTCCTGAGAGGGGAGTTCTCCCCGTGTCCTGAGAGGGGAGTTCTCCCCGTGTCCTGAGAGTGGAGTTCTCCCCGTGTCATGAGAGGGGAGTTCTCCCCGCGTCCTGAGAGGGGAGTTCTCCTCGTGTCCTGAGAGGGGAGTTCTCCCCGTGTCCTGAGAGGGGAGTTCTCCCCGTGTCCTGAGAGGGGAGTTCTCCCCGTGTCCAGAGAGGGGAGTTCTCCCCGTGTCCTGAGAGGGAAGTTCTCCCCATGTCCTGAGAGGTGAGTTCTCCCCGTGTCCTGAGAGGGGAGTTCTCCCCTTCTCCTGAGAGGGGAGTTCTCCCCCGTGTCCTGAGAGGGGAGTTCTCCGTGTGTCCTGAGAGGGGAGTTCTCCCCGTGTCCTGAGAGTGGCGTTCTCCCCGTGTCCTGAGAGGGGAGTTCTCCCCTTCTCCTGAGAGGGGAGTTCTCCCCCGTGTCCTGAGAGGGGTGTTCTCCCCCGTGTCCTGAGAGGGGAGTTCTCCCCGTGTCCTGAGAGGTGATTTCTCACCGTGTCCTGAGAGGGGATTTCTCCCCGTGTCCTGAGAGGTGAGTTCTCCCCGTGTCCTGAGAGTGGAGTTCTCCCTGGTGTCCTGAGAGGGGAGTTCTCCCCGTGTCCTGAGAGGGGTGCTCTCCCCGTGTTCTGAGAGGGGAGTTCTCCCCGTGTCCTGAGAGTGGAGTTCTCCCCGTGCCCTGAGAGTGGAGTTCTCCACGTGTCCTGAGAGGGGAGTTCTCACCGTGTCCTGAGAGTGGAGTTCTCCCCGTCAACTGAGTGAGGAGTTCTCGCCGTGTTCTGAGAGGGGAGTTCTCCCAGTGTCCTGAGAGGGGAGTTATCCCCGTGTCCTGAGAGGGGAGTTCTCCCCGTGTCCTGACAGGGGAGTTCTCCCCGTGTCCTGGGATGGGAGTTCTCCCCGTGTCCTGAGAGGGGAGTTCTCCCCGTGTCCTGAGAGGGGAGTTCTCCCCGTGTCCTGAGAGGGGAGTTCCCCCGTGTCCTGAGAGGGTAGTTCTCCCCATGTCCTGAGAGAGGAGTTCTCCCCGTGTCCTGAGAGGGGAGTTCTCCCCGTGTCCTGAGAGGGGAGATCTCCCCTTGTCCTGAGAGGGGTGTTCCCCCGTGTCCTGAGAGGGGAGTTCTCTCCGTGTCCTGAGAGGGGAGTTCGCCCCGTGTCCTGAGAGTGGACTTCTCCCCGTGTCCTGAGAGGGGAGTTCTGCCCGTGCCCTGAGAGGGGAGTTCCCCCCGTGTCCTGAGAGGGGAGTTCTGCCCGTGCCCTGAGAGGGGAGTTCTCCCCCGTGTCCTGAGAGGGGAGTTCTCCGCGTGTTCTGAGAGGGGAGTTATCCCCATGTCCTGAGGGTGGAGTTCTCCCCGTGTCCTGAGAGGGGAGTTCTCCCCGTGTCCTGAGAGGGGAGTTCTCCCTGTGTCCTGAGAGGGGAGTTCTCCCTGTGTCCTGAGAGTGGACTTCTCCCCGTGTCCTGAGAGGGGAGTTCTGCCCGTGCCCTGAGAGGGGAGTTCCCCCCGTGTCCTGAGAGGGGAGTTCTCCCCTTCTCCTGAGAGGGGAGTTCTCCCCGTTTCCTGAGAGAGGAGTTCTCCCCGTGTCCTGAGAGAGGAATTCTCCCCATGTCCTGAGAAGGGAGTTCTCCCCGTGTCCTGAGAGGGGAGTTCTCCACATATCCTGAGAGGGGAGTTCTCCCCGTGTCCTGAGAGGGGAGATCTCCCCGTGAACTGAGAGGGGAGTTCTCCCCGTGTCCTGGGAGGGGAGTTCTCCCCGTGTCCTGAGAGGGGAGTTCTCCCCGTGTCCTGAGAGGGGAGTTCTCCCCGTGTCCTGAGAGGGGAGTTCTCCCCGTCTCCTGAGAGGGGAGTTCTCCCCGTGAACTGAGAGGGGAGTTCTCCCCGTGTCCTGGGAGGGGAGATCGATCCGTGTCCTGATAGGGGAGATCTCCCCTTGTCCTGAGAGTGGAGATCTCCCCGTGTCATGAGAGGGGAGTCCTCCCCGTGTCCTGACAGGGGAGTTCTCCCCATGTCCTGAGAGGGGAGTTCTCCCCTTCTCCTGAGAGGGGAGTTCTCCCCCGTGTCCTGAGAGGGGAGTTCTCCGCGTGTTCTGAGAGGGGAGTTATCCCCATGTCCTGAGGGTGGAGTTCTCCCCGTGTCCTGAGAGGGTAGTTCTCCCCCTGTCCTGAGAGGGGAGTTCTCCCTGGTGTCCTGAGAGGGGAGTTCTCCCCGTGTCCTGAGAGGGGTGCTCTCCCCGTGTTCTGAGAGGGGAGTTCTCCCCGTGTCCTGAGAGTGGAGTTCTCCCCGTGCCCTGAGAGTGGAGTTCTCCACGTGTCCTGAGAGGGGAGTTCTCCCCGTGTCCTGAGAGTGGAGTTCTCCCCGTCACCTGAGTGAGGAGTTCTCGCCGTGTTCTGAGAGGGGAGTTCTCCCAGTGTCCTGAGAGGGGAGTTCTCCCCGTGTCCTGAGAGGGGAGTTCTCCCCGTGTCCTGACAGGGGAGTTCTCCCCGTGTCCTGGGATGGGAGTTCTCCCCGTGTCCTGAGAGGGGAGTTCTCCCCGTGTCCTGAGAGGGGAGTTCTCCCCGTGTCCTGAGAGGGGAGTTCTCCCCGTGTCCTGAGAGGAGAGATCTCCCCTTGTCCTGAGAGGGGAGTTCTCCCCGTTTCCTGAGAGAGGAGTTCTCCCCGTGTCCTGAGAGAGGAATTCTCCCCATGTCCTGAGAAGGGAGTTCTCCCCGTGTCCTGAGAGGGGAGTTCTCCCCTTCTCCTGAGAGGGGAGTTCTCCCCCGTGTCCTGAGAGGGGAGTTCTCCGCGTGTTCTGAGAGGGGAGTTATCCCCATGTCCTGAGGGTGGAGTTCTCCCCGTGTCCTGAGAGGGGAGTTCTCCCCGTGTCCTGAGAGGGGAGTTCTCCCTGGTGTCCTGAGAGGGGAGTTCTCCCCGTGTCCTGAGAGGGGTGCTCTCCCCGTGTTCTGAGAGGGGAGTTCTCCCCGTGTCCTGAGAGTGGAGTTCTCCCCGTGCCCTGAGAGTGGAGTTCTCCACGTGTCCTGAGAGGGGAGTTCTCCCCGTGTCCTGAGAGTGGAGTTCTCCCCGTCACCTGAGTGAGGAGTTCTCGCCGTGTTCTGAGAGGGGAGTTCTCCCAGTGTCCTGAGAGGGGAGTTCTCCCCGTGTCCAGAGAGGGGAGTTCTCCCCGTGTCCTGACAGGGGAGTTCTCCCCGTGTCCTGGGATGGGAGTTCTCCCCGTGTCCTGAGAGGGGAGTTCTCCCCGTGTCCTGAGAGGGGAGTTCTCCACGTGTCCTGAGAGGGGAGTTCTCCCCGTGTCCTGAGAGGAGAGATCTCCCCTTGTCCTGAGAGGGGAGTTCTCCCCGTTTCCTGAGAGAGGAGTTCTCCCCGTGTCCTGAGAGAGGAATTCTCCCCATGTCCTGAGAAGGGAGTTCTCCCCGTGTCCTGAGAGGGGAGTTCTCCACATATCCTGAGAGGGGAGTTCTCCCCGTGTCCTGAGAGGGGAGATCTCCCCGTGAACTGAGAGGGGAGTTCTCCCCGTGTCCTGGGAGGGGAGTTCTCCCCGTGTCCTGAGAGGGGAGTTCTCCCCGTGTCCTGAGAGGGGAGTTCTCCCCGTGTCCTGAGAGGGGAGTTCTCCCCGTCTCCTGAGAGGGGAGTTCTCCCCGTGAACTGAGAGGGGAGTTCTCCCCGTGTCCTGGGAGGGGAGATCGATCCGTGTCCTGATAGGGGAGATCTCCCCTTGTCCTGAGAGTGGAGATCTCCCCGTGTCATGAGAGGGGAGTCCTCCCCGTGTCCTGACAGGGGAGTTCTCCCCATGTCCTGGGAGGGGAGTTCTCCCCGTTTCCTGAGAGGGGAGTCCTCCCCGTGTCCTGAGAGGGGAGTTCTCCCCGTGTCCTGACAGGGGAGTTCTCCCCGTGTCCTGGGAGGGGAGTTCTCCCCGTTTCCTGAGAGGGGAGTTCTCGCCGTGTCCTGAGAGGGGAGTTCTCCCCGTGTCCTGAGAGGGGAGTACTCCCCGGTGTCCTGAGAGGGGAGTTCTCACCGTGTCCTGAGAGGGGAGTTCCCCCGTGTCCTGAGAGGGTAGTTCTCCCCATGTCCTGAGAGAGGAGTTCTCCCCGTGTCCTGAGAGGGGAGTTCTCCCCGTGTCCTGAGAGGGGAGATCTCCCCTTGTCCTGAGAGGGGTGTTCCCCCGTGTCCTGAGAGGGGAGTTCTCTCCGTGTCCTGAGAGGGGAGTTCGCCCCGTGTCCTGAGAGTGGACTTCTCCCCGTGTCCTGAGAGGGGAGTTCTGCCCGTGCCCTGAGAGGGGAGTTCCCCCCGTGTCCTGAGAGGGGAGTTCTCCCCTTCTCCTGAGAGGGGAGTTCTCCCCCGTGTCCTGAGAGGGGAGTTCTCCGCGTGTTCTGAGAGGGGAGTTATCCCCATGTCCTGAGGGTGGAGTTCTCCCCGTGTCCTGAGAGGGGAGTTCTCCCCGTGTCCTGAGAGGGGAGTTCTCCCTGTGTCCTGAGAGGGGAGTTCTCCCTGTGTCCTGAGAGTGGACTTCTCCCCGTGTCCTGAGAGGGGAGTTCTGCCCGTGCCCTGAGAGGGGAGTTCCCCCCGTGTCCTGAGAGGGGAGTTCTCCCCTTCTCCTGAGAGGGGAGTTCTCCCCCGTGTCCTGAGAGGGGAGTTCTCCGCGTGTTCTGAGAGGGGAGTTATCCCCATGTCCTGAGGGTGGAGTTCTCCCCGTGTCCTGAGAGGGGAGTTCTCCCCGTGTCCTGAGAGGGGAGTTCTCCCTGGTGTCCTGAGAGGGGAGTTCTCCCCGTGTCCTGAGAGGGGTGCTCTCCCCGTGTTCTGAGAGGGGAGTTCTCCCCGTGTCCTGAGAGTGGAGTTCTCCCCGTGCCCTGAGAGTGGAGTTCTCCACGTGTCCTGAGAGGGGAGTTCTCCCCGTGTCCTGAGAGTGGAGTTCTCCCCGTCACCTGAGTGAGGAGTTCTCGCCGTGTTCTGAGAGGGGAGTTCTCCCAGTGTCCTGAGAGGGGAGTTCTCCCCGTGTCCTGAGAGGGGAGTTCTCCCCGTGTCCTGACAGGGGAGTTCTCCCCGTGTCCTGGGATGGGAGTTCTCCCCGTGTCCTGAGAGGGGAGTTCTCCCCGTGTCCTGAGAGGGGAGTTCTCCCCGTGTCCTGAGAGGGGAGTTCTCCCCGTGTCCTGAGAGGAGAGATCTCCCCTTGTCCTGAGAGGGGAGTTCTCCCCGTTTCCTGAGAGAGGAGTTCTCCCCGTGTCCTGAGAGAGGAATTCTCCCCATGTCCTGAGAAGGGAGTTCTCCCCGTGTCCTGAGAGGGGAGTTCTCCACATATCCTGAGAGGGGAGTTCTCCCCGTGTCCTGAGAGGGGAGATCTCCCCGTGAACTGAGAGGGGAGTTCTCCCCGTGTCCTGGGAGGGGAGTTCTCCCCGTGTCCTGAGAGGGGAGTTCTCCCCGTGTCCTGAGAGGGGAGTTCTCCCCGTGTCCTGAGAGGGGAGTTCTCCCCGTCTCCTGAGAGGGGAGTTCTCCCCGTGAACTGAGAGGGGAGTTCTCCCCGTGTCCTGGGAGGGGAGATCGATCCGTGTCCTGATAGGGGAGATCTCCCCTTGTCCTGAGAGTGGAGATCTCCCCGTGTCCTGAGAGGGGAGTCCTCCCCGTGTCCTGACAGGGGAGTTCTCCCCATGTCCTGGGAGGGGAGTTCTCCCCGTTTCCTGAGAGGGGAGTCCTCCCCGTGTCCTGAGAGGGGAGTTCTCCCCGTGTCCTGACAGGGGAGTTCTCCCCGTGTCCTGTGAGGGGAGTTCTCCCCGTTTCCTGAGAGGGGAGTTCTCGCCATGTCCTGAGAGGGGAGTTCTCCCCGTGTCCTGAGAGGGGAGTACTCCCCGGTGTCCTGAGAGGGGAGTTCTCACCGTGTCCTGAGAGGGGAGTTCCCCCGTGTCCTGAGAGGGTAGTTCTCCCCATGTCCTGAGAGAGGAGTTCTCCCCGTGTCCTGAGAGGGGAGTTCTCCCCGTGTCCTGAGAGGGGAGATCTCCCCTTGTCCTGAGAGGGGTGTTCCCCCGTGTCCTGAGAGGGGAGTTCTCTCCGTGTCCTGAGAGGGGAGTTCGCCCCGTGTCCTGAGAGTGGACTTCTCCCCGTGTCCTGAGAGGGGAGTTCTGCCCGTGCCCTGAGAGGGGAGTTCCCCCCGTGTCCTGAGAGGGGAGTACTCCCCTTCTCCTGAGAGGGGAGTTCTCCCCCGTGTCCTGAGAGGGGAGTTCTCCGCGTGTTCTGAGAGGGGAGTTATCCCCATGTCCTGAGGGTGGAGTTCTCCCCGTGTCCTGAGAGGGGAGTTCTCCCCGTGTCCTGAGAGGGGAGTTCTCCCTGTGTCCTGAGAGGGGAGTTCTCCCTGTGTCCTGAGAGTGGACTTCTCCCCGTGTCCTGAGAGGGGAGTTCTGCCCGTGCCCTGAGAGGGGAGTTCCCCCCGTGTCCTGAGAGGGGAGTTCTCCCCTTCTCCTGAGAGGGGAGTTCTCCCCCGTGTCCTGAGAGGGGAGTTCTCCGCGAGTTCTGAGAGGGGAGTTATCCCCATGTCCTGAGGGTGGAGTTCTCCCCGTGTCCTGAGAGGGGAGTTCTCCCCGTGTCCTGAGAGGGGAGTTCTCCCTGTGTCCTGAGAGGCGAGTTCTCCCCGTGTCCTTAGAGTGGACTTCTCCCCGTTTCCTGAGAGGGGAGTTCTGCCCGTGTCCTGAGAGGGGAGTTCTCCCCGTGTCCTGAGAGGGGAGTTCTCCTCTTCTCCTGAGAGGGGAGTTCTCCCCCGTGTCCTGAGAGGGGAGTTCTCCGCGTGTTCTGAGAGGGGAGTTCTCCCTGTGTCCTGAGAGTGGAGTTCTCCCCGTGTCCTGAGAGGGGAGTTCTCCCCGTGTCCTGAGAGGGGAGTTCTCCCCGTGTCCTGAGAGGGGAGTTCTCCGCGTGTCCAGAGAGGGGAGTTCTCCCCGTGTCCTGAGAGGGGAGTTCTCCCCGTGTCCTGAGAGTGGAGTTCTCCCCGTGTCATGAGAGGGGAGTTCTCCCCGCGTCCTGAGAGGGGAGTTCTCCCCGTGTCCTGAGAGGGGAGTTCTCCCCGTGTCCTGAGAGGGGAGTTCTCCCCGTGTCCTGAGAGGGGAGTTCTCCCCGTGTCCTGAGAGGGAAGTTCTCCCCATGTCCTGAGAGGTGAGTTCTCCCCGTGTCCTGAGAGGGGAGTTCTCCCCTTCTCCTGAGAGGGGAGTTCTCCCCCGTGTCCTGAGAGGGGAGTTCTCCGTGTGTCCTGAGAGGGGAGTTCTCCCTGTGTCCTGAGAGTGGCGTTCTCCCCGTGTCCTGAGAGGGGAGTTCTCCCCTTCTCCTGAGAGGGGAGTTCTCCCCCGTGTCCTGAGAGGGGTGTTCTCCCCCGTGTCCTGAGAGTGGAGTTCTCCCCGTGTCCTGAGAGGTGATTTCTCCCCGTGTCCTGAGAGGGGATTTCTCCCCGTGTCCTGAGAGCTGAGTTCTCCCCGTGTCCTGAGAGTGGAGTTCTCCCTGGTGTCCTGAGAGGGGAGTTCTCCCCGTGTCCTGAGAGGGGTGCTCTCCCCGTGTTCTGAGAGGGGAGTTCTCCCCGTGTCCTGAGAGTGGAGTTCTCCCCGTGCCCTGAGAGTGGAGTTCTCCACGTGTCCTGAGAGGGGAGTTCCCCCCGTGTACTGAGAGGGGAGTTCTCCCCGTGTCCTGAGAGAGGAGTTCTCCCCGTCACCTGAGTGAGGAGTTCTCGCCGTGTTCTGAGAGGGGAGTTCTCCCAGTGTCCTGAGAGGGGAGTTCTCCCCGTGTCCTGAGAGGGGAGTTCTCCCCGTGTCCTGACAGGGGAGTTCTCCCCGTGTCCTGGGATGGGAGTTCTCCCCGTGTCCTGAGAGGGGAGTTCTCCCCGTGTCCTGAGAGGGGAGTTCTCCCCGTGTCCTGAGAGGGGAGTTCTCCCCGTGTCCTGAGAGGGGAGTTCTCCCCGTGTCCTGAGAGGGGAGTTCTCCCCGTGTCCTGAGAGGAGAGATCTCCCCTTGTCCTGAGAGGGGAGTTCACCCCGTTTCCTGAGAGAGGAGTTCTCCCCGTGTCCTGAGAGAGGAATTCTCCCCGTGTCCTGAGAGGGGAGTTCTCCCCGTGTCCTGAGAGGGGAGATCTCCCCGTGAACTGAGAGGGGAGTTCTCCCCGTGTCCTGGGAGGGGAGTTCTCCCCGTGTCCTGAGAGGGGAGTTCTCCCCGTGTCCTGAGAGGGGAGTTCTCCCCGTGTCCTGAGAGGGGAGTTCTCCCCGTGTCCTGAGAGGGGAGTTCTCCCCGTGTCCTGAGAGGAGAGATCTCCCCTTGTCCTGAGAGGGGTGTTCTCCCCGTTTCCTGACAGAGGAGTTCTCCCCGTGTCCTGAGAGAGGAATTCTCCCCGTGTCCTGAGAGGGGAGTTCTCCCCGTGTCCTGAGAGGGGAGTTCTCCCCGTGTCCTGAGAGGGGAGTTCTCCCCGTCTCCTGAGAGGGGAGTTCTCCCCGTGAACTGAGAGGGGAGTTCTCCCCGTGTCCTGGGAGGGGAGTTCTCCCCCATGCCCTGAGGGGGGAGTTCTCCGCGTGTCCTGAGAGGGGAGTTCTCCGCGTGTCCTGAGATGGGAGTTCTCCCAGTGTCCGGAAAGTGGAGTTCTCCCCCGTGTCCTGAGAGAGGAGTTCTCCCCGTGTCCTGAGAGGGGAGTTCTCCCCGTGTCCTGAGAGGGGAGTTCTCCCCTTGTCCTGAGAAGGGAGTTCTCCACGTGTCCTGAGAGGGGAGTTCTCCCCCGTGTCCTGAGAGGGGAGTTCTCCCCCGTGTCCTGAGAGGGGAGTTCTCCCCGTGTCCTGAGAAAGGAGTTCTACCCGTGTCCTGAGAGGGGAGTTCTGCCCGTGTCCTGAGAGGGGAGTTCTCCCCGTGTCCTGAGAGGGGAGTTCTCCCCCGTGTCCTGAGAGGGGAGTTCTCCGCGTTGTCTGAGAGGGGAGTTCTCCCCGTGTCCTGAGAGTGGAGTTCTCCCCGTGTCCTGAGAGGGGAGTTCTCCCCGTGTCCTGAGAGGGGAGTTCTCCCTGTGTCCTGAGAGGGGATTGCTCCCTTTGTCCTGAGAGGGGCGTTCTCCCCGTGACCTGAGAGCGGAGTTCTCGCCGTCTCCTGAGAGGAGTGTTCTCCCCGTCTCCTGAGAGGGGAGTTCTCCCCTTCTCCTGAGATGGGAGATCTCCCCATGGTTTCCTGAGAGTGGAGTTCTCCCGGTGCCCTGAGAGGGGAGTTCTCCCAGTGTCCTGAGAGGGGAGTTCTCCCCCGTTTCCTGAGAGGGGAGTTCTCCCCGTGTCCTGAGAGGGGAGTTCACCCCGTGTCCTGAGAGGGGAGTTCTCCCCGGTGGCCTGAGAGGGGAGTTCTCCCCGTGTCCTGAGAGCGGAGTTCTCCCCGTGTCCTGAGAGGGGAGTTATCCCCCTGTCCTGAGAGGGGATTTCTCCGCCGTGTCCTGAGAGTGGAGTTCTCCCCCGTGTCCTGAGATGGGCGTTCTCCCTGTGTCCTGAGAGGGGAGTTCTCCCCCTGTCCTGAGAGAGGAGTTCTCCCCCGTGTCCTGAGAGGGGAGATCTCTTCGTGTCCTGAGAGTGGAGTTCTCATCGTGTCCTGAGAGGGCAGTTCTCCGCGTGTCCTGAGATGGAAATTCTCCCAGTGTCCTGAAAGGGGAGTTCTCCCCGTGTTCTGAGAGAGGAATTCTCCCCGTGTCCTGAGAGGGGAGTTCACCCCGTATCCTAAGAGGGGAGTTCTCCCCGTGTCCTGAGAGGGGAGCTCTCCCCGTGTCCTGAGAGAGGAGTCCTCTCCTTGTCCAGAGAGGGGAGTTCTCCCCGTGTCCTGAGAGTGAAGTTCTCCCCGTGTCCTGAGAGGGGAGTTCTCCCCGTGTCCTGTGAGAGGAGTTCTCCCCATGTCCTGAGAGGAGAGTTCTCCACGTGTCCTGAGAGGGGAGTTCTCCCCGTGTCCTGAGAGGTGCGTTCTCCCTGTGTCCTGAGAGGGGAGTTCTCCCCGTGTCCTGAGAGGGGAGTTCTCCACGGTGTCCTGAGAGGCGAGTTCTCCCCGGTGTCCTGAGAGGGGAGTTCTCCCCGTGTCCAGAGAGGGGAGTTCTCCCCCCTGTCCTGAGAGGGGAGATCTCCCCGTGTCCTGAGAGAGGAGTTCTCCCCGTGTCCTGAGAGGGGATTTCTCCCCGTGTCCTGAGAGGGGATTTCTCCCCGTGTCCTGAGAGGGGAGTTCTCCCCGTGTCCAGAGAGGGGAGTTCTCCCCGTGTCCTGAGAAGGGAGTTCTCCCCGTGTCATGAGAGGGGAGTTCTCCCCGTGTCCTGAGAGGGGAGTTCTCCCCGTCTCCTGAGAGGAGAGTTCGCCCCGTGTCCTGAGAGGGGAGTTCTCCAGGTGTCCTGAGAGGGGAGTTCTCCCCGTGTCCTGAGAGAGGAGTTCTCCTTGTGTCTTGAGAGGGGAGTTCTCCCCGTGTCCTGAGAGTGGAGTTCTCCCCGTGTCCTGAGAGGGGAGTTCTCCCCTTGTCCTGAGAGGGGAGTTCTCCCCTTGTCCTGAGAGTGGAGTTCTCCCCGTCTCCTGAGAGGGGCGTTCTCCCCTTGACCTGAGAGGGGAGTTCTCGGCGTGTCCAGGGAGGGGAGTTCTCCCCGTGTCCTGAGAGGTGAGTTCTCCCCGTGTCCTGAGAGTGGAGTTCTCCCTGGTGTCCTGAGAGGGGAGTTCTCCCCGTGTCCTGAGAGGGGTGCTCTCCCCGTGTTCTGAGAGGGGAGTTCTCCCCGTGTCCTGAGAGTGCTGTTCTCCCCGTGCCCTGAGAGTGGAGTTCTCCACGTGTCCTGAGAGGGGAGTTCCCCCCGTGTACTGAGAGGGGAGTTCTCCCCGTGTCCTGAGAGAGGAGTTCTCCCCGTCACCTGAGTGAGGAGTTCTCGCCGTGTTCTGAGAGGGGAGTTCTCCCAGTGTCCTGAGAGGGGAGTTCTCCCCGTGTCCTGAGAGGGGAGTTCTCCCCGTGTCCTGACAGGGGAGTTCTCCCCGTGTCCTGGGATGGGAGTTCTCCCCGTGTCCTGAGAGGGGAGTTCTCCCCGTGTCCTGAGAGGGGAGTTCTCCCCGTGTCCTGAGAGGGGAGTTCTCCCCGTGTCCTGAGAGGGGAGTTCTCCCCGTGTCCTGAGAGGAGAGATCTCCCCTTGTCCTGAGAGGGGAGTTCACCCCGTTTCCTGAGAGAGGAGTTCTCCCCGTGTCCTGAGAGAGGAATTCTCCCCGTGTCCTGAGAGGGGAGTTCTCCCCGTGTCCTGAGAGGGGAGATCTCCCCGTGAACTGAGAGGGGAGTTCTCCCCGTGTCCTGGGAGGGGAGTTCTCCCCGTGTCCTGAGAGGGATGTTCTCCCCGTGTCCTGAGAGGGGAGTTCTCCCCGTGTCCTGAGAGGGGAGTTCTCCCCGTGTCCTGAGAGGGGAGTTCTCCCCGTGTCCTGAGAGGAGAGATCTCCCCTTGTCCTGAGAGGGGAGTTCTCCCCGTTTCCTGACAGAGGAGTTCTCCCCGTGTCCTGAGAGAGGAATTCTCCCCGTGTCCTGAGAGGGGAGTTCTCCCCGTGTCCTGAGAGGGGAGTTCTCCCCATGTCCTGAGAGGGGAGTTCTCCCCGTCTCCTGAGAGGGGAGTTATCCCCGTGAACTGAGAGGGGAGTTCTCCCCGTGTCCTGGGAGGGGAGTTCTCCCCCATGCCCTGAGGGGGGAGTTCTCCGCGTGTCCTGAGAGGGGAGTTCTCCGCGTGTCCTGAGATGGGAGTTCTCCCAGTGTCCTGAAAGTGGAGTTCTCCCCCGTGTCCTGAGAGAGGAGTTCTCCCCGTGTCCTGAGAGGGGAGTTCTCCCCGTGTCCTGAGAGGGGAGTTCTCCCCTTGTCCTGAGAAGGGAGTTCTCCACGTGTCCTGAGAGGGGAGTTCTCCCCCGTGTCCTGAGAGGGGAGTTCTCCCCCGTGTCCTGAGAGGGGAGTTCTCCCCGTGTCCTGAGAAAGGAGTTCTACCCGTGTCCTGAGAGGGGAGTTCTCCCCGTGTCCTGAGAGGGGAGTTCTCCGCGTGTCCTGAGAGGGAAGTTCTCCCCATGTCCTGAGAGTGGACTTCTCCCCGTGTCCTGAGAGGGGAGTTCTGCCCGTGTCCTGAGAGGGGAGTTCTCCCCGTGTCCTGAGAGGGGAGTTCTCCCCCGTGTCCTGAGAGGGGAGTTCTCCGCGTTTTCTGAGAGGGGAGTTCTCCCCGTGTCCTGAGAGTGGAGTTCTCCCCGTGTCCTGAGAGGGGAGTTCTCCCCGTGTCCTGAGAGGGGAGTTCTCCCTGTGTCCTGAGAGGGGATTGCTACCTTTGTCCTGAGAGGGGCGTTCTCCCCGTGGCCTGAGAGCGGAGTTCTCGTCGTGTCCTGAGAGGCGTGTTCTCCCCGTCTCCTGAGAGGGGAGTACTCCCCTTCTCCTGAGATGGGAGATCTCCCCATGGTTTCCTGAGAGTGGAGTTCTCCCGGTGCCCTGAGAGGGGAGTTCTCCCAGTGTCCTGAGAGGGGAGTTCTCCCCCGTTTCCTGAGAGGGGAGTTCTCCCCGTGTCCTGAGAGGGGAGTTCACCCCGTGTCCTGAGAGGGGAGTTCTCCCCGGTGACCTGAGAGGGGAGTTCTCCCCGTGTCCTGAGAGCAGAGTTCTCCCCGTGTCCTGAGAGGGGAGTTATCCCCCTGTCCTGAGAGGGGATTTCTCCGCCGTGTCCTGAGAGTGGAGTTCTCCCCCGTGTCCTGAGAGGGGAGTTCTCCGCGTGTCCTGAGATGGGAGTTCTCCCAGTGTCCTGAAAGGGGAGTTCTCCCCGTGTCCTGAGAGAGGAATTCTCCCCGTGTCCTGAGAGGGGAGTTCACCCCGTATCCTAAGAGGGGAGTTCTCCCCGTGTCCTGAGAGGGGAGCTCTCCCCATGTCCTGAGAGAGGAGTCCTCTCCTTGTCCAGAGAGGGGAGTTCTCCCCGTGTCCTGAGAGTGAAGTTCTCCCCGTGTCCTGAGAGGGGAGTTCTCCCCGTGTCCTGTGAGAGGAGTTCTCCCCATGTCCTGAGAGGGGAGTTCTCCACGTGTCCTGAGAGGGGAGTTCTCCCCGTGTCCTGAGAGGTGCGTTCTCCCCGTGTCCTGAGAGGGGAGTTCTCCCCGTGTCCTGAGAGGGGAGTTCTCCACGGTGTCCTGAGAGGCGAGTTCTCCCCGGTGTCCTGAGAGGGGAGTTCTCCCCGTGTCCAGAGAGGGGAGTTCTCCCCCCTGTCCTGAGAGGGGAGATCTCCCCGTGTCCTGAGAGAGGAGTTCTCCCCGTGTCCTGAGAGGGGATTTCTCCCCGTGTCCTGAGAGGGGATTTCTCCCCGTGTCCTGAGAGGGGATTTCTCCCCGTGTCCTGAGAGGGGAGTTCTCCCCATGTCCAGAGAGGGGAGTTCTCCCCGTGTCCTGAGAAGGGAGTTCTCCCCGTGTCATGAGAGGGGAGTTCTCCCCGTGTCCTGAGAGGGGAGTTCTCCCCGTCTCCTGAGAGGAGAGTTCGCCCCGTGTCCTGAGAGGGGAGTTCTCCACGTGTCCTGAGAGGGGAGTTCTCCCCGTGTCCTGAGAGAGGAGTTCTCCTTGTGTCCTGAGAGGGGAGTTCTCCCCGTGTCCTGAGAGTGGAGTTCTCCCTGTGTCCTGAGAGGGGAGTTCTCCCCTTGTCCTGAGAGGGGAGTTCTCCCCTTGTCCTGAGAGTGGAGTTCTCCCCGTCTCCTGAGAGGGGCGTTCTCCCCTTGACCTGAGAGGGGAGTTCTCGGCGTGTCCAGGGAGGGGAGTTCTCCCCGTATCCTGAGAGGGGAGATCGATCCGTGTCCTGATAGGGGAGATCTCCCCTTGTCCTGAGAGTGGAGATCTCCCCGTTTCCTGAGAGGGGAGTCCTCCCCGTGTCCTGACAGGGGAGTTCTCCCCGTGTCCTGAGAGGGGATTACTCCCCGGTGTCCTGAGAGGGGAGTTCTCACCGTGTCCTGAGAGGGGAGTTCCCCCATGTCCTGAGAGAGGAGTTCTCCCCGTGTCCTGAGAGGGGAGTTCTCCCCGTGTCCTGAGAGGGGAGATCTCCCCTTGTCCTGAGAGGGGTGTTCCCCCGTGTCCTGAGAGGGGAGTTCTCTCCGTGTCCTGAGAGGGGAGTTCGCCCCGTGTCCTGAGAGTGGACTTCTCCCCGTGTCCTGAGAGGGGAGTTCTGCCCGTGCCCTGAGAGGGGAGTTCCCCCCGTGTCCTGAGAGGGGAGTTCTCCCCTTCTCCTGAGAGGGGAGTTCTCCCCCGTGTCCTGAGAGGGCAGTTCTCCGCGTGTTCTGAGAGGGGAGTTATCTCCATGTCCTGAGGGTGGAGTTCTCCCCGTGTCCTGAGAGGGGAGTTCTCCCCGTGTCCTGAGAGGGGAGTTCTCCCTGTGTCCTGAGAGGGGAGTTCTCCCCGTGTCCTTAGAGTGGACTTCTCCCCGTTTCCTAAGAGGGGAGTTCTGCCCGTGTCCTGAGAGGGGAGTTCTCCCCGTGTCCTGAGAGGGGAGTTCTCCTCTTCTCCTGAGAGGGGAGTTCTCCTCCGTGTCCTGAGAGGGGAGTTCTCCGCGTGTTCTGAGAGGGGAGTTCTCCCCGTGTCCTGAGAGTGGAGTTCTCCCCGTGTCCTGAGAGGGGAGTTCTCCCCGTGTCTTGAGAGTGGAGTTCTCCCCGTGTCCTGAGAGGGGAGTTCTCCCCGTGTCCTGAGAGGGGAGTTCTCCGCGTGTCCTGAGAGGGGAGTTCTCCCCATGTCCTGAGAGGGGAGTTCTCCCCGTGTCCTGAGAGTGGAGTTCTCCCCGTGTCATGAGAGGGGAGTTCTCCCCGCGTCCTGAGAGGGGAGTTCTCCTCGTGTCCTGAGAGGGGAGTTCTCCCCGTGTCCTGAGAGGGGAGTTCTCCCCGTGTCCTGAGAGGGGAGTTCTCCCCGTGTCCAGAGAGGGGAGTTCTCCCCGTGTCCTGAGAGGGAAGTTCTCCCCATGTCCTGAGAGGTGAGTTCTCCCCGTGTCCTGAGAGGGGAGTTCTCCCCTTCTCCTGAGAGGGGAGTTCTCCCCCGTGTCCTGAGAGGGGAGTTCTCCGTGCGTCCTGAGAGGGGAGTTCTCCCCGTGTCCTGAGAGTGGCGTTCTCCCCGTGTCCTGAGAGGGGAGTTCTCCCCTTCTCCTGAGAGGGGAGTTCTCCCCCGTGTCCTGAGAGGGGTGTTCTCCCCCGTGTCCTGAGAGGGGAGTTCTCCCCGTGTCCTGAGAGGTGATTTCTCCCCGTGTCCTGAGAGGGGATTTCTCCCCGTGTCCTGAGAGGTGAGTTCTCCCCGTGTCCTGAGAGTGGAGTTCTCCCTGTTGTCCTGAGAGGGGAGTTCTCCCCGTGTCCTGAGAGGGGTGCTCTCCCCGTGTTCTGAGAGGGGAGTTCTCCCCGTGTCCTGAGAGTGGAGTTCTCCCCGTGCCCTGAGAGTGGAGTTCTCCCCGTGTCCTGAGAGGGGAGTTCTCCCCGTGTCCTGAGAGTGGAGTTCTCCCCGTGCCCTGAGAGTGGAGTTCTCCCCGTGTCCTGAGAGAGGAGTTCTCCCCGTCACCTGAGTGAGGAGTTCTCGCCGTGTTCTGAGAGGGGAGTTCTCCCAGTGTCCTGAGAGGGGAGTTCTCCCCGTGTCCTGAGATGGGAGTTCTCCCCGTGTCCTGACAGGGGTGTTCTCCCCGTGTCCTGGGATGGGAGTTCTCCCCGTGTCCTGAGAGGGGAGTTCTCCCCGTGTCCTGAGAGGGGAGTTCTCCCCGTGTCCTGAGAGGGGAGTTCTCCCCGTGTCCTGAGAGGGGAGTTCTCCCCGTGTCCTGAGAGGAGAGATCTCCCCTTGTCCTGAGAGGGGAGTTCTCCCCGTTTCCTGAGAGAGGAGTTCTCCCCGTGTCCTGAGAGAGGAGTTCTCCCCTTCTCCTGAGAGGGGAGTTCTCCCCCGTGTCCTGAGAGGGGAGTTCTCCGTGCGTCCTGAGAGGGGAGTTCTCCCCGTGTCCTGAGAGTGGCGTTCTCCCCGTGTCCTGAGAGGGGAGTTCTCCCCTTCTCCTGAGAGGGGAGTTCTCCCCCGTGTCCTGAGAGGGGTGTTCTCCCCCGTGTCCTGAGAGGGGAGTTCTCCCCGTGTCCTGAGAGGTGATTTCTCCCCGTGTCCTGAGAGGGGATTTCTCCCCGTGTCCTGAGAGGTGAGTTCTCCCCGTGTCCTGAGAGTGGAGTTCTCCCTGTTGTCCTGAGAGGGGAGTTCTCCCCGTGTCCTGAGAGGGGTGCTCTCCCCGTGTTCTGAGAGGGGAGTTCTCCCCGTGTCCTGAGAGTGGAGTTCTCCCCGTGCCCTGAGAGTGGAGTTCTCCCCGTGTCCTGAGAGGGGAGTTCTCCCCGTGTCCTGAGAGTGGAGTTCTCCCCGTGCCCTGAGAGTGGAGTTCTCCCCGTGTCCTGAGAGAGGAGTTCTCCCCGTCACCTGAGTGAGGAGTTCTCGCCGTGTTCTGAGAGGGGAGTTCTCCCAGTGTCCTGAGAGGGGAGTTCTCCCCGTGTCCTGAGATGGGAGTTCTCCCCGTGTCCTGACAGGGGTGTTCTCCCCGTGTCCTGGGATGGGAGTTCTCCCCGTGTCCTGAGAGGGGAGTTCTCCCCGTGTCCTGAGAGGGGAGTTCTCCCCGTGTCCTGAGAGGGGAGTTCTCCCCGTGTCCTGAGAGGGGAGTTCTCCCCGTGTCCTGAGAGGAGAGATCTCCCCTTGTCCTGAGAGGGGAGTTCTCCCCGTTTCCTGAGAGAGGAGTTCTCCCCGTGTCCTGAGAGAGGAATTCTCCCCATGTCCTGAGAAGGGAGTTCTCCCCGTGTCCTGAGAGGGGAGTTCTCCCCATATCCTGAGAGGGGAGTTCTCCCCGTGTCCTGAGAGGGGAGATCTCCCCGTGAACTGAGAGGGGAGTTCTCCCCGTGTCCTGGGAGGGGAGTTCTCCCCGGGTCCTGAGAGGGGAGTTCTCCCCGTGTCCTGAGAGGGGAGTTCTCCCCGTGTCCTGAGAGGGGAGTTCTCCCCGTGTCCTGAGAGGGGAGTTCTCCCCGTGTCCTGAGAGGAGAGATCTCCCCTTGTCCTGAGAGGGGAGTTCTCCCCGTTTCCTGACAGAGGAGTTCTCCCCGTGTCCTGAGAGAGGAATTCTCCCCGTGTCCTGAGAGGGGAGTTCTCCCCGTGTCCTGAGAGGGGAGTTCTCCACATGTCCTGAGAGGGGAGTTCTCCCCGTCTCCTGAGAGGGGAGTTCTCCCCGTGAACTGAGAGGGGAGTTCTCCCCGTGTCCTGGGAGGGGAGATCGATCCGTGTCCTGATAGGGGAGATCTCCCCTTGTCCTGAGAGTGGAGATCTCCCCGTGTCCTGAGAGGGGAGTCCTCCCCGTGTCCTGACAGGGGAGTTCTCCCCATGTCCTGGGAGGGGAGTTCTCCCCGTTTCCTGAGAGGGGAGTCCTCCCCGTGTCCTGAGAGGGGAGTTCTCCCCGTGTCCTGAGAGGGGAGATCTCCCCTTGTCCTGAGAGGGGTGTTCCCCCGTGTCCTGAGAGGGGAGTTCTCTCCGTGTCCTGAGAGGGGAGTTCGCCCCGTGTCCTGAGAGTGGACTTCTCCCCGTGTCCTGAGAGGGGAGTTCTGCCCGTGCCCTGAGAGGGGAGTTCCCCCCGTGTCCTGAGAGGGGAGTTCTCCCCTTCTCCTGAGAGGGGAGTTCTCCCCCGTGTCCTGAGAGGGCAGTTCTCCGCGTGTTCTGAGAGGGGAGTTATCTCCATGTCCTGAGGGTGGAGTTCTCCCCGTGTCCTGAGAGGGGAGTTCTCCCCGTGTCCTGAGAGGGGAGTTCTCCCTGTGTCCTGAGAGGGGAGTTCTCCCCGTGTCCTTAGAGTGGACTTCTCCCCGTTTCCTGAGAGGGGAGTTCTGCCCGTGTCCTGAGAGGGGAGTTCTCCCCGTGTCCTGAGAGGGGAGTTCTCCTCTTCTCCTGAGAGGGGAGTTCTCCTCCGTGTCCTGAGAGGGGAGTTCTCCGCGTGTTCTGAGAGGGGAGTTCTCCCCGTGTCCTGAGAGTGGAGTTCTCCCCGTGTCCTGAGAGGGGAGTTCTCCCCGTGTCTTGAGAGTGGAGTTCTCCCCGTGTCCTGAGAGGGGAGTTCTCCCCGTGTCCTGAGAGGGGAGTTCTCCGCGTGTCCTGAGAGGGGAGTTCTCCCCGTGTCCTGAGAGGGGAGTTCTCCCCGTGTCCTGAGAGTGGAGTTCTCCCCGTGTCATGAGAGGGGAGTTCTCCCCGCGTCCTGAGAGGGGAGTTCTCCTCGTGTCCTGAGAGGGGAGTTCTCCCCGTGTCCTGAGAGGGGAGTTCTCCCCGTGTCCTGAGAGGGGAGTTCTCCCCGTGTCCAGAGAGGGGAGTTCTCCCCGTGTCCTGAGAGGGAAGTTCTCCCCATGTCCTGAGAGGTGAGTTCTCCCCGTGTCCTGAGAGGGGCGTTCTCCCCTTCTCCTGAGAGGGGAGTTCTCCCCCGTGTCCTGAGAGGGGAGTTCTCCGTGCGTCCTGAGAGGGGAGTTCTCCCCGTGTCCTGAGAGTGGCGTTCTCCCCGTGTCCTGAGAGGGGAGTTCTCCCCTTCTCCTGAGAGGGGAGTTCTCCCCCGTGTCCTGAGAGGGGTGTTCTCCCCCGTGTCCTGAGAGGGGAGTTCTCCCCGTGTCCTGAGAGGTGGTTTCTCCCCGTGTCCTGAGAGGGGATTTCTCCCCGTGTCCTGAGAGGTGAGTTCTCCCCGTGTCCTGAGAGTGGAGTTCTCCCTGTTGTCCTGAGAGGGGAGTTCTCCCCGTGTCCTGAGAGGGGTGCTCTCCCCGTGTTCTGAGAGGGGAGTTCTCCCCGTGTCCTGAGAGTGGAGTTCTCCCCGTGCCCTGAGAGTGGAGTTCTCACCGTGTCCTGAGAGGGGAGTTCTCCCCGTGTCCTGAGAGTGGAGTTCTCCCCGTGCCCTGAGAGTGGAGTTCTCCCCGTGTCCTGAGAGAGGAGTTCTCCCCGTCACCTGAGTGAGGAGTTCTCGCCGTGTTCTGAGAGGGGAGTTCTCCCAGTGTCCTGAGAGGGGAGTTCTCCCCGTGTCCTGAGATGGGAGTTCTCCCCGTGTCCTGACAGGGGAGTTCTCCCCGTGTCCTGGGATGGGAGTTCTCCCCGTGTCCTGAGAGGGGAGTTCTCCCCGTGTCCTGAGAGGGGAGTTCTCCCCGTGTCCTGAGAGGGGAGTTCTCCCCGTGTCCTGAGAGGGGAGTTCTCCCCGTGTCCTGAGAGGAGAGATCTCCCCTTGTCCTGAGAGGGGAGTTCTCCCCGTTTCCTGAGAGAGGAGTTCTCCCCGTGTACTGAGAGAGGAATTCTCCCCATGTCCTGAGAAGGGAGTTCTCCCCGTGTCCTGAGAGGGGAGTTCTCCCCATATCCTGAGAGGGGAGTTCTCCCCGTGTCCTGAGAGGGGAGATCTCCCCGTGAACTGAGAGGGGAGTTCTCCCCGTGTCCTGGGAGGGGAGTTCTCCCCGTGTCCTGAGAGGGGAGTTCTCCCCGTGTCCTGAGAGGGGAGTTCTCCCCGTGTCCTGAGAGGGGAGTTCTCCCCGTGTCCTGAGAGGGGAGTTCTCCCCGTGTCCTGAGAGGAGAGATCTCCCCTTGTCCTGAGAGGGGAGTTCTCCCCGTTTCCTGACAGAGGAGTTCTCCCCGTGTCCTGAGAGAGGAATTCTCCCCGTGTCCTGAGAGGGGAGTTCTCCCCGTGTCCTGAGAGGGGAGTTCTCCACATGTCCTGAGAGGGGAGTTCTCCCCGTCTCCTGAGAGGGGAGTTCTCCCCGTGAACTGAGAGGGGAGTTCTCCCCGTGTCCTGGGAGGGGAGATCGATCCGTGTCCTGATAGGGGAGATCTCCCCTTGTCCTGAGAGTGGAGATCTCCCCGTGTCCTGAGAGGGGAGTCCTCCCCGTGTCCTGACAGGGGAGTTCTCCCCATGTCCTGGGAGGGGAGTTCTCCCCGTTTCCTGAGAGGGGAGTCCTCCCCGTGTCCTGAGAGGGGAGTTCTCCCCGTGTCCTGACAGGGGAGTTCTCCCCGTGTCCTGGGAGGGGAGTTCTCCCCGTTTCCTGAGAGGGGAGTTCTCGCCGTGTCCTGAGAGGGGAGTTCTCCCCGTGTCCTGAGAGGGGAGTACTCCCCGGTGTCCTGAGAGGGGAGTTCTCACCGTGTCCTGAGAGGGGAGTTCCCCCGTGTCCTGAGAGGGTAGTTCTCCCCATGTCCTGAGAGAGGAGTTCTCCCCGTGTCCTGAGAGGGGAGTTCTCCCCGTGTCCTGAGAGGGGAGATCTCCCCTTGTCCTGAGAGGGGTGTTCCCCCGTGTCCTGAGAGGGGAGTTCTCTCCGTGTCCTGAGAGGGGAGTTCGCCCCGTGTCCTGAGAGTGGACTTCTCCCCGTGTCCTGAGAGGGGAGTTCTGCCCGTGCCCTGAGAGGGGAGTACCCCCCGTGTCCTGAGAGGGGAGTTCTCCCCTTCTCCTGAGAGGGGAGTTCTCCCCCGTGTCCTGAGAGGGGAGTTCTCCGCGTGTTCTGAGAGGGGAGTTATCCCCATGTCCTAAGGGTGGAGTTCTCCCCGTGTCCTGAGAGGGGAGTTCTCCCCGTGTCCTGAGAGGGGAGTTCTCCCTGTGTCCTGAGAGGGGAGTTCTCCCCGTGTCCTGAGAGTGGACTTCTCCCCGTGTCCTGAGAGGGGAGTTCTGCCCGTGCCCTGAGAGGGGAGTTCCCCCCGTGTCCTGAGAGGGGAGTTCTCCCCTTCTCCTGAGAGGGGAGTTCTCCCCCGTGTCCTGAGAGGGGAGTTCTCCGCGTGTTCTGAGAGGGGAGTTATCCCCATGTCCTGAGGGTGGAGTTCTCCCCGTGTCCTGAGAGGGGAGTTCTCCCCGTGTCCTGAGAGGGGAGTTCTCCCGGTGTCCTGAGAGGGGAGTTCTCCCCGTGTCCTTAGAGTGGACTTCTCCCCGTTTCCTGAGAGGGGAGTTCTGCCCGTGTCCTGAGAGGGGAGTTCTCCCCGTGTCCTGAGAGGGGAGTTCTCCTCTTCTCCTGAGAGGGGAGTTCTCCCCCGTGTCCTGAGAGGGGAGTTCTCCGCGTGTTCTGAGAGGGGAGTTCTCCCCGTGTCCTGAGAGTGGAGTTCTCCCCGTGTCCTGAGAGGGGAGTTCTCCCCGTGTCCTGAGAGGGGAGTTCTCCCCGTGTCCTGAGAGGGGAGTTCTCCGCGTGTCCAGAGAGGGGAGTTCTCCCCGTGTCCTGAGAGGGGAGTTCTCCCCGTGTCCTGAGAGTGGAGTTCTCCCCGTGTCATGAGAGGGGAGTTCTCCCCGCGTCCTGAGAGGGGAGTTCTCCCCGTGTCCTGAGAGGGGAGTTCTCCCCGTGTCCTGAGAGGGGAGTTCTCCCCGTGTCCTGAGAGGGAATTCTCCCCGTGTCCAGAGAGGGGAGTTCTCCCCGTGTCCTGAGAGGGAAGTTCTCCCCATGTCCTGAGAGGTGAGTTCTCCCCGTGTCCTGAGAGGGGAGTTCTCCCCTTCTCCTGAGAGGGGAGTTCTCCCCCGTGTCCTGAGAGGGGAGTTCTCCGTGTGTCCTGAGAGGGGAGTTCTCCCCGTGTCCTGAGAGTGGCGTTCTCCCCGTGTCCTGAGAGGGGAGTTCTCCCCTTCTCCTGAGAGGGGAGTTCTCCCCCGTGTCCTGAGAGGGGTGTTCTCCCCCGTGTCCTGAGAGTGGAGTTCTCCCCGTGTCCTGAGAGGTGATTTCTCCCCGTGTCCTGAGAGGGGATTTCTCCCCGTGTCCTGAGAGGTGAGTTCTCCCCGTGTCCTGAGAGTGGAGTTCTCCCTGGTGTCCTGAGAGGGGAGTTCTCCCCGTGTCCTGAGAGGGGTGCTCTCCCCGTGTTCTGAGAGGGGAGTTCTCCCCGTGTCCTGAGACTGGAGTTCTCCCCGTGCCCTGAGAGTGGAGTTCTCCACGTGTCCTGAGAGGGGAGTTCCCCCCGTGTACTGAGAGGGGAGTTCTCCCCGTGTCCTGAGAGAGGAGTTCTCCCCGTCACCTGAGTGAGGAGTTCTCGCCGTGTTCTGAGAGGGGAGTTCTCCCAGTGTCCTGAGAGGGGAGTTCTCCCCGTGTCCTGAGAGGGGAGTTCTCCCCGTGTCCTGACAGGGGAGTTCTCCCCGTGTCCTGGGATGGGAGTTCTCCCCGTGTCCTGAGAGGGGAGTTCTCCCCGTGTCCTGAGAGGGGAGTTCTCCCCGTGTCCTGAGAGGGGAGTTCTCCCCGTGTCCTGAGAGGGGAGTTCTCCCCGTGTCCTGAGAGGAGAGATCTCCCCTTGTCCTGAGAGGGGAGTTCACCCCGTTTCCTGAGAGAGGAGTTCTCCCCGTGTCCTGAGAGAGGAATTCTCCCCGTGTCCTGAGAGGGGAGATCTCCCCGTGAACTGAGAGGGGAGTTCTCCCCGTGTCCTGGGAGGGGAGTTCTCCCCGTGTCCTGAGAGGGGAGTTCTCCCCGTGTCCTGAGAGGGGAGTTCTCCCCGTGTCCTGAGAGGAGAGATCTCCCCTTGTCCTGAGAGGGGAGTTCTCCCCGTTTCCTGACAGAGGAGTTCTCCCCGTGTCCTGAGAGAGGAATTCTCCCCGTGTCCTGAGAGGGGAGTTCTCCCCGTGTCCTGAGAGGGGAGTTCTCCCCATGTCCTGAGAGGGGAGTTCTCCCCGTCTCCTGAGAGGGGAGTTCTCCCTGTGAACTGAGAGGGGAGTTCTACCCGTGTCCTGGGAGGGGAGTTCTCCCCCATGCCCTGAGGGGGGAGTTCTCCGCGTGTCCTGAGAGGGGAGTTCTCCGCGTGTCCTGAGATGGGAGTTCTCCCAGTGTCCTGAAAGTGGAGTTCTCCCTCGTGTCCTGAGAGAGGAGTTCTCCCCGTGTCCTGAGAGGGGAGTTCTCCCCGTGTCCTGAGAGGGGAGTTCTCCCCTTGTCCTGAGAAGGGAGTTCTCCACGTGTCCTGAGAGGGGAGTTCTCCCCCGTGTCCTGAGAGGGGAGTTCTCCCCCGTGTCCTGAGAGGGGAGTTCTCCCCGTGTCCTGAGAAAGGAGTTCTACCCGTGTCCTGAGAGGGGAGTTCTCCCCGTGTCCTGAGAGGGGAGTTCTCTGCGTGTCCTGAGAGGGAAGTTCTCCCCGTGTCCTGAGAGTGGACTTCTCCCCGTGTCCTGAGAGGGGAGTTCTGCCCGTGTCCTGAGAGGGGAGTTCTCCCCGTGTCCTGAGAGGGGAGTTCTCCCCCTTGTCCTGAGAGGGGAGTTCTCCGCGTTTTCTGAGAGGGGAGTTCTCCCCGTGTCCTGAGAGTGGAGTTCTCCCCGTGTCCTGAGAGGGGAGTTCTCCCCGTGTCCTGAGAGGGGAGTTCTCCCTGTGTCCTGAGAGGGGATTGCTCCCTTTGTCCTGAGAGGGGCGTTCTCCCCGTGACCTGAGAGCGGAGTTCTCCCCGTGTCCTGAGAGGAGTGTTCTCCCCGTCTCCTGAGAGGGGAGTTCTCCCCTTCTCCTGAGATGGGAGATCTCCCCATGGTTTCCTGAGAGTGGAGTTCTCCCGGTGCCCTGAGAGGGGAGTTCTCCCAGTGTCCTGAGAGGGGAGTTCTCCCCCGTTTCCTGAGAGGGGAGTTCTCCCCGTGTCCTGAGAGGGGAGTTCACCCCGTGTCCTGAGAGGGGAGTTCTCCCCGGTGACCTGAGAGGGGAGTTCTCCCCGTGTCCTGAGAGCGGAGTTCTCCCCGTGTCCTGAGAGGGGAGTTATCCCCCTGTCCTGAGAGGGGATTTCTCCGCCGTGTCCTGAGAGTGGAGTTCTCCCCCGTGTCCTGAGATGGGCGTTCTCCCTGTGTCCTGAGAGGGGAGTTCTCCCCCTGTCCTGAGAGAGGAGTTCTCCCCCGTGTCCTGAGAGGGGAGATCTCTTCGTGTCCTGAGAGTGGAGTTCTCATCGTGTCCTGAGAGGGGAGTTCTCCGCGTGTCCTGAGATGGGAGTTCTCCCAGTGTCCTGAAAGGGGAGTTCTCCCCGTGTCCTGAGAGAGGAACTCTCCCCGTGTCCTGAGAGGGGAGTTCACCCCGTATCCTAAGAGGGGAGTTCTCCCCGTGTCCTGAGAGGGGAGCTCTCCCCGTGTCCTGAGAGAGGAGTCCTCTCCTTGTCCAGAGAGGGGAGTTCTCCCCGTGTCCTGAGAGTGAAGTTCTCCCCGTGTCCTGAGAGGGGAGTTCTCCCCGTGTCCTGTGAGAGGAGTTCTCCCCATGCCCTGAGAGGGGAGTTCTCCCCGTGTCCTGAGAGGGGAGTTCTCCCCGTGTCATGAGAGGGGAGTTCTCCCCGGTGTCCTGAGAGGGGAGTTCTCCCCGGTGCCCTGAGAGGGGAGTTCACCCCGTTTCCTGAGAGGGGAGTTCTGCCCGTGTCCTGAGAGGGGAGTTCTCCCCGTGTCCTGAGAGGGGAGTTCTCCTCTTCTCCTGAGAGGGGAGTTCTCCCCCGTGTCCTGAGAGGGGAGTTCTCCGCGTGTTCTGAGAGGGGAGTTCTCCCCGTGTCCTGAGAGTGGAGTTCTCCCCGTGTCCTGAGAGGGGAGTTCTCCGCGTGTCCTGAGAGGGGAGTTCTCCCCGTGTCCTGAGAGGGGAGTTCTCCCCGTGTCCTGAGAGGGGAGTTCTCCGCGTGTCCTGAGAGGGGAGTTCTCCCCGTGTCCTGAGAGGGGAGTTCTCCCCGTGTCTTGAGAGTGGAGTTCTCCCCGTGTCATGAGAGGGGAGTTCTCCCCGCGTCCTGAGAGGGGAGTTCTCCTCGTGTCCTGAGAGGGGAGTTCTCCCCGTGTCCTGAGAGGGGAGTTCTCCCCGTGTCCTGAGAGGGGAGTTCTCCCCGTGTCCAGAGAGGGGAGTTCTCCCCGTGTCCTGAGAGGGAAGTTCTCCCCATGTCCTGAGAGGTGAGTTCTCCCCGTGTCCTGAGAGGGGAGTTCTCCCCTTCTCCTGAGAGGGGAGTTCTCCCCCGTGTCCTGAGAGGGGAGTTCTCCGTGTGTCCTGAGAGGGGAGTTCTCCCCGTGTCCTGAGAGTGGCGTTCTCCCCGTGTCCTGAGAGGGGAGTTCTCCCCTTCTCCTGAGAGGGGAGTTCTCTCCCGTGTCCTGAGAGGGGTGTTCTCCCCCGTGTCCTGAGAGTGGAGTTCTCCCCGTGTCCTGAGAGGTGATTTCTCCCCGTGTCCTGAAGGGGATTTCTCCCCGTGTCCTGAGAGGTGAGTTCTCCCCGTGTCCTGAGAGTGGAGTTCTCCCTGGTGTCCTGAGAGGGGAGTTCTCCCCGTGTCCTGAGAGGGGTGCTCTCCCCGTGTTCTGAGAGGGGAGTTCTCCCCGTGTCCTGAGAGAGGAGTTCTCCCCGTCACCTGAGTGAGGAGTTCTCGCCGTGTTCTGAGAGGGGAGTTCTCCCAGTGTCCTGAGAGGGGAGTTCTCCCCGTGTCCTGAGAGGGGAGTTCTCCCCGTGTCCTGACAGGGGAGTTCTCCCCGTGTCCTGGGATGGGAGTTCTCCCCGTGTCCTGAGAGGGGAGTTCTCCCCGTGTCCTGAGAGGGGAGTTCTCCCCGTGTCCTGAGAGGGGAGTTCTCCCCGTGTCCTGAGAGGGGAGTTCTCCCCGTGTCCTGAGAAGGGAGTTCTCCCCGTGTCCTGAGAGGGGAGTTCTCCCCGTGTCCAGAGAGGGGAGTTCTCCCCGTGTCCTGAGAGGGAAGTTCTCCCCATGTCCTGAGAGGTGAGTTCTCCCCGTGTCCTGAGAGGGGAGTTCTCCCCTTCTCCTGAGAGGGGAGTTCTCCCCCGTGTCCTGAGAGGGGAGTTCTCCGTGTGTCCTGAGAAGGGAGTTCTCCCCGTGTCCTGAGAGTGGCGTTCTCCCCGTGTCCTGAGAGGGGAGTTCTCCCCTTCTCCTGAGAGGGGAGTTCTCCCCCGTGTCCTGAGAGGGGTGTTCTCCCCCGTGTCCTGAGAGTGGAGTTCTCCCCGTGTCCTGAGAGGGGAGTTCTCCCCGTGTCCTGAGAGGGGAGTTCTCCCCGTGTCCTGAGAGGTGAGTTCTCCTCTTCTCCTGAGAGGGGAGTTCTCCCCCGTGTCCTGAGAGGGGAGTTCTCCGCGTGTTCTGAGAGGGGAGTTCTCCCCGTGTCCTGAGAGTGGAGTTCTCCCCGTGTCCTGAGAGGGGAGTTCTCCCCGTGTCCTGAGAGGGGAGTTCTCCCCGTGTCCTGAGAGGGGAGTTCTCCCCGTGTCCTGAGAGGGGAGTTCTCCGCGTGTCCTGAGAGGGGAGTTCTCCCCGTGTCCTGAGAGGGGAGTTCTCCCCGTGTCCTGAGAGTGGAGTTCTCCCCGTGTCATGAGAGGGGAGTTCTCCCCGCGTCCTGCGAGGGGAGTTCTCCTCGTGTCCTGAGAGGGGAGTTCTCCCCGTGTCCTGAGAGGGGAGTTCTCCCCGTGTCCTGAGAGGGGAGTTCTCCCCGTGTCCAGAGAGGGGAGTTCTCCCCGTGTCCTGAGAGGGAAGTTCTCCCCATGTCCTGAGAGGTGAGTTCTCCCCGTGTCCTGAGAGGGGAGTTCTCCCCTTCTCCTGAGAGGGGAGTTCTCCCCCGTGTCCTGAGAGGGGAGTTCTCCGTGTGTCCTGAGAGGGGAGTTCTCCCCGTGTCCTGAGAGTGGCCTTCTCCCCGTGTCCTGAGAGGGGAGTTCTCCCCTTCTCCTGAGAGGGGAGTTCTCCCCCGTGTCCTGAGAGGGGTGTTCTCCCCCGTGTCCTGAGAGTGGAGTTCTCCCCGTGTCCTGAGAGGTGATTTCTCCCCGTGTCCTGAGAGGGGATTTCTCCCCGTGTCCTGAGAGGTGAGTTCTCCCCGTGTCCTGAGAGTGGAGTTCTCCCTGGTGTCCTGAGAGGGGAGTTCTCCCCGTGTCCTGAGAGGGGTGCTCTCCCCGTGTTCTGAGAGGGGAGTTCTCCCCGTGTCCTGAGAGTGGAGTTCTCCCCGTGCCCTGAGAGTGGAGTTCTCCACGTGTCCTGAGAGGGGAGGTCCCCCCGTGTACTGAGAGGGGAGTTCTCCCCGTGTCCTGAGAGAGGAGTTCTCCCCGTCACCTGAGTGAGGAGTTCTCGCCGTGTTCTGAGAGGGGAGTTCTCCCAGTGTCCTGAGAGGGGAGTTCTCCCCGTGTCCGGAGAGGGGAGTTCTCCCCGTGTCCTGACAGGGGAGTTCTCCCCGTGTCCTGGGATGGGAGTTCTCCCCGTGTCCTGAGAGGGGAGTTCTCCCCGTGTCCTGAGAGGGGAGTTCTCCCCGTGTCCTGAGAGGGGAGTTCTCCCCGTGTCCTGAGAGGAGAGATCTCCCCTTGTCCTGAGAGGGGAGTTCTCCCCGTTTCCTGAGAGAGGAGTTCTCCCCGTGTCCTGAGAGAGGAATTCTCCCCGTGTCCTGAGAGGGGAGTTCTCCCCGTGTCCTGAGAGGAGAGATCTCCCCTTGTCCTGAGAGGGGAGTTCTCCCCGTTTCCTGAGAGAGGAGTTCTCCCCGTGTCCTGAGAGAGGAGTTCTCCCCGTGTCCTGAGAGGGGAGTTCTCCCCGTGTCCTGAGAGTGGAGTTCTCCCCGTGTCATGAGAGGGGAGTTCTCCCCGCGTCCTGCGAGGGGAGTTCTCCTCGTGTCCTGAGAGGGGAGTTCTCCCCGTGTCCTGAGAGGGGAGTTCTCCCCGTGTCCTGAGAGGGGAGTTCTCCCCGTGTCCAGAGAGGGGAGTTCTCCCCGTGTCCTGAGAGGGAAGTTCTCCCCATGTCCTGAGAGGTGAGTTCTCCCCGTGTCCTGAGAGGGGAGTTCTCCCCTTCTCCTGAGAGGGGAGTTCTCCCCCGTGTCCTGAGAGGGGAGTTCTCCGTGTGTCCTGAGAGGGGAGTTCTCCCCGTGTCCTGAGAGTGGCCTTCTCCCCGTGTCCTGAGAGGGGAGTTCTCCCCTTCTCCTGAGAGGTGAGTTCTCCCCCGTGTCCTGAGAGGGGTGTTCTCCCCCGTGTCCTGAGAGTGGAGTTCTCCCCGTGTCCTGAGAGGTGATTTCTCCCCGTGTCCTGAGAGGGGATTTCTCCCCGTGTCCTGAGAGGTGAGTTCTCCCCGTGTCCTGAGAGTGGAGTTCTCCCTGGTGTCCTGAGAGGGGAGTTCTCCCCGTGTCCTGAGAGGGGTGCTCTCCCCGTGTTCTGAGAGGGGAGTTCTCCCCGTGTCCTGAGAGTGGAGTTCTCCCCGTGCCCTGAGAGTGGAGTTCTCCACGTGTCCTGAGAGGGGAGGTCCCCCCGTGTACTGAGAGGGGAGTTCTCCCCGTGTCCTGAGAGAGGAGTTCTCCCCGTCACCTGAGTGAGGAGTTCTCGCCGTGTTCTGAGAGGGGAGTTCTCCCAGTGTCCTGAGAGGGGAGTTCGCCCCGTGTCCTGAGAGGGGAGTTCTCCCCGTGTCCTGACAGGGGAGTTCTCCCCGTGTCCTGGGATGGGAGTTCTCCCCGTGTCCTGAGAGGGGAGTTCTCCCCGTGTCCTGAGAGGGGAGTTCTCCCCGTGTCCTGAGAGGGGAGTTCTCCCCGTGTCCTGAGAGGAGAGATCTCCCCTTGTCCTGAGAGGGGAGTTCTCCCCGTTTCCTGAGAGAGGAGTTCTCCCCGTGTCCTGAGAGAGGAATTCTCCCCGTGTCCTGAGAGGGGAGTTCTCCCCGTGTCCTGAGAGGGGAGTTCTCCCCGTGTCCTGAGAGGGGAGTTCTCCCCATATCCTGAGAGGGGAGGTCCCCCCGTGTACTGAGAGGGGAGTTCTCCCCGTGTCCTGAGAGAGGAGTTCTCCCCGTCACCTGAGTGAGGAGTTCTCGCCGTGTTCTGAGAGGGGAGTTCTCCCAGTGTCCTGAGAGGGGAGTTCTCCCCGTGTCCTGAGAGGGGAGTTCTCCCCGTGTCCTGACAGGGGAGTTCTCCCCGTGTCCTGGGATGGGAGTTCTCCCCGTGTCCTGAGAGGGGAGTTCTCCCCGTGTCCTGAGAGGGGAGTTCTCCCCGTGTCCTGAGAGGGGAGTTCTCCCCGTGTCCTGAGAGGAGAGATCTCCCCTTGTCCTGAGAGGGGAGTTCTCCCCGTTTCCTGAGAGAGGAGTTCTCCCCGTGTCCTGAGAGAGGAATTCTCCCCGTGTCCTGAGAGGGGAGTTCTCCCCGTGTCCTGAGAGGGGAGTTCTCCCCATATCCTGAGAGGGGAGTTCTCCCCGTGTCCTGAGAGGGGAGATCTCCCCGTGAACTGAGAGGGGAGTTCTCCCCGTGTCCTGGGAGGGGAGTTCTCCCCGTGTCCTGAGAGGGGAGTTCTCCCCGTGTCCTGAGAGGGGAGTTCTCCCCGTGTCCTGAGAGGGGAGTTCTCCCCGTGTCCTGAGAGGGGAGTTCTCCCCGTGTCCTGAGAGGAGAGATCTCCCCTTGTCCTGAGAGGGGAGTTCTCCCCGTTTCCTGACAGAGGAGTTCTCCCCGTGTCCTGAGAGAGGAATTATCCCCGTGTCCTGAGAGGGGAGTTCTCCCCGTGTCCTGAGAGGGGAGTTCTCCCCATGTCCTGAGAGGGGAGTTCTCCCCGTCTCCTGAGAGGGGAGTTCTCCCCGTGAACTGAAAGGGGAGTTCTCCCCGTGTCCTGGGAGGGGAGTTCTCCCCCATGTCCTGAGGGGGGAGTTCTCCGCGTGTCCTGAGAGAGGAGTTCTCCGCGTGTCCTGAGATGGGAGTTCTCCCAGTGTCCTGAAAGTGGACTTCTCCCCCGTGTCCTGAGAGACGAGTTCTCCCCGTGTCCTGAGAGGGGAATTCTCCCCGTGTCCTGAGAGGGGAGTTCTCCCCTTGTCCTGAGAAGGGAGTTCTCCACGTGTCCTGAGAGGGGAGTTCTCCCCCGTGTCCTGAGAGGGGAGTTCTCCCCCGTGTCCTGAGAGGGGAGTTCTCTGCGTGTCCTGAGAAAGGAGTTCTACCCGTGTCCTGAGAGGGGAGTTCTCCCCGTGTCCTGAGAGGGGAGTTCTCCGCGTGTCCTGAGAGGGAAGTTCTCCCCGTGTCCTGAGAGTGGACTTCTCCCCGTGTCCTGAGAGGGGAGTTCTGCCCGTGTCCTGAGAGGGGAGTTCTCCCCGTGTCCTGAGAGGGGAGTTCTCCCTGTGTCCTGAGAGGGGAGTGCTCCCTTTGTCCTGAGAGGGGCGTTCTCCCCGTGACCTGAGAGCGGAGTTCTCGCCGTGTCCTGAGAGGAGTGTTCTCCTCGTCTCCTGAGAGGGCAGTTCTCCCCTTCTCCTGAGATGGGAGATCTCCCCATGGTTTCCTGAGAGTGGAGTTCTCCCGGTGTCCTGAGAGGGGAGTTCTCCCAGTGTCCTGAGAGGGGAGTTCTCCCCTGTTTCCTGAGAGGGGAGTTCTCCCCGTGTCCTGAGAGGGGAGTTCTCCCCGTGTCCTTAGAGGGGAGTTCTCCCCGTGTCCAGAGAGGGGATTCTCCCCGTGTCCTGAGAGGGAAGTTCTCCCCATGTCCTGAGAGGTGAGTTCTCCCCGTGTCCTGAGAGGGGAGTTCTCCCCTTCTCCTGAGAGGGGAGTTCTCCCCCGTGTCCTGAGAGGGGAGTTCTCCGTGTGTCCTGAGAGGGGAGTTCTCCCCGTGTCCTGAGAGTGGCGTTCTCCCCGTGTCCTGAGAGGGGAGATCTCCCCTTCTCCTGAGAGGGGAGTTCTCCCCCGTGTCCTGAGAGGGGTGTTCTCCCCCGTGTCCTGAGAGTGGAGTTCTCCCCGTGTCCTGAGAGGTGATTTCTCCCCGTGTCCTGAGAGGGGAGTTCTCCCCGTGTCCTGAGAGGGGAGTTCTCCTCTTCTCCTGAGAGGGGAGTTCTCCCCCGTGTCCTGAGAGGGGAGTTCTCCGCGTGTTCTGAGAGGGGAGTTCTCCCCGTGTCCTGAGAGTGGAGTTCTCCCCGTGTCCTGAGAGGGGAGTTCTCCCCGTGTCCTGAGAGGGGAGTTCTCCCCGTGTCCTGAGAGGGGAGTTCTCCCCGTGTCCTGAGAGGGGAGTTCTCCGCGTGTCCTGAGAGGGGAGTTCTCCCCGTGTCCTGAGAGGGGAGTTCTCCCCGTGTCCTGAGAGTGGAGTTCTCCCCGTGTCATGAGAGGGGAGTTCTCCCCGCGTCCTGAGAGGGGAGTTCTCCTCGTGTCCTGAGAGGGGAGTTCTCCCCGTGTCCTGAGAGGGGAGTTCTCCCCGTGTCCTGAGAGGGGAGTTCTCCCCGTGTCCAGAGAGGGGAGTTCTCCCCGTGTCCTGAGAGGGAAGTTCTCCCCATGTCCTGAGAGGTGAGTTCTCCCCGTGTCCTGAGAGGGGAGTTCTCCCCTTCTCCTGAGAGGGGAATTCTCCCCCGTGTCCTGAGAGGGGAGTTCTCCCTGTGTCCTGAGAGGGGAGTTCTCCCCGTGTCCTGAGAGTGGCGTTCTCCCCGTGCCCTGAGAGGGGAGTTCTCCCCTTCTCCTGAGAGGGGAGTTCTCCCCCGTGTCCTGAGAGGGGTGTTCTCCCCCGTGTCCTGAGAGTGGAGTTCTCCCCGTGTCCTGAGAGGTGATTTCTCCCCGTGTCCTGAGAGGGGATTTCTCCCCGTGTCCTGAGAGGTGAGTTCTCCCCGTGTCCTGAGAGTGGAGTTCTCCCTGGTGTCCTGAGAGGGGAGTTCTCCCCGTGTCCTGAGAGGGGTGCTCTCCCCGTGTTCTGAGAGGGGAGTTCTCCCCGTGTCCTGAGAGTGGAGTTCTCCCCGTGCCCTGAGAGTGGAGTTCTCCACGTGTCCTGAGAGGGGAGTTCCCCCCGTGTACTGAGAGGGGAGTTCTCCCCGTGTCCTGAGAGAGGAGTTCTCCCCGTCACCTGAGTGAGGAGTTCTCGCCGTGTTCTGAGAGGGGACTTCTCCCAGTGTCCTGAGAGGGGAGTTCTCCCCGTGTCCTGAGAGGGGAGTTCTCCCCGTGTCCTGACAGGGGAGTTCTCCCCGTGTCCTGGGATGGGAGTTCTCCCCGTGTCCTGAGAGGGGAGTTCTCCCCGTGTCCTGAGAGGGGAGTTCTCCCCGTGTCCTGAGAGGGGAGTTCTCCCCGTGTCCTGAGAGGGGAGTTCTCCCCGTGTCCTGAGAGGAGAGATCTCCCCTTGTCCTGAGAGGGGAGTTCTCCCCGTTTCCTGAGAGAGGAGTTCTCCCCGTGTCCTGAGAGAGGAATTCTCCCCGTGTCCTGAGAGGGGAGTTCTCCCCGTGTCCTGAGAGGGGAGTTCTCCCCATATCCTGAGAGGGGAGTTCTCCCCGTGTCCTGAGAGGGGAGATCTCCCCGTGAACCGAGAGGGGAGTTCTCCCCGTGTCCTGGGAGGGGAGTTCTCCCCGTGTCCTGAGAGGGGAGTTCTCCCCGTGTCCTGAGAGGGGAGTTCTCCCCGTGTCCTGAGAGGGGAGTTCTCCCCGTGTCCTGAGAGGGGAGTTCTCCCCGTGTCCTGAGAGGAGAGATCTCCCCTTGTCCTGAGAGGGGAGTTCTCCCCGTTTCCTGAAAGAGGAGTTCTCCCCATGTCCTGAGAGAGGAATTCTCCCCGTGTCCTGAGAGGGGAGTTCTCCCCGTGTCCAGAGAGGGGAGTTCTCCCCATGTCCTGAGAGGGGAGTTCTCCCCGTCTCCTGAGAGGGGAGTTCTCCCCGTGAACTGAGAGGGGAGTTCTCCCCGTGTCCTGGGAGGGGAGTTCTCCCCCATGTCCTGAGGGGGGAGTTCTCCGCGTGTCCTGAGAGGGGAGTTCTCCGCGTGTCCTGAGATGGGAGTTCTCCCAGTGTCCTGAAAGTGGAGTTCTCCCCCGTGTCCTGAGAGAGGAGTTCTCCCCGTGTCCTGAGAGGGGAGTTCTCCCCGTGTCCTGAGAGGGGAGTTCTCCCCTTGTCCTGAGAAGGGAGTTCTCCACGTGTCCTGAGAGGGGAGTTCTCCCCCGTGTCCTGAGAGGGGAGTTCTCCCCCGTGTCCTGAGAGGGGAGTTCTCCCCGTGTCCTGAGAAAGGAGTTCTACCCGTGTCCTGAGAGGGGAGTTCTCCCCGTGTCCTGAGAGGGGAGTTCTCCGCGTGTCCTGAGAGGGGAGTTCTCCCCGTGTCCTGAGAGTGGACTTCTCCCCGTGTCCTGAGAGGGGAGTTCTGCCCGTGTCCTGAGAGGGGAGTTCTCCCCGTGTCCTGAGAGGGGAGTTCTCCCCCGTGTCCTGAGAGGGGAGTTCTCCGCGTTTTCTGAGAGGGGAGTTCTCCCCGTGTCCTGAGAGTGGAGTTCTCCCCGTGTCCTGAGAGGGGAGTTCTCCCCGTGTCCTGAGAGGGGAGTTCTCCCTGTGTCCTGAGAGGGGAGTGCTCCATTTGTCCTGAGAGGGGCGTTCTCCCCGTGACCTGAGAGCGGAGTTCTCACCGTGACCTGAGAGGAGTGTTCTCCCCGTCTCCTGAGAGGGGATTTCTCCCCTTCTCCTGAGATGGGAGATCTCCCCATGGTTTCCTGAGAGTGGAGTTCTCCCGGTGTACTGAGAGGGGAGTTCTCCTAGTGTCCTGAGAGGGGAGTTCTCCCCCGTTTCCTGAGAGGGGAGTTCTCCCCGTGTCCTGAGAGGGGAGATCTCCCCGGTGACCTGAGAGGGGAGTTCTCCCCGTGTCCTGAGAGCGGAGTTCTCCCCGTGTCCTGAGAGGGGAGTTATCCCCCTGTCCTGAGAGGGGATTTCTCCGCCGTGTCCTGAGAGTGGAGTTCTCCCCCGTGTCCTGAGATGGGAGTTCTCCCTGTGTCCTGAGAAGGGAGTTCTCCCCCTGTCCTGAGAGAGGAGTTCTCCCCCGTGTCCTGAGAGGGGAGATCTCTTCGTGTCCTGAGAGTGGAGTTCTCATCGCGTCCTGAGAGGGGAGTTCTCCGCGTGTCCTGAGATGGGAGTTCTCCCAGTGTCCTGAAAGGGGAGTTCTCCCCGTGTCCTGAGAGAGGAATTCTCCCCGTGTCCTGAGAGGGGAGTTCACCCCGTATCCTAAGAGGGGAGTTCTCCCCGTGTCCTGAGAGTGGAGTTCTCCCCGTGTCATGAGAGGGGAGTTCTCCCCGGTGTCCTGAGAGGGGAGTTCTCCCCGGTGTCCTGAGAGGGGAGTTCACCCCGTTTCCTGAGAGGGGAGTTCTGCCCGTGTCCTGAGAGGGGAGTTCTCCCCGTGTCCTGAGAGGGGAGTTCTCCTCTTCTCCTGAGAGGGGAGTTCTCCCCCGTGTCCTGAGAGGGGAGTTCTCCGCGTGTTCTGAGAGGGGAGTTCTCCCCGTGTCCTGAGAGTGGAGTTCTCCCCGTGTCCTGAGAGGGGAGTTCTCCCCGTGTCCTGAGAGGGGAGTTCTCCCCGTGTCCTGAGAGGGGAGTTCTCCCCGTGTCCTGAGAGGGGAGTTCTCCGCGTGTCCTGAGAGGGGACTTCTCCCCGTGTCCTGAGAGGGGAGTTCTCCCCGTGTCCTGAGAGTGGAGTTCTCCCCGTGTCATGAGAGGGGAGTTCTCCCCGCGTCCTGAGAGGGGAGTTCTCCTCGTGTCCTGAGAGGGGAGTTCTCCCCGTGTCCTGAGAGGGGAGTTCTCCCCGTGTCCTGAGAGGGGAGTTCTCCCCGTGTCCAGAGAGGGGAGTTCTCCCCGTGTCCTGAGAGGGAAGTTCTCCCCATGTCCTGAGAGGTGAGTTCTCCCCGTGTCCTGAGAGGGGAGTTCTCCCCTTCTCCTGAGAGGGGAGTTCTCCCCCGTGTCCTGAGAGGGGAGTTCTCCGTGTGTCCTGAGAGGGGAGTTCTCCCCGTGTCCTGAGAGTGGCGTTCTCTCCGTGTCCTGAGAGGGGAGTTCTCCCCTTCTCCTGAGAGGGGAGTTCTCCCCCGTGTCCTGAGAGGGGTGTTCTCCCCCGTGTCCTGAGAGTGGAGTTCTCCCCGTGTCCTGAGAGGTGATTTCTCCCCGTGTCCTGAGAGGGGATTTCTCCCCGTGTCCTGAGAGGTGAGTTCTCCCCGTGTCCTGAGAGTGGAGTTCTCCCTGGTGTCCTGAGAGGGGAGTTCTACCCGTGTCCTGAGAGGGGTGCTCTCCCCGTGTTCTGAGAGGGGAGTTCTCCCCGTGTCCTGAGACTGGAGTTCTCCCCGTGCCCTGAGAGTGGAGTTCTCCACGTGTCCTGAGAGGGGAGTTCCCCCCGTGTACTGAGAGGGGAGTTCTCCCCGTGTCCTGAGAGAGGAGTTCTCCCCGTCACCTGAGTGAGGAGTTCTCGCCGTGTTCTGAGAGGGGAGTTCTCCCAGTGTCCTGAGAGGGGAGTTCTCCCCGTGTCCTGAGAGGGGAGTTCTCCCCGTGTCCTGACAGGGGAGTTCTCCCCGTGTCCTGAGAGGGGAGTTCTCCCCGTGTCCTGAGAGGGGAGTTCTCCCCGTGTCCTGAGAGGGGAGTTCTCCCCGTGTCCTGAGAGGGGAGTTCTCCCCGTGTCCTGAGAGGAGAGATCTCCCCTTGTCCTGAGAGGGGAGTTCTCCCCGTTTCCTGAGAGAGGAGTTCTCCCCGTGTCCTGAGAGAGGAATTCTCCCCGTGTCCTGAGAGGGGAGTTCTCCCCGTGTCCTGAGAGGGGAGTTCTCCCCATATCCTGAGAGGGGAGTTCTCCCCGTGTCCTGAGAGGGGAGATCTCCCCGTGAACTGAGAGGGGAGTTCTCCCCGTGTCCTGGGAGGGGAGTTCTCCCCGTGTCCTGAGAGGGGAGTTCTCCCCGTGTCCTGAGAGGGGAGTTCTCCCCGTGTCCTGAGAGGGGAGTTCTCCCCGTGTCCTGAGAGGGGAGTTCTCCCCGTGTCCTGAGAGGAGAGATCTCCCCTTGTCCTGAGAGGGGAGTTCTCCCCGTTTCCTGAAAGAGGAGTTCTCCCCGTGTCCTGAGAGAGGAATTCTCCCCGTGTCCTGAGAGGGGAGTTCTCCCCGTGTCCTGAGAGGGGAGTTCTCCCCATGTCCTGAGAGGGGAGTTCTCCCCGTCTCCTGAGAGGGGAGTTCTCCCCGTGAACTGAGAGGGGAGTTCTCCCTGTGTCCTGGGAGGGGAGTTCTCCCCCATGTCCTGAGGGGGGAGTTCTCCGCGTGTCCTGAGAGGGGAGTTCTCCGCGTGTCCTGAGATGGGAGTTCTCCCAGTGTCCTGAAAGTGGAGTTCTCCCCCGTGTCCTGAGAGAGGAGTTCTCCCCGTGTCCTGAGAGGGGAGTTCTCCCCGTGTCCTGAGAGGGGAGTTCTCCCCTTGTCCTGAGAAGGGAGTTCTCCACGTGTCCTGAGAGGGGAGTTCTCCCCCGTGTCCTGAGAGGGGAGTTCTCCCCGTGTCCTGAGAAAGGAGTTCTACCCGTGTCCTGAGAGGGGAGTTCTCCCCGTGTCCTGAGAGGGGAGTTCTCCGCGTGTCCTGAGAGGGGAGTTCTCCCTGTGTCCTGAGAGTGGACTTCCCCCCGTGTCCTGAGAGGGGAGTTCTGCCCGTGTCCTGAGAGGGGAGTTCTCCCCGTGTCCTGAGAGGGGAGTTCTCCCCCGTGTCCTGAGAGGGGAGTTCTCCGCGTTTTCTGAGAGGGGAGTTCTCCCCGTGTCCTGAGAGTGGAGTTCTCCCCGTGTCCTGAGAGGGGAGTTCTCCCCGTGTCCTGAGAGGGGAGTTCTCCCTGTGTCCTGAGAGGGGAGTGCTCCCTTTGTCCTGAGAGGGGCGTTCTCCCCGTGACCTGAGAGCGGAGTTCTCGCCGTGACCTGAGAGGGGATTTCTCCCCTTCTCCTGAGATGGGAGATCTCCCCATGGTTTCCTGAGAGTGGAGTTCTCCCGGTGTCCTGAGAGGGGAGTTCTCCCAGTGTCCTGAGAGGGGAGTTCTCCCCCGTTTCCTGAGAGGGGAGTTCTCCCCGTGTCCTGAGAGGGGAGTTCTCCCCGGTGACCTGAGAGGGGAGTTCTCCCCGTGTCCTGAGAGCGGAGTTCTCCCCGTGTCCTGAGAGGGGAGTTATCCCCCTGTCCTGAGAGGGGATTTCTCCGCCGTGTCCTGAGAGTGGAGTTCTCCCCCGTGTCCTGAGATGGGAGTTCTCCCTGTGTCCTGAGAAGGGAGTTCTCCCCCTGTCCTGAGAGAGGAGTTCTCCCCGTGTCCTGAGAGGGGAGTTCTCCCCGTGTCCTGAGAGGGGAGTTCTCCCCGTGTCCTGAGAGGAGAGATCTCCCCTTGTCCTGAGAGGGGAGTTCTCCCCGTTTCCTGAAAGAGGAGTTCTCCCCGTGTCCTGAGAGAGGAATTCTCCCCGTGTCCTGAGAGGGGAGTTCTCCCCGTGTCCTGAGAGGGGAGTTCTCCCCATGTCCTGAGAGGGGAGTTCTCCCCGTCTCCTGAGAGGGGAGTTCTCCCCGTGAACTGAGAGGGGAGTTCTCCCCGTGTCCTGGGAGGGGAGTTCTCCCCCATGTCCTGAGGGGGGAGTTCTCCGCGTGTCCTGAGAGGGGAGTTCTCCGCGTGTCCTGAGATGGGAGTTCTCCCAGTGTCCTGAAAGTGGAGTTCTCCCCCGTGTCCTGAGAGAGGAGTTCTCCCCGTGTCCTGAGAGGGGAGTTCTCCCCGTGTCCTGAGAGGGGAGTTCTCCCCTTGTCCTGAGAAGGGCGTTCTCCACGTGTCCTGAGAGGGGAGTTCTCCCCCGTGTCCTGAGAGGGGAGTTCTCCCCGTGTCCTGAGAAAGGAGTTCTACCCGTGTCCTGAGAGGGGAGTTCTCCCCGTGTCCTGAGAGGGGAGTTCTCCGCGTGTCCTGAGAGGGGAGTTCTCCCTGTGTCCTGAGAGTGGACTTCCCCCCGTGTCCTGAGAGGGGAGTTCTGCCCGTGTCCTGAGAGGGGAGTTCTCCCCGTGTCCTGAGAGGGGAGTTCTCCCCCGTGTCCTGAGAGGGGAGTTCTCCGCGTTTTCTGAGAGGGGAGTTCTCCCCGTGTCCTGAGAGTGGAGTTCTCCCCGTGTCCTGAGAGGGGAGTTCTCCCCGTGTCCTGAGAGGGGAGTTCTCCCTGTGTCCTGAGAGGGGAGTGCTCCCTTTGTCCTGAGAGGGGCGTTCTCCCCGTGACCTGAGAGCGGAGTTCTCGCCGTGACCTGAGAGGAGTGTTCTCCCCGTCTCCTGAGAGGGGATTTCTCCCCTTCTCCTGAGATGGGAGATCTCCCCATGGTTTCCTGAGAGTGGAGTTCTCCCGGTGTCCTGAGAGGGGAGTTCTCCCAGTGTCCTGAGAGGGGAGTTCTCCCCCGTTTCCTGAGAGGGGAGTTCTCCCCGTGTCCTGAGAGGGGAGTTCTCCCCGGTGACCTGAGAGGGGAGTTCTCCCCGTGTCCTGAGAGCGGAGTTCTCCCCGTGTCCTGAGAGGGGAGTTATCCCCCTGTCCTGAGAGGGGATTTCTCCGCCGTGTCCTGAGAGTGGAGTTCTCCCCCGTGTCCTGAGATGGGAGTTCTCCCTGTGTCCTGAGAAGGGAGTTCTCCCCCTGTCCTGAGAGAGGAGTTCTCCCCCGTGTCCTGAGAGGGGAGATCTCTTCGTGTCCTGAGAGTGGAGTTCTCATCGTGTCCTGAGAGGGGAGTTCTCCGCGTGTCCTGAGATGGGAGTTCTCCCAGTGTCCTGAAAGGGGAGTTCTCCCCGTGTCCTGAGAGAGGAATTCTCCCCGTGTCCTGAGAGGGGAGTTCACCCCGTATCCTAAGAGGGGAGTTCTCCCCGTGTCCTGAGAGGGGAGCTCTCCCCGTGACCTGAGAGAGGAGTCCTCTCCTTGTCCAGAGAGGGGAGTTCTCCCCGTGTCCTGAGAGTGAAGTTCTCCCCGTGTCCTGAGAGGGGAGTTCTCCCCGTGTCCTGTGAGAGGAGTTCTCCCCGGTGTCCTGAGAGGGGAGTTCTGCCCATCTCCTGAGAGGGGAGTTCTCCCCGGTGACCTGAGAGGGGAGTTCTCCCCTTCTCCTGAGAGGGGAGTTCTCCCCGTGTCCTGAGAAGGGAGTTATCCCCCTGTCCTGAGAGGGGATTTCTCCGCCGTGCCCTGAGAGGGTAGTTCTCCGCGTGTTCTGAGAGGGGAATTATCCCCATGTCCTGAGGGTGGAGTTCTCCCCGTGTCCTGAGAGGGGAGTTCTCCCCGTGTCCTGAGAGGGGAGTTCTCCCTGTGTCCTGAGAGGGGAGTTCTCCCCGTGTCCTTAGAGTGGACTTCTCCCCGTGTCCTGAGAGGGGAGTTCTGCCCGTGTCCTGAGAGGGGAGTTCTCCCCGTGTCCTGAGAGGGGAGTTCTCCCCTTCTCCTGAGAGGGGAGTTCTCCCCCGTGTCCTGAGAGGGGAGTTCTCCGCGTGTTCTGAGAGGGGAGTTCTCCCCGTGTCCTGAGAGTGGAGTTCTCCCCGTGTCCTGAGAGGGGAGTTCTCCCCGTTTCCTGAGAGGGGAGTTCTCCCCGTGTCCTGAGAGGGGAGTTCTCCCCGTGTCCTGAGAGGGGAGTTCTCCGCGTGTCCTGAGAGGGGAGTTCTCCCCGTGTCCTGAGAGGGGAGTTCTCCCCGTGTCCTGAGAGTGGAGTTCTCCCCGTGTCATGAGAGGGGAGTTCTCCCCGCGTCCTGAGGGGGGAGTTCTCCTCGTGTCCTGAGAGGGGAGTTCTCCCCGTGTCCTGAGAGGGGAGTTCTCCCCTTGTCCTGAGAGGGGAGTTCTCCCCGTGTCCAGAGAGGGGAGTTCTCCCCGTGTCCTGAGAGGGAAGTTCTCCCCATGTCCTGAGAGGTGAGTTCTCCCCGTGTCCTGAGAGGGGAGTTCTCCCCTTCTCCTGAGAGGGGAGTTCTCCCCCGTGTCCTGAGAGGGGAGATCTCCGTGTGTCCTGAGAGGGGAGTTCTCCCCGTGTCCTGAGAGTGGCGTTCTCCCCGTGTCCTGAGAGGGGAGTTCTCCCCTTCTCCTGAGAGGGGTGTTCTCCCCCGTGTCCTGAGAGTGGAGTTCTCCCCGTGTCCTAAGAGGTGATTTCTCCCCGTGTCCTGAGAGGGGATTTCTCCCCGTGTCCTGAGAGGTGAGTTCTCCCCGTGTCCTGAGAGTGGAGTTCTCCCTGGTGTCCTGAGAGGGGAGTTCTCCCCGTGTCCTGAGAGGGGTGCTCTCCCCGTGTTCTGAGAGGGGAGTTCTCCCCGTGTCCTGAGAGTGGAGTTCTCCCCGTGCCCTGAGAGTGGAGTTCTCCACGTGTCCTGAGAGGGGAGTTCCCCCCGTGTACTGAGAGGGGAGTTCTCCCCGTGTCCTGAGAGAGGAGTTCTCCCCGTCACCTGAGTGAGGAGTTCTCGCCGTGTTCTGAGAGGGGAGTTCTCCCAGTGTCCTGAGAAGGGAGTTCTCCCCCTGTCCTGAGAGAGGAGCTCTCCCCCGTGTCCTGAGAGGGGAGATCTCTTCGTGTCCTGAGAGTGGAGTTCTCATCGTGTCCTGAGAGGGGAGTTCTCCGCGTGTCCTGAGATGGGAGTTCTCCCAGTGTCCTGAAAGGGGAGTTCTCCCCGTGTCCTGAGAGAGGAATTCTCCCCGTGTCCTGAGAGGGGAGTTCACCACGTATCCTAAGAGGGGAGTTCTCCCCGTGTCCTGAGAGGGGAGCTCTCCCCGTGACCTGAGAGAGGAGTCCTCTCCTTGTCCAGAGAGGGGAGTTCTCCCCGTGTCCTGAGAGTGAAGTTCTCCTCGTGTCCTGAGAGGGGAGTTCTCCCCGTGTCCTGTGAGAGGAGTTCTCCCCATGTCCTGAGAGGGGAGTTCTCCCCGTGTCCTGAGAGGGGAGTTCTAACCGTGTCATGAGAGGGGAGTTCTCCCCGGTGTCCTGAGAGGGGAGTTCTCCCCGGTGTCCTGAGGGGGGAGTTCTCCTCGTGTCCTGAGAGGGGAGTTCTCCCCGTGTCCTGAGAGGGGAGTTCTCCCCTTGTCCTGAGAGGGGAGTTCTCCCCGTGTCCAGAGAGGGGAGTTCTCCCCTTGTCCTGAGAGGGAAGTTCTCCCCATGTCCTGAGAGGTGAGTTCTCCCCGTGTCCTGAGAGGGGAGTTCTCCCCTTCTCCTGAGAGGGGAGTTCTCCCCCGTGTCCTGAGAGGGGAGATCTCCGTGTGTCCTGAGAGGGGAGTTCTCCCCGTGTCCTGAGAGTGGCGTTCTCCCCGTGTCCTGAGAGGGGAGTTCTCCCCTTCTCCTGAGAGGGGTGTTCTCCCCCGTGTCCTGAGAGTGGAGTTCTCCCCGTGTCCTGAGAGGTGATTTCTCCCCGTGTCCTGAGAGGGGATTTCTCCCCGTGTCCTGAGAGGTGAGTTCTCCCCGTGTCCTGAGAGTGGAGTTCTCCCTGGTGTCCTGAGAGGGGAGTTCTCCCCGTGTCCTGAGAGGGGTGCTCTCCCCGTGTTCTGAGAGGGGAGTTCTCCCCGTGTCCTGAGAGTGGAGTTCTCCCCGTGCCCTGAGAGTGGAGTTCTCCACGTGTCCTGAGAGGGGAGTTCCCCCCGTGTACTGAGAGGGGAGTTCTCCCCGTGTCCTGAGAGAGGAGTTCTCCCCGTCACCTGAGTGAGGAGTTCTCGCCGTGTTCTGAGAGGGGAGTTCTCCCAGTGTCCTGAGAGGGGAGTTCTCCCCGTGTCCTGAGAGGGGAGTGCTCCCCGTGTCCTGACAGGGGAGTTCTCCCCGTGTCCTGGGATGGGAGTTCTCCCCGTGTCCTGAGAGGGGAGTTTTCCCCGTGTCCTGAGAGGGGAGTTCTCCCCGTGTCCTGAGAGGGGAGTTCTCCCCGTGTCCTGAGAGGGGAGTTCTCCCCGTGTCCTGAGAGGGGAGTTCTCCCCGTGTCCTGAGAGGAGAGATCTCCCCTTGTCCTGAGAGGGGAGTTTTCCCGTTTCCTGAGAGAGGAGTTCTCCCCGTGTCCTGAGAGAGGAATTCTCCCCGTGTCCTGAGAGGGGAGTTCTCCCCGTGTCCTGAGAGGGGAGTTCTCCCCATATCCTGAGAGGGGAGTTCACCCCGTGTCCTGAGAGGGGAGATCTCCCCGTGAACTGAGAGGGGAGTTCTCCCCGTGTCCTGGGAGGGGAGTTCTCCCCGTGTCCTGAGAGGGGAGTTCTCCCCGTGTCCTGAGAGGGGAGTTCTCCCCGTGTCCTGAGAGGGGAGTTCTCCCCGTGTCCTGAGAGGGGAGTTCTCCCCGTGTCCTGAGAGGAGAGATCTCCCCTTGTCCTGAGAGGGGAGTTCTCCCTGTTTCCTGACAGAGGAGTTCTCCCCGTGTCCTGAGAGAGGAATTCTCCCCGTGTCCTGAGAGGGGAGTTCTCCCCGTGTCCTGAGAGGGGAGTTCTCCCCATGTCCTGAGAGGGGAGTTCTCCCCGTCTCCTGAGAGGGGAGTTCTCCCCGTGAACTGAGAGGGGAGTTCTCCCCGTGTCCTGGGAGGGGAGTTCTCCCCCATGTCCTGAGGGGGGAGTTCTCCGCGTGTCCTGAGAGGGGAGTTCTCCGCGTGTCCTGAGATGGGAGTTCTCCCAGTGTCCTGAAAGTGGAGTTCTCCCCCGTGTCCTGAGAGAGGAGTTCTCCCCGTGTCCTGAGAGGGGAGTTCTCCCCGTGTCCTGAGAGGGGAGTTCTCCCCTTGTCCTGAGAAGGGAGTTCTCCACGTGTCCTGAGAGGGGAGTTCTCCCCCGTGTCCTGAGAGGGGAGTTCTCCCCCGTGTCCTGAGAGGGGAGTTCTCCCCGTGTCCTGAGAAAGGAGTTCTACCCGTGTCCTGAGAGGGGAGTTCTCCCCTTGTCCTGAGAGGGGAGTTCTCCGCGTGTCCTGAGAGGGGAGTTCTCCCCGTGTCCTGAGAGTGGACTTCTCCCCGTGTCCTGAGAGAGGAGTTCTGCCCGTGTCCTGAGAGGGGTGTTCTACCCGTGTCCTGAGAGGGGAGTTCTCCCCCGTGTCCTGAGAGGGGAGTTCTCCGCGTTTTCTGAGAGGGGAGTTCTCCCCGTGTCCTGAGAGTGGAGTTCTCCCCGTGTCCTGAGAGGGGAGTTCTCCCCGTGTCCTGAGAGGGGAGTTCTCCCTGTGTCCTGAGAGGGGAGTGCTCCCTTTGTCCTGAGAGGGGCGTTCTCCCCGTGACCTGAGAGCAGAGTTCTCGCCGTGTCCTGAGAGGAGTGTTCTCCCCGTCTCCTGAGAGGGGAGTTCTCCCCTTCTCCTGAGATGGGAGATCTCCCCATGGTTTCCTGAGAGTGGAGTTCTCCCGGTGTCCTGAGAGGGGAGTTCTCCCAGTGTCCTGAGAGGGGAGTTCTCCCCCGTTTCCTGAGAGGGGAGTTCTCCCCGTGTCCTGAGAGGGGAGTTCACCCCGTGTCCTGAGAGGGGAGTTCTCCCCGGTGACCTGAGAGGGGAGTTCTCCCCGTGTCCTGAGAGCGGCGTTCTCCCCGTGTCCTGAGAGGGGAGTTATCCCCCTGTCCTGAGAGGGGATTTCTCCGCCGTGTCCTGAGAGTGGAGTTCTCCCCCGTGTCCTGAGATGGGAGTTCTCCCTGTGTCCTGAGAGGGGAGTTCTCCCCCTGTCCTGAGAGAGGAGTTCTCCCCCGTGTCCTGAGAGGGGAGATCTCTTCGTGTCCTGAGAGTGGAGTTCTCATCGTGTCCTGAGAGGGGAGTTCTCCGCGTGTCCTGAGATGGGAGTTCTCCCAGTGTCCTGAGAGGGGAGTTCTCCCCCATGTCCTGAGAGGGGAGTTCTCCCCCGTGTCCTGAAAGGGGAGTTCTCCCCGTGTCCTGAGAGAGGAATTCTCCCCGTGTCCTGAGAGGGGAGTTCACCCCGTATCCTAAGAGGGGAGTTCTCCCCGTGTCCTGAGAGGGGAGCTCTCCCCGTGTCCTGAGAGAGGAGTCCTCTCCTTGTCCAGAGAGGGGAGCTCTCCCCGTGTCCTGAGAGTGAAGTTCTCCCTGTGTCCTGAGAGGGGAGTTCTCCCCGTGTCCTGTGAGAGGAGTTCTCCCCATGTCCTGAGAGGGGAGTTCTCCCCGTGTCCTGAGAGGGGAGTTCTCCCCGTGTCATGAGAGGGGAGTTTCCCCGGTGTCCTGAGAGGGGAGTTCTCCCCGGTGTCCTGAGAGGGGAGTTCTGCCCATCTCCTGAGAGGGGAGTTCTCCCCGTCTCCTGAGAGGGGAGTTCTCCCCTTGTCCTGAGAGAGGAGTTCTCCCCGTGTCCTGAGAGGGGAGTTCTCCCCGTGTCCTGAGAGGGGAGTTCTACCCGTGTCCTGAGAGGGGAGTTCTCCCCCGTTTCCTGAGAGGGGAGTTCTCCCCATGTCCAGAGAGGAGAGTTCACCCCGTGTCCTGAGAGGGGAGTTCTCCCCGGTGACCGGAGAGGGGAGTTCTCCCCGTCTCCTGAGAGGGGAGTTCTCCCCGTGTCCTGAGAAGGGAGTTATCCCCCTGTCCTGAGAGGGGATTTCTCCGCCGTGCCCTGAGGGTGGAGTTCTCCCCTGTGTCCTGAGATGGGAGTTCTCCCTGTGTCCTGAGAGGGGAGTTCTCCCCCTGTCCTGAGAGAGGAGTTCTCCCCTGTGTCCTGAGAGGGGAGGTCTCCCCGTGTCCTGAGAGGGGAGTTCTCCCCGTGTCCTGAGAGGGTAGTTCTCATCGTGTCCTGAGAGGGGAGTTCTCCGCGTGTCCTGAGATGGGAGTTCTCACAGTGTCCTGTGAGGGGAGTTCTCCCCCATGTCCTGAGAGGGGAGTTCTCCCCCGTGTCTTGAAAGGGGAGTTCTCCCCCTGTCCTGAGAGAGGAGTTCTCCCCCGTGTCCTGAGAGGGGAGATCTCCCCGTGTCCTGAGAGGGGAGTTCGCCCCGTGTCCTGACAGGGGAGTTCTCATCGTTTCCTGAGAGGGGAGTACTCACCGGTGTCCTGAGAGGGGAGTTCTCCCTGTGTCCTGAGAGGGGAGTTCCCCCGTGTCCTGAGAGGGGAGTTATCCAAGTGTCCTGAGAGAGGAGTTCTCCCCGTGTCCTGAGAGGGGAGTTCTCCCCGTGTCCTGAGAGGGGAGTTCTCCCCGTGCCATGAGAGGTGAGTTCTCCCCCTGTCCTGAGAGGGGAGTTCTCCCCGTGACCTGAGAGTGGAGTTCTCGCTGTGTCCTGAGAGGAGAGTTCTCCCCGTCTCCTGAGAGGGGAGTTCTCCCCTTCTCCTGAGAGGGGAGATCTCCCCATGGTTTCCTGAGGGTGGAGTTCTCCCGGTCTCCTGAGAGGGGAGTTCTCCCCGTGTCCTGAGAGGGGAGTTCTTCCCCGTTTCCTGAGAGGGGAGTTCTCCCCGTGTCCTGAGAGGGGAGTTCACCCTGTGTCCTGAGAGGGGAGTTCTCCCCGGTGACCTGAGAGGGGAGTTCTCCCCGTGTCCTGAGAGGGGAGTTCTCCCCGTGTCCTGAGAGGGGAGTTATCCCCCTGTCCTGAGAGGGGTTTTCTCCGCAGTGTCCTGAGAGTGGAGTTCTCCCCCGTGTCCTGAGAGGGGAGTTCTCCCCGTGTCCTGAGAGGGCAGTTCTCCCCCTGTCCTGAGATAGGAGTTCTCCCACGTGTCCTGAGAGGGGAGTTCTCCCCGTGTCCTGAGAGAGGAGTTCTCCCCGTGTCCTGAGAGGGGAGTTCTCCCCGTGTCCTGAGAGGGGAGTTCTCCACGTGTCTTGAGAGGGGAGTTCTCATCGTTTCCTGAGAGGGGAGTTCTCCGCGTGTCCTGAGATGGGAGTTCTCCCAGGGTCCTGAGAGGGGAGTTCTCCCCCATGTCCTGAGAGGTGAGTTCGCCCCCGTCTCCTGAGAGAGGAATTCTCTCCGTGTCCTGAGAGGGGAGTTCTCCCCGTGTCCTGAAAGGGAAGATCTCCCCGTGTCCTGAGAGGGGAGTACTCTCCTTGTCCTGAGACGGGAGTTCTCCCCGTGTCCTGAGAGGGAAGATCTCCCCGTGTCCTGAGAGGGGAGTTCTGCCCGTGTCCTGTGAGGGGAGTTCTCCCCGTGTCCTGAGAGGGAAGATCTCCCCGTGTCCTGAGAGGGGAGTTCTGCCCGTGTCCTGTGAGGGGAGTTCTCCCCGTGTCCTGAGAGGGGAGTTCTCCCCGTGTCCTGAGAGGGGAGTTCTCCCCGTGCCCTGAGAGGGGAGTTCTCCCCGGTGTCCTGAGAGGGGAGTTATGCCCGGTGTCCTGAGAGGGGAGTTCGGCCCGTGTCCTGAGATGGGAGTTCTCCCCGTGTCCTGAGATGGGAGTTCTCCCCTTGTCCTGAGAGAAGAGTTCTTCCCGTGTACTGAGAGGGGAGTTCTCCCCGTTTCCTGAGAGGGGATTTCTCCCCGTGTACAGAGAGGGGAGATCTCCCCGTGTCCTGAGAGTGGAGATTTCCCCGATGTCCTGAGAGGGGAATTCTCCCCGGTGTCCTGAGAGGGGAGTTCTCCAAGTGTCCTGAGAGGTGAGTTCTCCACCGTGTCCTGAGAGGGGAGTTCTCCCAGTGTCCTGAGAGGGGAGTTCTCCCCGTGTCCTGAGAGGGGAGTGCTCCCCGTGTCCTGACAGGGGAGTTCTCCCCGTGTCCTGGGATGGGAGTTCTCCCCATGACCTGAGAGGGGAGTTTTCCCCGTGTCCTGAGAGGGGAGTTCTCCCCGTGTCCTGAGAGGGGAGTTCTCCCCGTGTCCTGAGAGGGGAGTTCTCCCCGTGTCCTGAGAGGAGAGATCTCCCCTTGTCCTGAGAGGGGAGTTTTCCCGTTTCCTGAGAGAGGAGTTCTCCCCGTGTCCTGAGAGAGGAATTCTCCCCATGTCCTGAGAGGGGAGTTCTCCCCGTGTCCTGAGAGGGGAGTTCTCCCCATATCCTGAGAGGGGTGTTCACCCCGTGTCCTGAGAGGGGAGATCTCCCCGTGAACTGAGAGGGGAGTTCTCCCCGTGTCCTGGGAGGGGAGTTCTCCCCGTGTCCTGAGAGGGGAGTTCTCCCCGTGTCCTGAGAGGGGAGTTCTCCCCGTGTCCTGAGAGGGGAGTTCTCCCCGTGTCCTGAGAGGGGAGTTCTCCCCGTGTCCTGAGAGGAGAGATCTCCCCTTGTCCTGAGAGGGGAGTTCTCCCCGTTTCCTGACAGAGGAGTTCTCCCCGTGTCCTGAGAGAGGAATTCTCCCCGTGTCCTGAGAGGGGAGTTCTCCCCGTGTCCTGAGAGGGGAGTTCTCCCCATGTCCTGAGAGGGGAGTTCTCCCCGTCTCCTGAGAGGGGAGTTCTCCCCGTGAACTGAGAGGGGAGTTCTCCCCGTGTCCTGGGAGGGGAGTTCTCCCCCATGTCCTGAGGGGGGAGTTCTCCGCGTGTCCTGAGAGGGGAGTTCTCCGCGTGTCCTGAGATGGGAGTTCTCCCAGTGTCCTGAAAGTGGAGTTCTCCCCCGTGTCCTGAGAGAGGAGTTCTCCCCGTGTCCTGAGAGGGGAGTTCTCCCCGTGTCCTGAGAGGGGAGTTCTCCCCTTGTCCTGAGAAGGGAGTTCTCCACGTGTCCTGAGAGGGGAGTTCTCCCCCGTGTCCTGAGAGGGGAGTTCTCCCCCGTGTCCTGAGAGGGGAGTTCTCCCCGTGTCCTGAGAAAGGAGTTCTACCCGTGTCCTGAGAGGGGAGTTCTCCCCTTGTCCTGAGAGGGGAGTTCTCCGCGTGTCCTGAGAGGGGAGTTCTCCCCGTGTCCAGAGAGTGGACTTCTCCCCGTGTCCTGAGAGAGGAGTTCTGCCCGTGTCCTGAGAGGGGTGTTCTACCCGTGTCCTGAGAGGGGAGTTCTCCCCCGTGTCCTGAGAGGGGAGTTCTCCGCGTTTTCTGAGAGGGGAGTTCTCCCCGTGTCCTGAGAGTGGAGTTCTCCCCGTGTCCTGAGAGGGGAGTTCTCCCCGTGTCCTGAGAGGGGAGTTCTCCCTGTGTCCTGAGAGGGGAGTGCTCCCTTTGTCCTGAGAGGGGCGTTCTCCCCGTGACCTGAGAGCGGAGTACTCGCCGTGTCCTGAGAGGAGTGTTCTCCCCGTCTCCTGAGAGGGGAGTTCTCCCGGTGTCCTGAGAGGGGAGTTCTCCCAGTGTCCTGAGAGGGGAGTTCTCCCCCGTTTCCTGAGAGGGGAGTTCTCCCCGTGTCCTGAGAGGGGAGTTCACCCCGTGTCCTGAGAGGGGAGTTCTCCCCGGTGACCTGAGAGGGGAGTTCTCCCCGTGTCCTGAGAGCGGAGTTCTCCCCGTGTCCTGAGAGGGGAGTTATCCCCCTGTCCTGAGAGGGGATTTCTCCGCCGTGTCCTGAGAGTGGAGTTCTCCCCCGTGTCCTGAGATGGGAGTTCTCCCTGTGTCCTGAGAGGGGAGTTCTCCCCCTGTCCTGAGAGAGGAGTTCTCCCCCGTGTCTGAGAGGGGAGATCTCTTCGTGTCCTGAGAGTGGAGTTCTCATCGTGTCCTGAGAGGGGAGTTCTCCGCGTGTCCTGAGATGGGAGTTCTCCCAGTGTCCTGAGAGGGGAGTTCTCCCCCATGTCCTGAGAGGGGAGTTCTCCCCCGTGTCCTGAAAGGGGAGTTCTCCCCGTGTCCTGAGAGAGGAATTCTCCCCGTGTCCTGAGAGGGGAGTTCACCCCGTATCCTAAGAGGGGAGTTCTCCCCGTGTCCTGAGAGGGGAGCTCTCCCCGTGTCCTGAGAGAGGAGTCCTCTCCTTGTCCAGAGAGGGGAGTTCTCCCCGTGTCCTGAGAGTGAAGTTCTCCCTGTGTCCTGAGAGGGGAGTTCTCCCCGTGTCCTGTGAGAGGAGTTCTCCCCATGTCCTGAGAGGGGAGTTCTCCCCGTGTCCTGAGAGGGGAGTTCTCCCCGTGTCATGAGAGGGGAGTTTCCCCGGTGTCCTGAGAGGGGAGTTCTCCCCGGTGTCCTGAGAGGGGAGTTCTGCCCATCTCCTGAGAGGGGAGTTCTCCCCGTCTCCTGAGTGGGGAGTTCTCCCCTTGTCCTGAGAGAGGAGTTCTCCCCGTGTCCTGAGAGGGGAGTTCTCCCCGTGTCCTGAGAGGGGAGTTCTACCCGTGTCCTGAGAGGGGAGTTCTCCCCCGTTTCCTGAGAGGGGAGTTCTCCCCGTGTCCAGAGAGGAGAGTTCACCCCGTGTCCTGAGAGGGGAGTTCTCCCCGGTGACCTGAGAGGGGAGTTCTCCCCGTCTCCTGAGAGGGGAGTTCTCCCCGTGTCCTGAGAAGGGAGTTATCCCCCTGTCCTGAGAGGGGATTTCTCCGCCGTGCCCTGAGGGTGGAGTTCTCCCCTGTGTCCTGAGATGGGAGTTCTCCCTGTGTCCTGAGAGGGGAGTTCTCCCCCTGTCCTGAGAGAGGAGTTCTCCCCTGTGTCCTGAGAGGGGAGTTCTCCCCATGTCCTGAGAGGGGAGTTCTCCCCGTCTCCTGAGAGGGGAGTTCTCCCCGTGAACTGAGAGGGGAGTTCTCCCCGTGTCCTGGGAGGGGAGTTCTCCCCCATGTCCTGAGGGGGGAGTTCTCCGCGTGTCCTGAGAGGGGAGTTCTCCGCGTGTCCTGAGATGGGAGTTCTCCCAGTGTCCTGAAAGTGGAGTTCTCCCCCGTGTCCTGAGAGAGGAGTTCTCCCCGTGTCCTGAGAGGGGAGTTCTCCCCGTGTCCTGAGAGGGGAGTTCTCCCCTTGTCCTGAGAAGGGAGTTCTCCACGTGTCCTGAGAGGGGAGTTCTCCCCCGTGTCCTGAGAGGGGAGTTCTCCCCCATGTCCTGAGAGGGGAGTTCTCCCCGTGTCCTGAGAAAGGAGTTCTACCCGTGTCCTGAGAGTGGACTTCTCCCCGTGTCCTGAGAGAGGAGTTCTGCCCGTGTCCTGAGAGGGGTGTTCTACCCGTGTCCTGAGAGGGGAGTTCTCCCCCGTGTCCTGAGAGGGGAGTTCTCCGCGTTTTCTGAGAGGGGAGTTCTCCCCGTGTCCTGAGAGTGGAGTTCTCCCCGTGTCCTGAGAGGGGAGTTCTCCCCGTGTCCTGAGAGGGGAGTTCTCCCTGTGTCCTGAGAGGGGAGTGCTCCCTTTGTCCTGAGAGGGGCGTTCTCCCCGTGACCTGAGAGCGGAGTTCTCGCCGTGTCCTGAGAGGAGTGTTCTCCCCGTCTCCTGAGAGGGGAGTTCTCCCCTTCTCCTGAGATGGGAGATCTCCCCATGGTTTCCTGAGAGTGGAGTTCTCCCGGTGTCCTGAGAGGGGAGTTCTCCCAGTGTCCTGAGAGGGGAGTTCTCCCCCGTTTCCTGAGAGGGGAGTTCTCCCCGTGTCCTGAGAGGGGAGTTCACCCCGTGTCCTGAGAGGGGAGTTCTCCCCGGTGACCTGAGAGGGGAGTTCTCCCCGTGTCCTGAGAGCGGAGTTCTCCCCGTGTCCTGAGAGGGGAGTTATCCCCCTGTCCTGAGAGGGGATTTCTCCGCCGTGTCCTGAGAGTGGAGTTCTCCCCCGTGTCCTGAGATGGGAGTTCTCCCTGTGTCCTGAGAGGGGAGTTCTCCCCCTGTCCTGAGAGAGGAGTTCTCCCCCGTGTCCTGAGAGGGGAGATCTCTTCGTGTCCTGAGAGTGGAGTTCTCATCGTGTCCTGAGAGGGGAGTTCTCCGCGTGTCCTGAGATGGGAGTTCTCCCAGTGTCCTGAGAGGGGAGTTCTCCCCCATGTCCTGAGAGGGGTTTTCTCCGCCGTGTCCTGAGAGTGGAGTTCTCCCCCGTGTCCTGAGAGGGGAGTTCTCCCCGTGTCCTGAGAGGGCAGTTCTCCCCCTGTCCTGAGATAGGAGTTCTCCCACGTGTCCTGAGAGGGGAGTTCTCCCCGTGTCCTGAGAGAGGAGTTCTCCCCGTGTCCTGAGAGGGGAGTTCTCCCCGTGTCCTGAGAGGGGAGTTCTCCACGTGTCTTGAGAGGGGAGTTCTCATCGTTTCCTGAGAGGGGAGTTCTCCGCGTGTCCTGAGATGGGAGTTCTCCCAGTGTCCTGAGAGGGGAGTTCTCCCCCATGTCCTGAGAGGTGAGTTCGCCCCCGTCTCCTGAGAGAGGAATTCTCTCCGTGTCCTGAGAGGGGAGTTCTCCCCGTGTCCTGAAAGGGAAGATCTCCCCGTGTCCTGAGAGGGGAGTACTCTCCTTGTCCTGAGACGGGAGTTCTCCCCGTGTCCTGAGAGGGAAGATCTCCCCGTGTCCTGAGAGGGGAGTTCTGCCCGTGTCCTGTGAGGGGAGTTCTCCCCGTGTCCTGAGAGGGGAGTTCTCCCCGTGTCCTGAGAGGGGAGTTCTCCCCGTGTCCTGAGAGGGGAGTTCTCCCCGGTGTCCTGAGAGGGGAGTTATGCCCGGTGTCCTGAGAGGGGAGTTCGGCCCGTGTCCTGAGATGGGAGTTCTCCCCGTGTCCTGAGATGGGAGTTCTCCCCTTGTCCTGAGAGAGGAGTTCTTCCCGTGTACTGAGAGGGGAGTTCTCCCCGTTTCCTGAGAGGGGATTTCTCCCCGTGTCCTGAGAGAGGAATTCTCCCCGTGTCCTGAGAGGGGAGTTCACCCCGTATCCTAAGAGGGGAGTTCTCCCCGTGTCCTGAGAGGGGAGCTCTCCCCGTGTCCTGAGAGAGGAGTCCTCTCCTTGTCCAGAGAGGGGAGCTCTCCCCGTGTCCTGAGAGTGAAGTTCTCCCTGTGTCCTGAGAGGGGAGTTCTCCCCGTGTCCTGTGAGAGGAGTTCTCCCCATGTCCTGAGAGGGGAGTTCTCCCCGTGTCCTGAGAGGGGAGTTCTCCCCGTGTCATGAGAGGGGAGTTTCCCCGGTGTCCTGAGAGGGGAGTTCTCCCCGGTGTCCTGAGAGGGGAGTTCTGCCCATCTCCTGAGAGGGGAGTTCTCCCCGTCTCCTGAGAGGGGAGTTCTCCCCTTGTCCTGAGAGAGGAGTTCTCCCCGTGTCCTGAGAGGGGAGTTCTCCCCGTGTCCTGAGAGGGGAGTTCTACCCGTGTCCTGAGAGGGGAGTTCTCCCCCGTTTCCTGAGAGGGGAGTTCTCCCCATGTCCAGAGAGGAGAGTTCACCCCGTGTCCTGAGAGGGGAGTTCTCCCCGGTGACCGGAGAGGGGAGTTCTCCCCGTCTCCTGAGAGGGGAGTTCTCCCCGTGTCCTGAGAAGGGAGTTATCCCCCTGTCCTGAGAGGGGATTTCTCCGCCGTGCCCTGAGGGTGGAGTTCTCCCCTGTGTCCTGAGATGGGAGTTCTCCCTGTGTCCTGAGAGGGGAGTTCTCCCCCTGTCCTGAGAGAGGAGTTCTCCCCTGTGTCCTGAGAGGGGAGGTCTCCCCGTGTCCTGAGAGGGGAGTTCTCCCCGTGTCCTGAGAGGGTAGTTCTCATCGTGTCCTGAGAGGGGAGTTCTCCGCGTGTCCTGAGATGGGAGTTCTCACAGTGTCCTGTGAGGGGAGTTCTCCCCCATGTCCTGAGAGGGGAGTTCTCCCCCGTGTCTTGAAAGGGGAGTTCTCCCCCTGTCCTGAGAGAGGAGTTCTCCCCCGTGTCCTGAGAGGGGAGATCTCCCCGTGTCCTGAGAGGGGAGTTCGCCCCGTGTCCTGACAGGGGAGTTCTCATCGTTTCCTGAGAGGGGAGTACTCACCGGTGTCCTGAGAGGGGAGTTCTCCCTGTGTCCTGAGAGGGGAGTTCCCCCGTGTCCTGAGAGGGGAGTTATCCAAGTGTCCTGAGAGAGGAGTTCTCCCCGTGTCCTGAGAGGGGAGTTCTCCCCGTGTCCTGAGAGGGGAGTTCTCCCCGTGCCATGAGAGGTGAGTTCTCCCCCTGTCCTGAGAGGGGAGTTCTCCCCGTGACCTGAGAGTGGAGTTCTCGCCGTGTCCTGAGAGGAGAGTTCTCCCCGTCTCCTGAGAGGGGAGTTCTCCCCTTCTCCTGAGAGGGGAGATCTCCCCATGGTTTCCTGAGGGTGGAGTTCTCCCGGTCTCCTGAGAGGGGAGTTCTCCCCGTGTCCTGAGAGGGGAGTTCTTCCCCGTTTCCTGAGAGGGGAGTTCTCCCCGTGTCCTGAGAGGGGAGTTCACCCTGTGTCCTGAGAGGGGAGTTCTCCCCGGTGACCTGAGAGGGGAGTTCTCCCCGTGTCCTGAGAGGGGAGTTCTCCCCGTGTCCTGAGAGGGGAGTTATCCCCCTGTCCTGAGAGGGGTTTTCTCCGCAGTGTCCTGAGAGTGGAGTTCTCCCCCATGTCCTGAGAGGGGAGTTCTCCCCGTGTCCTGAGAGGGCAGTTCTCCCCCTGTCCTGAGATAGGAGTTCTCCCACGTGTCCTGAGAGGGGAGTTCTCCCCGTGTCCTGAGAGAGGAGTTCTCCCCGTGTCCTGAGAGGGGAGTTCTCCCCGTGTCCTGAGAGGGGAGTTCTCCACGTGTCTTGAGAGGGGAGTTCTCATCGTTTCCTGAGAGGGGAGTTCTCCGCGTGTCCTGAGATGGGAGTTCTCCCAGTGTCCTGAGAGGGGAGTTCTCCCCCATGTCCTGAGAGGTGAGTTCGCCCCCGTCTCCTGAGAGAGGAATTCTCTCCGTGTCCTGAGAGGGGAGTTCTCCCCGTGTCCTGAAAGGGAAGATCTCCCCGTGTCCTGAGAGGGGAGTACTCTCCTTGTCCTGAGACGGGAGTTCTCCCCGTGTCCTGAGAGGGAAGATCTCCCCGTGTCCTGAGAGGGGAGTTCTGCCCGTGTCCTGTGAGGGGAGTTCTCCCCGTGTCCTGAGAGGGGAGTTCTCCCCGTGTCCTGAGAGGGGAGTTCTCCCCGTGCCCTGAGAGGGGAGTTCTCCCCGGTGTCCTGAGAGGGGAGTTATGCCCGGTGTCCTGAGAGGGGAGTTCGGCCCGTGTCCTGAGATGGGAGTTCTCCCCGTGTCCTGAGATGGGAGTTCTCCCCTTGTCCTGAGAGAGGAGTTCTTCCCGTGTACTGAGAGGGGAGTTCTCCCCGTTTCCTGAGAGGGGATTTCTCCCCGTGTACAGAGAGGGGAGATCTCCCCGTGTCCTGAGAGTGGAGATTTCCCCGATGTCCTGAGAGGGGAATTCTCCCCGGTGTCCTGAGAGGGGAGTTCTCCAAGTGTCCTGAGAGGTGAGTTCTCCACCGTGTCCTGAGAGGGGAGTTCTCCCAGTGTCCTGAGAGGGGAGTTCTCCCCGTGTCCTGAGAGGGGAGTGCTCCCCGTGTCCTGACAGGGGAGTTCTCCCCGTGTCCTGGGATGGGAGTTCTCCCCATGACCTGAGAGGGGAGTTTTCCCCGTGTCCTGAGAGGGGAGTTCTCCCCGTGTCCTGAGAGGGGAGTTCTCCCCGTGTCCTGAGAGGGGAGTTCTCCCCGTGTCCTGAGAGGAGAGATCTCCCCTTGTCCTGAGAGGGGAGTTTTCCCGTTTCCTGAGAGAGGAGTTCTCCCCGTGTCCTGAGAGAGGAATTCTCCCCATGTCCTGAGAGGGGAGTTCTCCCCGTGTCCTGAGAGGGGAGTTCTCCCCATATCCTGAGAGGGGAGTTCACCCCGTGTCCTGAGAGGGGAGATCTCCCCGTGAACTGAGAGGGGAGTTCTCCCCGTGTCCTGGGAGGGGAGTTCTCCCCGTGTCCTGAGAGGGGAGTTCTCCCCGTGTCCTGAGAGGGGAGTTCTCCCCGTGTCCTGAGAGGGGAGTTCTCCCCGTGTCCTGAGAGGGGAGTTCTCCCCGTGTCCTGAGAGGAGAGATCTCCCCTTGTCCTGAGAGGGGAGTTCTCCCCGTTTCCTGACAGAGGAGTTCTCCCCGTGTCCTGAGAGAGGAATTCTCCCCGTGTCCTGAGAGGGGAGTTCTCCCCGTGTCCTGAGAGGGGAGTTCTCCCCATGTCCTGAGAGGGGAGTTCTCCCCGTCTCCTGAGAGGGGAGTTCTCCCCGTGAACTGAGAGGGGAGTTCTCCCCGTGTCCTGGGAGGGGAGTTCTCCCCCATGTCCTGAGGGGGGAGTTCTCCGCGTGTCCTGAGAGGGGAGTTCTCCGCGTGTCCTGAGATGGGAGTTCTCCCAGTGTCCTGAAAGTGGAGTTCTCCCCCGTGTCCTGAGAGAGGAGTTCTCCCCGTGTCCTGAGAGGGGAGTTCTCCCCGTGTCCTGAGAGGGGAGTTCTCCCCTTGTCCTGAGAAGGGAGTTCTCCACGTGTCCTGAGAGGGGAGTTCTCCCCCGTGTCCTGAGAGGGGAGTTCTCCCCCGTGTCCTGAGAGGGGAGTTCTCCCCGTGTCCTGAGAAAGGAGTTCTACCCGTGTCCTGAGAGGGGAGTTCTCCCCTTGTCCTGAGAGGGGAGTTCTCCGCGTGTCCTGAGAGGGGAGTTCTCCCCGTGTCCAGAGAGTGGACTTCTCCCCGTGTCCTGAGAGAGGAGTTCTGCCCGTGTCCTGAGAGGGGTGTTCTACCCGTGTCCTGAGAGGGGAGTTCTCCCCCGTGTCCTGAGAGGGGAGTTCTCCGCGTTTTCTGAGAGGGGAGTTCTCCCCGTGTCCTGAGAGTGGAGTTCTCCCCGTGTCCTGAGAGGGGAGTTCTCCCCGTGTCCTGAGAGGGGAGTTCTCCCTGTGTCCTGAGAGGGGAGTGCTCCCTTTGTCCTGAGAGGGGCGTTCTCCCCGTGACCTGAGAGCGGAGTACTCGCCGTGTCCTGAGAGGAGTGTTCTCCCCGTCTCCTGAGAGGGGAGTTCTCCCGGTGTCCTGAGAGGGGAGTTCTCCCAGTGTCCTGAGAGGGGAGTTCTCCCCCGTTTCCTGAGAGGGGAGTTCTCCCCGTGTCCTGAGAGGGGAGTTCACCCCGTGTCCTGAGAGGGGAGTTCTCCCCGGTGACCTGAGAGGGGAGTTCTCCCCGTGTCCTGAGAGCGGAGTTCTCCCCGTGTCCTGAGAGGGGAGTTATCCCCCTGTCCTGAGAGGGGATTTCTCCGCCGTGTCCTGAGAGTGGAGTTCTCCCCCGTGTCCTGAGATGGGAGTTCTCCCTGTGTCCTGAGAGGGGAGTTCTCCCCCTGTCCTGAGAGAGGAGTTCTCCCCCGTGTCTGAGAGGGGAGATCTCTTCGTGTCCTGAGAGTGGAGTTCTCATCGTGTCCTGAGAGGGGAGTTCTCCGCGTGTCCTGAGATGGGAGTTCTCCCAGTGTCCTGAGAGGGGAGTTCTCCCCCATGTCCTGAGAGGGGAGTTCTCCCCCGTGTCCTGAAAGGGGAGTTCTCCCCGTGTCCTGAGAGAGGAATTCTCCCCGTGTCCTGAGAGGGGAGTTCACCCCGTATCCTAAGAGGGGAGTTCTCCCCGTGTCCTGAGAGGGGAGCTCTCCCCGTGTCCTGAGAGAGGAGTCCTCTCCTTGTCCAGAGAGGGGAGTTCTCCCCGTGTCCTGAGAGTGAAGTTCTCCCTGTGTCCTGAGAGGGGAGTTCTCCCCGTGTCCTGTGAGAGGAGTTCTCCCCATGTCCTGAGAGGGGAGTTCTCCCCGTGTCCTGAGAGGGGAGTTCTCCCCGTGTCATGAGAGGGGAGTTTCCCCGGTGTCCTGAGAGGGGAGTTCTCCCCGGTGTCCTGAGAGGGGAGTTCTGCCCATCTCCTGAGAGGGGAGTTCTCCCCGTCTCCTGAGTGGGGAGTTCTCCCCTTGTCCTGAGAGAGGAGTTCTCCCCGTGTCCTGAGAGGGGAGTTCTCCCCGTGTCCTGAGAGGGGAGTTCTACCCGTGTCCTGAGAGGGGAGTTCTCCCCCGTTTCCTGAGAGGGGAGTTCTCCCCGTGTCCAGAGAGGAGAGTTCACCCCGTGTCCTGAGAGGGGAGTTCTCCCCGGTGACCTGAGAGGGGAGTTCTCCCCGTCTCCTGAGAGGGGAGTTCTCCCCGTGTCCTGAGAAGGGAGTTATCCCCCTGTCCTGAGAGGGGATTTCTCCGCCGTGCCCTGAGGGTGGAGTTCTCCCCTGTGTCCTGAGATGGGAGTTCTCCCTGTGTCCTGAGAGGGGAGTTCTCCCCCTGTCCTGAGAGAGGAGTTCTCCCCTGTGTCCTGAGAGGGGAGTTCTCCCCATGTCCTGAGAGGGGAGTTCTCCCCGTCTCCTGAGAGGGGAGTTCTCCCCGTGAACTGAGAGGGGAGTTCTCCCCGTGTCCTGGGAGGGGAGTTCTCCCCCATGTCCTGAGGGGGGAGTTCTCCGCGTGTCCTGAGAGGGGAGTTCTCCGCGTGTCCTGAGATGGGAGTTCTCCCAGTGTCCTGAAAGTGGAGTTCTCCCCCGTGTCCTGAGAGAGGTGTTCTCCCCGTGTCCTGAGAGGGGAGTTCTCCCCGTGTCCTGAGAGGGGAGTTCTCCCCTTGTCCTGAGAAGGGAGTTCTCCACGTGTCCTGAGAGGGGAGTTCTCCCCCGTGTCCTGAGAGGGGAGTTCTCCCCCATGTCCTGAGAGGGGAGTTCTCCCCGTGTCCTGAGAAAGGAGTTCTACCCGTGTCCTGAGAGGGGAGTTCTCCCCTTGTCCTGAGAGGGGAGTTCTCCGCGTGTCCTGAGAGGGGAGTTCTCCCCGTGTCCTGAGAGTGGACTTCTCCCCGTGTCCTGAGAGAGGAGTTCTGCCCGTGTCCTGAGAGGGGTGTTCTACCCGTGTCCTGAGAGGGGAGTTCTCCCCCGTGTCCTGAGAGGGGAGTTCTCCGCGTTTTCTGAGAGGGGAGTTCTCCCCGTGTCCTGAGAGTGGAGTTCTCCCCGTGTCCTGAGAGGGGAGTTCTCCCCGTGTCCTGAGAGGGGAGTTCTCCCTGTGTCCTGAGAGGGGAGTGCTCCCTTTGTCCTGAGAGGGGCGTTCTCCCCGTGACCTGAGAGCGGAGTTCTCGCCGTGTCCTGAGAGGAGTGTTCTCCCCGTCTCCTGAGAGGGGAGTTCTCCCCTTCTCCTGAGATGGGAGATCTCCCCATGGTTTCCTGAGAGTGGAGTTCTCCCGGTGTCCTGAGAGGGGAGTTCTCCCAGTGTCCTGAGAGGGGAGTTCTCCCCCGTTTCCTGAGAGGGGAGTTCTCCCCGTGTCCTGAGAGGGGAGTTCACCCCGTGTCCTGAGAGGGGAGTTCTCCCCGGTGACCTGAGAGGGGAGTTCTCCCCGTGTCCTGAGAGCGGAGTTCTCCCCGTGTCCTGAGAGGGGAGTTATCCCCCTGTCCTGAGAGGGGATTTCTCCGCCGTGTCCTGAGAGTGGAGTTCTCCCCCGTGTCCTGAGATGGGAGTTCTCCCTGTGTCCTGAGAGGGGAGTTCTCCCCCTGTCCTGAGAGAGGAGTTCTCCCCCGTGTCCTGAGAGGGGAGATCTCTTCGTGTCCTGAGAGTGGAGTTCTCATCGTGTCCTGAGAGGGGAGTTCTCCGCGTGTCCTGAGATGGGAGTTCTCCCAGTGTCCTGAGAGGGGAGTTCTCCCCCATGTCCTGAGAGGGGTTTTCTCCGCCGTGTCCTGAGAGTGGAGTTCTCCCCCGTGTCCTGAGAGGGGAGTTCTCCCCGTGTCCTGAGAGGGCAGTTCTCCCCCTGTCCTGAGATAGGAGTTCTCCCACGTGTCCTGAGAGGGGAGTTCTCCCCGTGTCCTGAGAGAGGAGTTCTCCCCGTGTCCTGAGAGGGGAGTTCTCCCCGTGTCCTGAGAGGGGAGTTCTCCACGTGTCTTGAGAGGGGAGTTCTCATCGTTTCCTGAGAGGGGAGTTCTCCGCGTGTCCTGAGATGGGAGTTCTCCCAGTGTCCTGAGAGGGGAGTTCTCCCCCATGTCCTGAGAGGTGAGTTCGCCCCCGTCTCCTGAGAGAGGAATTCTCTCCGTGTCCTGAGAGGGGAGTTCTCCCCGTGTCCTGAAAGGGAAGATCTCCCCGTGTCCTGAGAGGGGAGTACTCTCCTTGTCCTGAGACGGGAGTTCTCCCCGTGTCCTGAGAGGGAAGATCTCCCCGTGTCCTGAGAGGGGAGTTCTGCCCGTGTCCTGTGAGGGGAGTTCTCCCCGTGTCCTGAGAGGGGAGTTCTCCCCGTGTCCTGAGAGGGGAGTTCTCCCCGGTGTCCTGAGAGGGGAGTTATGCCCGGTGTCCTGAGAGGGGAGTTCGGCCCGTGTCCTGAGATGGGAGTTCTCCCCGTGTCCTGAGATGGGAGTTCTCCCCTTGTCCTGAGAGAGGAGTTCTTCCCGTGTACTGAGAGGGGAGTTCTCCCCGTTTCCTGAGAGGGGATTTCTCCCCGTGTACAGAGAGGGGAGATCTCCCCGTGTCCTGAGAGTGGAGATTTCCCCGATGTCCTGAGAGGGGAATTCTCCCCGGTGTCCTGAGAGGGGAGTTCTCCAAGTGTCCTGAGAGGTGAGTTCTCCCCCGTGTCCTGAGAGGGGAGTTCTCCCAGTGTCCTGAGAGGGGAGTTCTCCCCGTGTCCTGAGAGGGGAGTGCTCCCCGTGTCCTGACAGGGGAGTTCTCCCCGTGTCCTGGGATGGGAGTTCTCCCCATGACCTGAGAGGGGAGTTTTCCCCGTGTCCTGAGAGGGGAGTTCTCCCCGTGTCCTGAGAGGGGAGTTCTCCCCGTGTCCTGAGAGGGGAGTTCTCCCCGTGTCCTGAGAGGGGAGTTCTCCCCGTGTCCTGAGAGGAGAGATCTCCCCTTGTCCTGAGAGGGGAGTTTTCCCGTTTCCTGAGAGAGGAGTTCTCCCCGTGTCCTGAGAGAGGAATTCTCCCCGTGTCCTGAGAGGGGAGTTCTCCCCGTGTCCTGAGAGGGGAGTTCTCCCCATATCCTGAGAGGGGAGTTCACCCCGTGTCCTGAGAGGGGAGATCTCCCCGTGAACTGAGAGGGGAGTTCTCCCCGTGTCCTGGGAGGGGAGTTCTCCCCGTGTCCTGAGAGGGGAGTTCTCCCCGTGTCCTGAGAGGGGAGTTCTCCCCGTGTCCTGAGAGGGGAGTTCTCCCCGTGTCCTGAGAGGAGAGATCTCCCCTTGTCCTGAGAGGGGAGTTCTCCCCGTTTCCTGACAGATGAGTTCTCCCCGTGTCCTGAGAGAGGAATTCTCCCCGTGTCCTGAGAGGGGAGTTCTCCCCGTGTCCTGAGAGGGGAGTTCTCCCCATGTCCTGAGAGGGGAGTTCTCCCCGTCTCCTGAGAGGGGAGTTCTCCCCGTGAACTGAGAGGGGAGTTCTCCCCGTGTCCTGGGAGGGGAGTTCTCCCCCATGTCCTGAGGGGGGAGTTCTCCGCGTGTCCTGAGAGGGGAGTTCTCCGCGTGTCCTGAGATGGGAGTTCTCCCAGTGTCCTGAAAGTGGAGTTCTCCCCCGTGTCCTGAGAGAGGAGTTCTCCCCGTGTCCTGAGAGGGGAGTTCTCCCCGTGTCCTGAGAGGGGAGTTCTCCCCTTGTCCTGAGAAGGGAGTTCTCCACGTGTCCTGAGAGGGGAGTTCTCCCCCGTGTCCTGAGAGGGGAGTTCTCCCCCGTGTCCTGAGAGGGGAGTTCTCCCCGTGTCCTGAGAAAGGAGTTCTACCCGTGTCCTGAGAGGGGAGTTCTCCCCTTGTCCTGAGAGGGGAGTTCTCCGCGTGTCCTGAGAGGGGAGTTCTCCCCGTGTCCAGAGAGTGGACTTCTCCCCGTGTCCTGAGAGAGGAGTTCTGCCCGTGTCCTGAGAAGGGTGTTCTACCTGTGTCCTGAGAGGGGAGTTCTCCCCCGTGTCCTGAGAGGGGAGTTCTCCGCGTTTTCTGAGAGGGGAGTTCTCCCCGTGTCCTGAGAGTGGAGTTCTCCCCGTGTACTGAGAGGGGAGTTCTCCCCGTGTCCTGAGAGGGGAGTTCTCCCTGTGTCCTGAGAGGGGAGTGCTCCCTTTGTCCTGAGAGGGGCGTTCTCCCCGTGACCTGAGAGCGGAGTTCTCGCCGTGTCCTGAGAGGAGTGTTCTCCCCGTCTCCTGAGAGGGGAGTTCTCCCCTTCTCCTGAGATGGGAGATCTCCCCATGGTTTCCTGAGAGTGGAGTTCTCCCGGTGTCCTGAGAGGGGAGTTCTCCCAGTGTCCTGAGAGGGGAGTTCTCCCCCGTTTCCTGAGAGGGGAGTTCTCCCCGTGTCCTGAGAGGGGAGTTCACCCCGTGTCCTGAGAGGGGAGTTCTCCCCGGTGACCTGAGAGGCGAGTTCTCCCCGTGTCCTGAGAGCGGAGTTCTCCCCGTGTCCTGAGAGGGGAGTTATCCCCCTGTCCTGAGAGGGGATTTCTCCGCCGTGTCCTGAGAGTGGAGTTCTCCCCCGTGTCCTGAGATGGGAGTTCTCCCTGTGTCCTGAGAGGGGAGTTCTCCCCCTGTCCTGAGAGAGGAGTTCTCCCCCGTGTCCTGAGAGGGGAGATCTCTTCGTGTCCTGAGAGTGGAGTTCTCATCGTGTCCTGAGAGGGGAGTTCTCCGCGTGTCCTGAGATGGGAGTTCTCCCAGTGTCCTGAGAGGGGAGTTCTCCCCCATGTCCTGAGAGGGGAGTTCTCCCCCGTGTCCTGAAAGGGGAGTTCTCCCCGTGTCCTGAGAGAGGAATTCTCCCCGTGTCCTGATAGGGGAGTTCACCCCGTATCCCAAGAGGGGAGTTCTCCCCGTGTCCTGAGAGGGGAGCTCTCCCCGTGTCCTGAGAGAGGAGTCCTCTCCTTGTCCAGAGAGGGGAGTTCTCCCCGTGTCCTGAGAGTGAAGTTCTCCCTGTGTCCTGAGAGGGGAGTTCTCCCCGTGTCCTGTGAGAGGAGTTCTCCCCATGTCCTGAGAGGGGAGTTCTCCCCGTGTCCTGAGAGGGGAGTTCTCCCCGTGTCATGAGAGGGGAGTTTCCCCGGTGTCCTGAGAGGGGAGTTCTCCCCGGTGTCCTGAGAGGGGAGTTCTGCCCATCTCCTGAGAGGGGAGTTCTCCCCGTCTCCTGAGTGGGGAGTTCTCCCCTTGTCCTGAGAGAGGAGTTCTCCCCGTGTCCTGAGAGGGGAGTTCTCCCCGTGTCCTGAGAGGGGAGTTCTACCCGTGTCCTGAGAGGGGAGTTCTCCCCCGTTTCCTGAGAGGGGAGTTCTCCCCGTGTCCAGAGAGGAGAGTTCACCCCGTGTCCTGAGAGGGGAGTTCTCCCCTTTGACCTGAGAGGGGAGTTCTCCCCGTCTCCTGAGAGGGGAGTTCTCCCCGTATCCTGAGAAGGGAGTTATCCCCCTGTCCTGAGAGGGGATTTCTCTGCCGTGCCCTGAGGGTGGAGTTCTCCCCTGTGTCCTGAGATGGGAGTTCTCCCTGTGTCCTGAGAGGGGAGTTCTCCCCCTGTCCTGAGAGAGGAGTTCTCCCCTGTGTCCTGAGAGGGGAGTTCTCCCCATGTCCTGAGAGGGGAGTTCTCCCCGTCTCCTGAGAGGGGAGTTCTCCCCATGAACTGAGAGGGGAGTACTCCCCGTGTCCTGGGAGGGGAGTTCTCCCCCATGTCCTGAGGGGGGAGTTCTCCGCGTGTCCTGAGAGGGGAGTTCTCCGCGTGTCCTGAGATGGGAGTTCTCCCAGTGTCCTGAAAGTGGAGTTCTCCCCCGTGTCCTGAGAGAGGAGTTCTCCCCGTGTCCTGAGAGGGGAGTTCTCCCCGTGTCCTGAGAGGGGAGTTCTCCCCTTGTCCTGAGAAGGGAGTTCTCCACGTGTCCTGAGAGGGGAGTTCTCCCCCGTGTCCTGAGAGGGGAGTTCTCCCCCGTGTCCTGAGAGGGGAGTTCTCCCCGTGTCCTGAGAAAGGAGTTCTACCCGTGTCCTGAGAGGGGAGTTCTCCCCTTGTCCTGAGAGGGGAGTTCTCCGCGTGTCCTGAGAGGGGAGTTCTCCCCGTGTCCTGAGAGTGGACTTCTCCCCGTGTCCTGAGAGAGGAGTTCTGCCCGTGTCCTGAGAGGGGTGTTCTACCCGTGTCCTGAGAGGGGAGTTCTCCCCCGTGTCCTGAGAGGGGAGTTCTCCGCGTTTTCTGAGAGGGGAGTTCTCCCCGTGTCCTGAGAGTGGAGTTCTCCCCGTGTCCTGAGAGGGGAGTTCTCCCCGTGTCCTGAGAGGGGAGTTCTCCCTGTGTCCTGAGAGGGGAGTGCTCCCTTTGTCCTGAGAGGGGCGTTCTCCCCGTGACCTGAGAGCGGAGTTCTCGCCGTGTCCTGAGAGGAGTGTTCTCCCCGTCTCCTGAGAGGGGAGTTCTCCCCTTCTCCTGAGATGGGAGATCTCCCCATGGTTTCCTGAGAGTGGAGTTCTCCTGGTGTCCTGAGAGGGGAGTTCTCCCAGTGTCCTGAGAGGGGAGTTCTCCCCCGTTTCCTGAGAGGGGAGTTCTCCCCGTGTCCTGAGAGGGGAGTTCACCCCGTGTCCTGAGAGGGGAGTTCTCCCCGGTGACCTGAGAGGGGAGTTCTCCCCGTGTCCTGAGAGCGGAGTTCTCCCCGTGTCCTGAGAGGGGAGTTATCCCCCTGTCCTGAGAGGGGATTTCTCCGCCGTGTCCTGAGAGTGGAGTTCTCCCCCGTGTCCTGAGATGGGAGTTCTCCCTGTGTCCTAAGAGGGGAGTTCTCCCCCTGTCCTGAGAGAGGACTTCTCCCCCGTGTCCTGAGAGGGGAGATCTCTTCGTGTCCTGAGAGTGGAGTTCTCATCGTGTCCTGAGAGGGGAGTTCTCCGCGTGTCCTGAGATGGGAGTTCTCCCAGTGTCCTGAGAGGGGAGTTCTCCCCCATGTCCTGAGAGGGGAGTTCTCCCCCGTGTCCTGAAAGGGGAGTTCTCCCCGTGTCCTGAGAGAGGAATTCTCCCCGTGTCCTGAGAGGGGAGTTCACCCCGTATCCTAAGAGGGGAGTTCTCCCCGTGTCCTGAGAGGGGAGCTCTCCCCGTGTCCTGAGAGAGGAGTCCTCTCCTTGTCCAGAGAGGGGAGTTCTCCCCGTGTCCTGAGAGTGAAGTTCTCCCTGTGTCCTGAGAGGGGAGTTCTCCCCGTGTCCTGTGAGAGGAGTTCTCCCCATGTCCTGAGAGGGGAGTTCTCCCCGTGTCCTGAGAGGGGAGTTCTCCCCGTGTCATGAGAGGGGAGTTTCCCCGGTGTCCTGAGAGGGGAGTTCTCCCCGGTGTCCTGAGAGGGGAGTTCTGCCCATCTCCTGAGAGGGGAGTTCTCCCCGTCTCCTGAGAGGGGAGTTCTCCCCTTGTCCTGAGAGAGGAGTTCTCCCCGTGTCCTGAGAGGGGAGTTCTCCCCGTGTCCTGAGAGGGGAGTTCTACCCGTGTCCTGAGAGGGGAGTTCTCCCCCGTTTCCTGAGAGGGGAGTTCTCCCCGTGTCCAGAGAGGAGAGTTCACCCCGTGTCCTGAGAGGGGAGTTCTCCCCGGTGACCTGAGAGGGGAGTTCTCCCCGTCTCCTGAGAGGGGAGTTCTCCCCGTGTCCTGAGAAGGGAGTTATCCCCCTGTCCTGAGAGGGGATTTCTCCGCCGTGCCCTGAGGGTGGAGTTCTCCCCTGTGTCCTGAGATGGGAGTTCTCCCTGTGTCCTGAGAGGGGAGTTCTCCCCCTGTCCTGAGAGAGGAGTTCTCCCCTGTGTCCTGAGAGGGGAGGTCTCCCCGTGTCCTGAGAGGGGAGTTCTCCCCGTGTCCTGAGAGGGGAGTTCTCATCGTGTCCTGAGAGGGGAGTTCTCCGCGTGTCCTGAGATGGGAGTTCTCACAGTGTCCTGTGAGGGGAGTTCTCCCCCATGTCCTGAGAGGGGAGTTCTCCCCCGTGTCTTGAAAGGGGAGTTCTCCCCCTGTCCTGAGAGAGGAGTTCTCCCCCGTGTCCTGAGAGGGGAGATCTCCCCGTGTCCTGAGAGGGGAGTTCGCCCCGTGTCCTGACAGGGGAGTTCTCATCGTTTCCTGAGAGGGGAGTACTCACCGGTGTCCTGAGAGGGGAGTTCTCCCTGTGTCCTGAGAGGGGAGTTCCCCCGTGTCCTGAGAGGGGAGTTATCCAAGTGTCCTGAGAGAGGAGTTCTCCCCGTGTCCTGAGAGGGGAGTTCTCCCCGTGTCCTGAGAGGGGAGTTCTCCCCGTGCCATGAGAGGTGAGTTCTCCCCCTGTCCTGAGAGGGGAGTTCTCCCCGTGACCTGAGAGTGGAGTTCTCGCCGTGTCCTTAGAGGAGAGTTCTCCCCGTCTCCTGAGAGGGGAGTTCTCCCCTTCTCCTGAGAGGGGAGATCTCCCCATGGTTTCCTGAGGGTGGAGTTCTCCCGGTCTCCTGAGAGGGGAGTTCTCCCCGTGTCCTGAGAGGGGAGTTCTTCCCCGTTTCCTGAGAGGGGAGTTCTCCCCGTGTCCTGAGAGGGGAGTTCACCCTGTGTCCTGAGAGGGGAGTTCTCCCCGGTGACCTGAGAGGGGAGTTCTCCCCGTGTCCTGAGAGGGGAGTTCTCCCCGTGTCCTGAGAGGGGAGTTATCCCCCTGTCCTGAGAGGGGTTTTCTCCGCCGTGTCCTGAGAGTGGAGTTCTCCCCCGTGTCCTGAGAGGGGAGTTCTCCCCGTGTCCTGAGAGGGCAGTTCTCCCCCTGTCCTGAGATAGGAGTTCTCCCACGTGTCCTGAGAGGGGAGTTCTCCCCGTGTCCTGAGAGGGGAGTGCTCCCAGTGTCCTGAGAGGGGAGTTCTCCCCGTGTCCTGAGAGGGGAGTTCTCCACGTGTCTTGAGAGGGGAGTTCTCATCGTTTCCTGAGAGGGGAGTTCTCCGCGTGTCCTGAGATGGGAGTTCTCCCAGTGTCCTGAGAGGGGAGTTCTCCCCCATGTCCTGAGAGGTGAGTTCGCCCCCGTCTCCTGAGAGAGGAATTCTCTCCGTGTCCTGAGAGGGGAGTTCTCCCCGTGTCCTGAAAGGGAAGATCTCCCCGTGTCCTGAGAGGGGAGTACTCTCCTTGTCCTGAGACGGGAGTTCTCCCCGTGTCCTGAGAGGGAAGATCTCCCCGTGTCCTGAGAGGGGAGTTCTGCCCGTGTCCTGTGAGGGGAGTTCTCCCCGTGTCCTGAGAGGGGAGTTCTCCCCGGTGTCCTGAGAGGGGAGTTATGCCCGGTGTCCTGAGAGGGGAGTTCGGCCCGTGTCCTGAGATGGGAGTTCTCCCCGTGTCCTGAGAGGGGAGTTCTCCCCTTGTCCTGAGAGAGGAGTTCTCCCCGTGTACTGAGAGGGGAGTTCTCCCCGTTTCCTGAGAGGGGATTTCTCCCCGTGTCCAGAGAGGGGAGTTCTCCCCGTGTCCTGAGAGTGGAGTTTTCCCCGATGTCCTGAGAGGGGAATTCTCCCCGGTGTCCTGAGAGGGGAGTTCTCCAAGTGTCCTGAGAGGTGAGTTCTCCCCCGTGTCCTGAGAGGGGAGTTCTCCCCCGTGTCCTGAGAGAGGAGTTCTCCCCGTGTCCTGAGAGGGGATTTCTCCCTGTGTCCTGAGAGGGGAGTTCTCCCCTGCCCTGAGAGGGGAGTTCTCCCCGTGTCCTGAAAGGGGAGTTCTTCCATTGTCCTGAGAGGGGAGTTCTCCCCGTGTCCTGAGAGGGGAGTTCTCCCCGGTGTCCTGAGAGGGGAGTACTCCCCGGTGTCCTGAGAGGGGAGTTCTCCCCGTGTCCTGAGAGGGGAGTTCCGCCGTGTCCTGAGAGGGGAGTTCTCCCGTGTCCTGAGAGAGGAGTTCTCCCCGTGTCCTGAGAGGGGAGTTCTCCCCATGTCCTGAGAGGGGAGTTCTCCCCGTGTCCTGAGAGGTGAGTTCTCCCCTTGTCCTGAGAGGGGAGTTCCCCCGTGTCCTGAGAGGGGAGTTCTCCCCGTGTCCTGAGAGGGGAGTTCTCCCCGTGTGCTGTGAGGGGAGTTCGCCCCGTGTCCTGAGAGGGGAGTTCTCCCCCTGTCCGTAGAGGGGAGTTATCACCGTGTCCTGAGAGGGGAGTTATCCCCGGTGTCCTGAGAGGGGAATTCTGCCCGGGTCCTGAGAGGGGAGTTCTCCCCATGTCCTGAGAGGGGAGTTCTCCCCTTGTCCTTGAGAGGGGAGTTCTCCCCGTGTCCTGAGAGGGGAGTTCTCCCCGTGTCCTGAGAGGGGAGTTCTCCGCCTGTCCTGAGAGGGGAGTTCTCCCCGAGGCCTGAGAGGGGAGTTCTCCCCGTGTCCTGAGAGGGGAGTTCTCCCCCGTGTCCTGAGAGGGGAGATCTCCCCGTGTCCTGAGAGGGGAGTTCGCCCCGTGTCCTGACAGGGGAGTTCTCATCGTTTCCTGAGAGGGGAGTACTCACCGGTGTCCTGAGAGGGGAGTTCTCCCTGTGTCCTGATAGGGGAGTTCCCCCGTGTCCTGAGAGGGGAGTTATCCAAGTGTCCTGAGAGAGGAGTTCTCCCCGTGTCCTGAGAGGGGAGTTCTCCCCGTGTCCTGAGAGGGGAGTTCTCCCCGTGCCATGAGAGGTGAGTTCTCCCCCTGTCCTGAGAGGGGAGTTCTCCCCGTGACCTGAGAGTGGAGTTCTCGCCGTGTCCTTAGAGGAGAGTTCTCCCCGTCTCCTGAGAGGGGAGTTCTCCCCTTCTCCTGAGAGGGGAGATCTCCCCATGGTTTCCTGAGGGTGGAGTTCTCCCGGTCTCCTGAGAGGGGAGTTCTCCCCGTGTCCTGAGAGGGGAGTTCTTCCCCGTTTCCTGAGAGGGGAGTTCTCCCCGTGTCCTGAGAGGGGAGTTCACCCTGTGTCCTGAGAGGGGAGTTCTCCCCGGTGACCTGAGAGGGGAGTTCTCCCCGTGTCCTGAGAGGGGAGTTCTCCCCGTGTCCTGAGAGTGGATTTATCCCCCTGTCCTGAGAGGGGTTTTCTCCGCCGTGTCCTGAGAGTGGAGTTCTCCCCCGTGTCCTGAGAGGGGAGTTCTCCCCGTGTCCTGAGAGGGCAGTTCTCCCCCTGTCCTGAGATAGGAGTTCTCCCACGTGTCCTGAGAGGGGAGTTCTCCCCGTGTCCTGAGAGGGGAGTTCTCCCCGTGTCCTGAGAGGGGAGTTCTCCTCGTGTCCTGAGAGGGGAGTTCTCCACGTGTCTTGAGAGGGGAGTTCTCATCGTTTCCTGAGAGGGGAGTTCTCCGCGTGTCCTGAGATGGGAGTTCTCCCAGTGTCCTGAGAGGGGAGTTCTCCCCCATGTCCTGAGAGGTGAGTTCGCCCCCGTCTCCTGAGAGAGGAATTCTCTCCGTGTCCTGAGAGGGGAGTTCTCCCCGTGTCCTGAAAGGGAAGATCTCCCCGTGTCCTGAGAGGGGAGTACTCTCCTTGTCCTGAGACGGGAGTTCTCCCCGTGTCCTGAGAGGGAAGATCTCCCCGCGTCCTGAGAGGGGAGTTCTGCCCGTGTCCTGTGAGGGGAGTTCTCCCCGTGTCCTGAGAGGGGAGTTCTCCCCGTGTCCTGAGAGGGGAGTTCTCCCCGTGTCCTGAGAGGGGAGTTCTCCCCGGTGTCCTGAGAGGGGAGTTATGCCCGGTGTCCTGAGAGGGGAGTTCGGCCCGTGTCCTGAGATGGGAGTTCTCCCCGTGTCCTGAGAGGGGAGTTCTCCCCTTGTCCTGAGAGAGGAGTTCTCCCCGTGTACTGAGAGGGGAGTTCTCCCCGTTTCCTGAGAGGGGATTTCTCCCCGTGTCCAGAGAGGGGAGTTCTCCCCGTGTCCTGAGAGTGGAGTTTTCCCCGATGTCCTGAGAGGGGAATTCTCCCCGGTGTCCTGAGAGGGGAGTTCTCCAAGTGTCCTGAGAGGTGAGTTCTCCCCCGTGTCCTGAGAGGGGAGTTCTCCCCCGTGTCCTGAGAGAGGAGTTCTCCCCGTGTCCTGAGAGGGGATTTCTCCCTGTGTCCTGAGAGGGGAGTTCTCCCCTGTCCTGAGAGGGGAGTTCTCCCCGTGTCCTGAAAGGGGAGTTCTTCCATTGTCCTGAGAGGGGAGTTCTCCCCGTGTCCTGAGAGGGGAGTTCTCCCCGGTGTCCTGAGAGGGGAGTACTCCCCGGTGTCCTGAGAGGGGAGTTCTCCCCGTGTCCTGAGAGGGGAGTTCCGCCGTGTCCTGAGAGGGGAGTTCTCCCGTGTCCTGAGAGAGGAGTTCTCCCCGTGTCCTGAGAGGGGAGTTCTCCCCGTGTCCTGAGAGGGGAGTTCTCCCCGTGTCCTGAGAGGTGAGTTCTCCCCTTGTCCTGAGAGGGGAGTTCCCCCGTGTCCTGAGAGGGGAGTTCTCCCCGTGTCCTGAGAGGGGAGTTCTCCCCGTGTGCTGTGAGGGGAGTTCGCCCCGTGTCCTGAGAGGGGAGTTCTCCCCATGTCCGTAGAGGGGAGTTATCACCGTGTCCTGAGAGGGGAGTTATCCCCGGTGTCCTGAGAGGGGAATTCTGCCCGGGTCCTGAGAGGGGAGTTCTCCCCATGTCCTGAGAGGGGAGTTCTCCCCTTGTCCTTGAGAGGGGAGTTCTCCCCGTGTCCTGAGAGGGGAGTTCTCCCCGTGTCCTGAGAGGGGAGTTCTCCGCCTGTCCTGAGAGGGGAGTTCTCCCCGAGGCCTGAGAGGGGAGTTCTCCCCGTGTCCTGAGAGGGGAGTTCTCCCCGAGTCCTGAGAGGGGAGTTCTCCCCTTGTCCTGAGAGGGGAGATCTCCCCGTGTCCTGAGAGGGGAGTTCTCCTCGTGTCCTGAGATGGGAGATCTCCCCATGGTTTCCTGAGAGTGGAGTTCTCCCGGTGTCCTGAGAGGGTAGTTCTCCCAGTGTCCTGAGAGGGGAATTCTCCCCCGTTTCCAGAGAGGGGATTTCTCCCCGTGTCCTAAGAGGGGAATTCTCCCCGTGTCCTGAGAGGGGAGTTCTCCCTGGTGACCTGAGAGGGGAGTTCTCCCCATGTCCTGAGAGGGGAGTTCTCCCCGTGTCCTGAGAGGGGAGTTATCCCCCTTTCCTGAGAGGGGATTTCTCCGCCGTGTCCTGAGAGTGGAGTTCTCCCCCGTGTCCTGAGATGGGAGTTCTCCCTGTGTCCTGTGAGGGAAGTTCTCCCCCTGTCCTGAGAGAGGAGTTCTCCCCCATGTCCTGAGAGGGGAGATCTCCCCGTGTCCTGAGAGGGGAGTTCTCCCCGTGCCCTGAGAGGGGAGTTCTCATCGTGTCCTGAGAGGGGAGTTCTCCGCGTGTCCTGAGATGGGAGTTCTCCCAGTGTCCTGAGAGAGGAGTTCTCCCCCATGTCCTGAGAGGGGAGTTCTCCCCCGTGTCCTGAAAGGGGAGTTCTCCACGTGTCCTGAGAGAGGAATTCACCCCGTGTCCTGAGAGGGGAGTTCACCCCGTATCCTAAGAGGGGAGTTCTCCCCGTGTCCTGAGAGGGGAGTTCTCCCCGTGTCCTGAGAGAGGAGAACTCTCCTTGTCCTGAGAGGGGAGTTCTCCCCGTGTCCTGAGAGGGAAGTTCTCCCCGTATCCTGAGAGGGGAGTTCTCCCCGTGTCCTGTGAGGGGAGTTCTCCCCGTGTCCTGAGAGGGGAGTTCTCCCCGTGTCCTGAGAGGGGAGTTCTCCCCATGTCCTGAGAGGGGTGTTCTCCCCGGTGTCCTGAGAGGGGAGTTCTCCCCGGTGTCCTGAGAGGGGAGTTCTGCCCATGTCCTGAGAGGGGATTTCTCCCCGTCTCCTGAGAGTGGAGTTCTCCCCTTGTCCTGAGAGAGGAGTTCTCCCCGTGTCCTTAGAGGGGAGTTCTCCCCGTGTCCTGAGAGGGGAGTTCTCCCCGTGTCCTGAGAGGGGAGTTCTCCTATTATCCTGAGAGGGGAGTACTCCCCCGTTTCCTGAGAGGGGAGTTCTCCCCGTGTCCTGAGAGGGGAGTTCTCCCCGTGTCCTGAGAGGGGAGTTATCCCCCTGTCCTGAGAGGGGATTTCTCCGCCGTGTCCTGAGAGTGGAGTTCTCCCCTGTGTCCTGAGATGGGAGTTCTCCCTGTGTCCTGAGAGGGGAGTTCTCCCCCTGTCCTGAGAGAGGAGTTCTCCCCCGTGTCCTGAGAGGGGAGATCTCCCCGTGTCCTGAGAGGGGAGTTCTCCCCGTGTCCTGAGAGGGGAGTTCTCATCGTGTCCTGAGAGGGGAGTTCTCCGCGTGTCCTGAGATGGTAGTTCTCCCAGTGCCTGAGAGGGGAGTTCTCCCCCATGTCCTGAGAGGGGAGTTCTCCCCCGTGTCCTGAAAGGGGAGTTCTCCCCGTGTCCTGAGAGAGGAATTCTCCCCGTGTCCTGAGAGGGGAGTTCTCCCCGTGTCCTGAGAGAGGAGTACTCTCCTTGTCCTGAGAGGGGAGTTATCCCCCTGTCCTGAGAGGGGATTTCTCCGCCGTGTCCTGAGAGTGGAGTTCTCCCCTGTGTCCTGAGATGGGAGTTCTCCCTGTGTCCTGAGAGGGGAGTTCTCCCCCTGTCCTGAGAGAGGAGTTCTCCCCCGTGTCCTGAGAGGGGAGATCTCCCCGTGTCCTGAGAGGGGAGTTCTCCCCGTGTCCTGAGAGGGGAGTTCTCATCGTGTCCTGAGAGGGGAGTTCTCCGCGTGTCCTGAGATGGTAGTTCTCCCAGTGCCTGAGAGGGGAGTTCTCCCCCATGTCCTGAGAGGGGAGTTCTCCCCCGTGTCCTGAGAGGGGATTTCTCCCCGTCTCCTGAGAGGGGAGTTCTCCCCTTGTCCTGAGAGAGGAGTTCTCCCCGTGTCCTTAGAGGGGAGTTCTCCCCGTGTCCTGAGAGGGGAGTTCTCCCCGTGTCCTGAGAGGGGAGTTCTCCTATTATCCTGAGAGGGGAGTTCTCCCCCGTTTCCTGAGAGGGGAGTTCTCCCCGTGTCCTGAGAGGGGAGTTCTCCCCGTGTCCTGAGAGGGGAGTTATCCCCCTGTCCTGAGAGGGGATTTCTCCGCCGTGTCCTGAGAGTGGAGTTCTCCCCTGTGTCCTGAGATGGGAGTTCTCCCTGTGTCCTGAGAGGGGAGTTCTCCCCCTGTCCTGAGAGAGGAGTTCTCCCCCGTGTCCTGAGAGGGGAGATCTCCCCGTGTCCTGAGAGGGGAGTTCTCCCCGTGTCCTGAGAGGGGAGTTCTCATCGTGTCCTGAGAGGGGAGTTCTCCGCGTGTCCTGAGATGGTAGTTCTCCCAGTGCCTGAGAGGGGAGTTCTCCCCCATGTCCTGAGAGGGGAGTTCTCCCCCGTGTCCTGAAAGGGGAGTTCTCCCCGTGTCCTGAGAGAGGAATTCTCCCCGTGTCCTGAGAGGGGAGTTCTCCCCGTGTCCTGAGAGAGGAGTACTCTCCTTGTCCTGAGAGGGGAGTTCTCCCCGTGTCCTGAGAGGGGAGTTCTCCCCGTGTCCTGAGAGGGGAGTTCTCCCCGTGTCCTGAGAGAGGAGTACTCTCCTTGTCCTGAGAGGGGAGTTCTCCCCGTGTCCTGAGAGGGAAGTTCTCCCCGTGTCCTGAGAGGGGAGTTCTCCCCGTGTCCTGAGAGGGGAGTTCTCCCCGTGTCCTGAGAGGGGGAGTTCTCCCCGGTGTCCTGAGAGGGGGAGTTCGCCCCGGTGTCCTGAGAGGGGAGTTCTGCCCATGTCCTGAGAGGGGAGTTCTCCCCGTCTCCTGAGAGGGGAGTTCTCCACTTGTCCTGAGAGAGGAGTTCTCCCCGTGTCCTGAGAGGGGAGTTCTCCCCGTCTCCTTAGAGGGGAGTTCTCCCCGTGTCCTGAGAGGGGAGTTCTCCCCGGTGTCCTGAGAGGGGAGTTCTCCCCGGTGTCCTGAGAGGGGAGTTCTCCCCGTGTCCTGAGAGGGGAGTTCTCCCCCATGTCCTGAGAGGGGAGTTCTCCCCCGTGTCCTGAGAGGGGAGTTCTCCCCCGTGTCCTGAGAGGGGAGTTCTCGCCGTGTCCTGAGAGAGGAATTCTCCCGTGTCCTGAGAGGGGAGTTCTCCCCGTGTCCTGAGAGGGGAGATCTCCCCGTGTCCTGAGAGGGGAGTACTCTCCTTGTCCTGAGACGGGAGTTCTCCCCGTGTCCTGAGAGGAAAGTTCTCCCCGTGTCCTGAGAGGGGAGTTCTCCCCGTGTCCTGTAAGGGGAGTTCTCCCCATGTTCTGAGAGGTGAGTTCTGCCCGTTGTCCTGAGAGGGGAGTTCTGCCCGTGTCCTGAGAGGGGGAGTTCTCCCCGTGTCCTGAGAGGGGAGTTCTTACCTTGTCCTGAGAGAGGAGTTCGCCCCGTGTCCTGAGAGGGGAGTTCTCCCCGTTTCCTGAGAGGGGAGTTCTCCCCGTGTCCAGAGAGGGGAGTTCTCCCCGAGTCCTGAGAGCGGAGTTCTTCCCTCTGTCCTGAGAGGGGAATTCTCCCCGGTGTCCTGAGAGGGGAGTTCTCCCCGTGTCCTGAGAGGTGAGTTCTCCCCCGTGTCCTGAGAGGGGAGTTCTCCCCCGTGTCCTGAGAGAGGAGTTCTCCCCGTGTCCTGAGAGGGGATTGCTCCCTGTGTCCTGAGAGGGGAGTTCTCCCCTGTCCTGAGAGGGGAGTTCTCCCCGTGTCCTGAGAGGGGAGTTATTCCCGTGTCCTGAGAGGGGAGTTCTCCCCGTGTCCTGAGAGGGGAGTTCTCCCCGGTGTCCTGAGAGGGGAGTACTCACCGATGTCCTGAGAGGGGAGTTCTCCCCGTGTCCTGAGATGGGAGTTCCCCCGTGTCCTGAGAGGGGAGTTCTCCCCGTGTCCTGAGAGAGGTGTTCTCCCCGTGTCCTGAGAGGGGAGTTCTCCCCGTGCCATGAGAGGGGAGTTCTCCCCTTGTCCTGACAGGGGAGTTCCCCCGTGTCCTGAGAGGGGAGTTCTCCCCGTGTCCTGAGAGGGGAGTTCCCCCGGTGTCCTGAGAGGGGAGTTCACCCCGGTGTCCTGAGAGGGGAGTTCTGCCCATGTCCTGAGAGGGGAGTTCTCCCCGTCTCCTGAGAGGGGAGTTCTCCACTTGTCCTGAGAGAGGAGTTCTCCCCGTGTCCTGAGAGGGGAGTTCTCCCCGTCTCCTGAGAGGGGAGTTCTCCCCGTGTCCTGAGAGGGGAGTTCTCCCCGGTGTCCTGAGAGGGGAGTTCTCCCCGGTGTCCTGAGAGGGGAGTTCTCCCCGTGTCCTGAGAGGGGAGTTCTCCCCCATGTCCTGAGAGGGGAGTTCTCCGCCGTGTCCTGAGAGGGGAGTTCTCCCCCGTGTCCTGAGAGGGGAGTTCTCCCCGTGTCCTGAGAGAGGAATTCTCCCCGTGTCCTGAGAGGGGAGTTCTCCCCGTGTCCTGAGAGGGGAGATCTCCCCGTGTCCTGAGAGGGGAGTACTCTCCTTGTCCTGAGACGGGAGTTCTCCCCGTGTCCTGAGAGGGAAGTTCTCCCCGTGTCCTGAGAGGGGAGTTCTCCCCGTGTCCTGTAAGGGGAGTTATCCCCATGTTCTGAGAGGTGAGTTCTGCCCGTTGTCCTGAGAGGGGAGTTCTGCCCGTGTCCTGAGAGGGGAGTTCTCCCCGTGTCCTGAGAGGGGAGTTCTCCCCTTGTCCTGAGAGAGGAGTTCTCCCCGTGTCCTGAGAGGGGAGTTCTCCCCGTTTCCTGAGAGGGGAGTTCTCCCCGTGTCCAGAGAGGGGAGTTCTCCCCGAGTCCTGAGAGCGGAGTTCTTCCCTCTGTCCTGAGAGGGGAATTCTCCCCGGTGTCCTGAGAGGGGAGTTCTCCCCATGTCCTGAGAGGTGAGTTCTCCCCCGTGTCCTGAGAGGGGAGTTCTCCCCCGTGTCCTGAGAGAGGAGTTCTCCCCGTGTCCTGAGAGGGGATTGCTCCCTGTGTCCTGAGAGGGGAGTTCTCCCCTGTCCTGAGAGGGGAGTTCTCCCCGTGTCCTGAGAGGGGAGTTATTCCCGTGTCCTGAGAGGGGAGTTCTCCCCGTGTCCTGAGAGGGGAGTTCTCCGCGGTGTCCTGAGAGGGGAGTACTCACCGATGTCCTGAGAGGGGAGTTCTCCCCGTGTCCTGAGATGGGAGTTCCCCCGTGTCCTGAGAGGGGAGTTCTCCCCGTGTCCTGAGAGAGGTGTTCTCCCCGTGTCCTGAGAGGGGAGTTCTCCCCGTGCCATGAGAGGGGAGTTCTCCCCTTGTCCTGACAGGGGAGTTCCCCCGTGTCCTGAGAGGGGAGTTCTCCCCGTGTCCTGAGAGGGGAGTTCTCCCCGTGTACTGTGAGGGGAGTACGCCCCGTGTCCTGAGAGGGGAGTTCTCACCGTGTCCGTAGAGGGGAGTTATCCCCGTGTCCTGAGAGGGGAGTTCTCCCCGTGTCCTGAGAGGGGAGTTCTCCCCGTGTCCTGAGAGGGGAGTTCTCCCCGTTTCCTGAGAGGGGAGTTCTCCCCGTGTCCTGAGAGAGGAATTCTCCCCGTGTCCTGAGAGGGGAGTTCTCCCCGTGTCCTGAGAGAGGAGTACTCTCCTTGTCCTGAGAGGGGAGTTCTCCCCGTGTCCTGAGAGGGGAGTTCTCCCCGTGTCCTGAGAGGGGAGTTCTCCCCGTGTCCTGAGAGAGGAGTACTCTCCTTGTCCTGAGAGGGGAGTTCTCCCCGTGTCCTGAGAGGGGAGTTCTCCCCGTGTCCTGAGATGGGAGTTCCCCCGTGTCCTGAGAGGGGAGTTCTCCCCGTGTCCTGAGAGAGGTGTTCTCCCCGTGTCCTGAGAGGGGAATTCTCCCCGGTGTCCTGAGAGGGGAGTTCTCCCCATGTCCTGAGAGGTGAGTTCTCCCCCGTGTCCTGAGAGGGGAGTTCTCCCCCGTGTCCTGAGAGAGGAGTTCTCCCCGTGTCCTGAGAGGGGATTGCTCCCTGTGTCCTGAGAGGGGAGTTCTCCCCTGTCCTGAGAGGGGAGTTCTCCCCGTGTCCTGAGAGGGGAGTTATTCCCGTGTCCTGAGAGGGGAGTTCTCCCCGTGTCCTGAGAGGGGAGTTCTCCGCGGTGTCCTGAGAGGGGAGTACTCACCGATGTCCTGAGAGGGGAGTTCTCCCCGTGTCCTGAGATGGGAGTTCCCCCGTGTCCTGAGAGGGGAGTTCTCCCCGTGTCCTGAGAGAGGTGTTCTCCCCGTGTCCTGAGAGGGGAGTTCTCCCCGTGCCATGAGAGGGGAGTTCTCCCCTTGTCCTGACAGGGGAGTTCCCCCGTGTCCTGAGAGGGGAGTTCTCCCCGTGTCCTGAGAGGGGAGTTCTCCCCGTGTACTGTGAGGGGAGTACGCCCCGTGTCCTGAGAGGGGAGTTCTCACCGTGTCCGTAGAGGGGAGTTATCCCCGTGTCCTGAGAGGGGAGTTCTCCCCGTGTCCTGAGAGGGGAGTTCTCCCCGTGTCCTGAGAGGGGAGTTCTCCCCGTTTCCTGAGAGGGGAGTTCTCCCCGTGTCCTGAGAGAGGAATTCTCCCCGTGTCCTGAGAGGGGAGTTCTCCCCGTGTCCTGAGAGAGGAGTACTCTCCTTGTCCTGAGAGGGGAGTTCTCCCCGTGTCCTGAGAGGGGAGTTCTCCCCGTGTCCTGAGAGGGGAGTTCTCCCCGTGTCCTGAGAGAGGAGTACTCTCCTTGTCCTGAGAGGGGAGTTCTCCCCGTGTCCTGAGAGGGAAGTTCTCCCCGTGTCCTGAGAGGGGAGTTCTCCCCGTGTCCTGAGAGGGGAGTTCTGCCCATGTCCTGAGAGGGGAGTTCTCCCCGTCTCCTGAGAGGGGAGTTCTCCACTTGTCCTGAGAGAGGAGTTCTCCCCGTGTCCTGAGAGGGGAGTTCTCCCCGTCTCCTGAGAGGGGAGTTCTCCCCGTGTCCTGAGAGGGGAGTTCTCCCCGGTGTCCTGAGAGGGGAGTTCTCCCCGGTGTCCTGAGAGGGGAGTTCTCCCCGTGTCCTGAGAGGGGAGTTCTCCCCCATGTCCTGAGAGGGGAGTTCTCCACCGTGTCCTGAGAGGGGAGGTATCCCCCGTGTCCTGAGAGGGGAGTTCTCCCCGTGTCCTGAGAGAGGAATTCTCCCCGTGTCCTGAGAGGGGAGTTCTCCCCGTGTCCTGAGAGGGGAGATCTCCCCGTGTCCTGAGAGGGGAGTACTCTCCTTGTCCTGAGACGGGAGTTCTCCCCGTGTCCTGAGAGGAAAGTTCTCCCCGTGTCCTGAGAGGGGAGTTCTCCCCGTGTCCTGTAAGGGGACTTCTCCCCATGTTCTGAGAGGTGAGTTCTGCCCGTTGTCCTGAGAGGGGAGTTCTGCCCGTGTCCTGAGAGGGGAGTTCTCCCCGTGTCCTGAGAGGGGAGTTCTCCCCTTGTCCTGAGAGAGGAGTTCGCCCCGTGTCCTGAGAGGGGAGTTCTCCCCGTTTCCTGAGAGGGGAGTTCTCCCCGTGTCCAGAGAGGGGAGTTCTCCCCGAGTCCTGAGAGCGGAGTTCTTCCCTCTGTCCTGAGAGGGGAATTCTCCCCGGTGTCCTGAGAGGGGAGTTCTCCCCGTGTCCTGAGAGGTGAGTTCTCCCCCGTGTCCTGAGAGGGGAGTTCTCCCCCGTGTCCTGAGAGAGGAGTTCTCCCCGTGTCCTGAGAGGGGATTGCTCCCTGTGTCCTGAGAGGGGAGTTCTCCCCTGTCCTGAGAGGGGAGTTCTCCCCGTGTCCTGAGAGGGGAGTTATTCCCGTGTCCTGAGAGGGGAGTTCTCCCCGTGTCCTGAGAGGGGAGTTCTCCCCGGTGTCCTGAGAGGGGAGTACTCACCGATGTCCTGAGAGGGGAGTTCTCCCCGTGTCCTGAGATGGGAGTTCCCCCGTGTCCTGAGAGGGGAGTTCTCCCCGTGTCCTGAGAGAGGTGTTCTCCCCGTGTCCTGAGAGGGGAGTTCTCCCCGTGCCATGAGAGGGGAGCTCTCCCCTTGTCCTGACAGGGGAGTTCCCCCGTGTCCTGAGAGGGGAGTTCTCCCCGTGTCCTGAGAGGGGAGTTCTCCCCGGTGTCCTGAGAGGGGAGTTCGCCCCGGTGTCCTGAGAGGGGAGTTCTGCCCATGTCCTGAGAGGGGAGTTCTCCCCGTCTCCTGAGAGGGGAGTTCTCCACTTGTCCTGAGAGAGGAGTTCTCCCCGTGTCCTGAGAGGGGAGTTCTCCCCGTCTCCTGAGAGGGGAGTTCTCCCCGTGTCCTGAGAGGGGAGTTCTCCCCGGTGTCCTGAGAGGGGAGTTCTCCCCGTGTCCTGAGAGGGGAGTTCTACCCCATGTCCTGAGAGGGGAGTTCTCCGCCGTGTCCTGAGAGGGGAGTTCTCCCCCGTGTCCTGAGAGGGGAGTTCTCCCCGTGTCCTGAGAGAGGAATTCTCCCCGTGTCCTGAGAGGGGAGTTCTCCCCGTGTCCTGAGAGGGGAGATCTCCCCGTGTCCTTAGAGGGGAGTACTCTCCTTGTCCTGAGACGGGAGTTCTCCCCGTGTCCTGAGAGGGAAGTTCTCCCCGTGTCCTGAGAGGGGAGTTCTCCCCGTGTCCTGTAAGGGGAGTTATCCCCATGTTCTGAGAGGTGAGTTCTGCCCGTTGTCCTGAGAGGGGAGTTCTGCCCGTGTCCTGAGAGGGGAGTTCTCCCCGTGTCCTGAGAGGGGAGTTCTCCCCTTGTCCTGAGAGAGGAGTTCTCCCCGTGTCCTGAGAGGGGAGTTCTCCCCGTTTCCTGAGAGGTGAGTTCTCCCCGTGTCCAGAGAGGGGAGTTCTCCCCGAGTCCTGAGAGCGGAGTTCTTCCCTCTGTCCTGAGAGGGGAATTCTCCCCGGTGTCCTGAGAGGGGAGTTCTCCCCGTGTCCTGAGAGGTGAGTTCTCCCCCGTGTCCTGAGAGGGGAGTTCTCCCCCGTGTCCTGAGAGAGGAGTTCTCCCCGTGTCCTGAGAGGGGATTGCTCCCTGTGTCCTGAGAGGGGAGATCTCCCCTGTCCTGAGAGGGGAGTTCTCCCCGTGTCCTGAGAGGGGAGTTATTCCCGTGTCCTGAGAGGGGAGTTCTCCCCGTGTCCTGAGAGGGGAGTTCTCCCCGGTGTCCTGAGAGGGGAGTACTCACCGATGTCCTGAGAGGGGAGTTCTCCCCGTGTCCTGAGATGGGAGTTCCCCCGTGTCCTGAGAGGGGAGTTCTCCCCGTGTCCTGAGAGAGGTGTTCTCCCCGTGTCCTGAGAGGGGAGTTCTCCCCGTGCCATGAGAGGGGAGTTCTCCCCTTGTCCTGACAGGGGAGTTCCCCCGTGTCCTGAGAGGGGAGTTCTCCCCGTGTCCTGAGAGGGGAGTTCTCCCCGTGTACTGTGAGGGGAGTACGCCCCGTGTCCTGAGAGGGGAGTTCTCCCCGTGTCCGTAGAGGGGAGTTATCCCCGTGTCCTGAGAGGGGAGTTCTCCCCGTGTCCTGAGAGGGGAGTTCTCCCCGTGTCCTGAGAGGGGAGTTCTCCCCGTTTCCTGAGAGGGGAGTTCTCCCCGGTGTCCTGAGAGGGGAGTTCTGCCCATGTCCTGAGAGGGGAGTTCTCCCCGTCTCCTGAGAGGGGAGTTCTCCCCTTGTCCTGAGAGAGGAGTTCTCCCCGTGTCCTGAGACGGGAGTTCTCCCCGTGTCCTGAGCGGGGAGTTCTCCCCGTGTCCTGAGAGGGGAGTTCTCCCCGGTTTCCTGAGAGGGGAGTTCTCCCCGGTGTCCTGAGAGGGGAGTTCTCCCCGTGTCCTGAGAGGGGAGTTCTCCCCCATGTCCTGAGAGGGGAGATCTCCCCGTGTCCTGAGAGGGGAGTACTCTCCTTGTCCTGAGACGGGAGTTCTCCCCGTGTCCTGTAAGGGGAGTTCTCCCCGTGTCCTGAGAGGGGAATTCTCCCCGTGTCCTGAGAGGGGAGTTCTCCCCGTGTCCTGAGAGGGGAGTTCTCCCCGGTGTCCTGAGAGGTGAGTTCTGCCCGGTGTCCTGAGAGGGGAGTTCTGCCCGTGTCCTGAGAGGTGAGTTCTGCCCGGTGTCCTGAGAGGTGAGTTCTGCCCGGTGTCCTGAGAGGGGAGTTCTCCCCGTGTCCTGAGAGGGGAGTCCTCCCCTTGTCCTGAGAGAGGAGTTCTCCCCGTGTCCTGAGAGGGGAGTTCTCCCCGTTTCCTGAGAGGGGATTTCTCCACGTGTCCAGAGAGGGGAGTTCTCCCCGTGTCCTGAGAGCGGAGTTCTCCCCTGTGTCCTGAGAGGGGAATTCTCCCCGGTGTCCTGAGAGGGGAGTTCTCCCCGTGTCCTGAGAGGTGAGTTCTCCCCCGTGTCCTGAGAGGGGAGTTCTCCCCCGTGTCCTGAGAGAGGAGTTCTCCCCATGTCCTGAGAGGGGATTGCTCCCTGTGCCCTGAGAGGGGAGTTCTCCCCTCTCCTGAGAGGGGAGTTCTCCCCGTGTCCTGAGAGGGGAGCTCTTCCCGTGTCCTGAGAGGGGAGTTCTCCCCGTGTCCTGAGAGGGGAGTTCTCCCCGGTGTCCTGAGAGGGGAGTACTCACCGGTGTCCTGAGAGGGGAGTTCTCCCCATGTCCTGAGAGGGGGGTTCCCCCGTGTCCTGAGAGGGGAGTTCTCCCCGTGTCCTGAGAGAGGAGTTCTCCCCGTGTCCTGAGAGGGGAGTTCTCCCCGTGTCCTGAGAGGGGAGTTCTCCCCGTGCCATGAGAGGGGAGTTCTCCCCTTGTCCTGAGAGGGGAGTTCCCCCGTGTCCTGAGAGGGGAGTTCTCCCCGTGTCCTGAGAGGGGAGTTCTCCCCGTGTACTGTGAGGGGAGTTCGCCCCGTGTCCTGTGAGGGGAGATCCCCCCGTGTCCGTAGAGGGGAGTTATCCCCGTGTCCTGAGAGGGGAGTTCTCCCCGGTGTCCTGAGAGGGGAGTTCTGCCCGTGTCCTGAGAGGGGAGTTCTCCCCGTGTCCTGAGAGGGGAGTTCTCCCCTTGTCCTTGAGAGGGGACTTCACCCCGTGTCCTGAGAGGGGAGTTCTCCCCGTGTCCTGAGAGGGGAGTTCTCCGCCTGTACTGAGAGGGGAGTTCTCCCCGTGTCCTGAGAGGGGAGTTCTCCCCGTGTCCTGAGAAGGAAGTTCTCCCCGTGTCCTGAGAGGGGAGTTCTCCCCGTTTCCTGAGAGGGGAGCTCTCCACGTGTCCTGAGAGGGGAGTGCTCCCTTTGTCCTGAGAGGGGCGTTCTCCCCGTGACCTGAGAGCGGAGTTCTCGCCGTGTCCTGAGAGGAGAGTTCTCCCCGTCTCCTGAGAGGGGAGTTCTCCCCTTCTCCTGAGAGGGGAGATCTCCCCATGGTTTCCTGAGAGTGGAGTTCTCCCGGTGTCCTGAGAGGGGAGTTCTCCCCGTGTCCTGAGAGAGGAAATCTCCCCGTGTCCTGAGAGGGGAGTTCTCCCCGTGTCCTGAGAAGGGAGTTCTCCCCGTGTCCTGAGAGGGGAGTTCTCCCCTTGTCCTGGGAGGGGAGTTCTCCACGTATCTTGAGAGGGGAGTTCTCATCGTTTCCTGAGAGGGGAGTTCTCCGCGTGTCCTGAGATGGGAGTTCTCCCCCATGTCCTGAGAGGGGAGTTCTCCCCCGTGTCCTGAGAGGGGAGTTCTCCCCCGTGTCCTGAGAGGGGAGTTCTCCCCGTGTCCTGAGAGAGGAATTCTCCCCGTGTCCTGAGAGGGGAGTTCTCCCCGTGTCCTGAGAGGGGAGATCTCCCCGTGTCCTGAGAGGGGAGTACTCTCCTTGTCCTGAGAGGTGAGTTCTGCCCGGTGTCCTGAGAGGGGAGTTCTGCCCGTGTCCTGAGAGGGGAGTTCTCCCCGTGTCCTGAGAGGGGAGTTCTCCCCTTGTCCTGAGAGAGGAGTTCTCCCCGTGTCCTGAGAGGGGAGTTCTCTCCGTTTCCTGAGAGGGGAGTTCTCCCCGTGTCCAGAGAGGGGAGTTCTCCCCGTGTCCTGAGAGCGGAGTTCTCCCTTGTGTCCTGAGAGGGGAATTCTCCCCGGTGTCCTGAGAGGGGAGTTCTCCCCGTGTCCTGAGAGGTGAGTTCTCCCCCGTGTCCTGAGAGGGCAGTACTCCCCCGTGTCCTGAGAGAGGAGTTCTCCCCGTGTCCTGAGAGGGGATTGCTCCCTGTGTCCTGAGAGGGGAGTTCTCCCCTGTCCTGAGAGGGGAGTTCTCCCCGTGTCCTGAGAGGGGAGTTCTTCCCGTGTCCTGAGAGGGGAGTTCTCCCCATGTCCTGAGAGGGGAGTTCTCCCCGGTGTCCTGAGAGGGGAGTACTCACCGATGTCCTGAGAGGGGAGTTCTCCCCGTGTCCTGAGATGGGAGTTCCCCCGTGTCCTGAGAGGGGAGTTCTCCCCGTGTCCTGAGAGAGGTGTTCTCCCCGTGTCCTGAGAGGGGAGTTCTCCCCGTGTCCTGAGAGGGGAGTTCTCCCCGTGCCATGAGAGGGGAGTTCTCCCCTTGTCCTGAGAGGGGAGTTCCCCCGTGTCCTGAGAGGGGAGTTCTCCCCGTGTCCTGAGAGGGGAGTTCTCCCCGTGTACTGTGAGGGGAGTTCGCCCCGTGTCCTGAGAGAGGAGTTCTCCCCGTGTCCGTAGAGGGGAGTTATCCCCGTGTCCTGAGAGGGGAGTTCTCCCCGTGTCCTGAGAGGGGAGTTCTCCCCGTGTCCTGAGAGGGGAGTTCTCCCCGGTGTACTGAGAGGGGAGTTCTCCCCAGTGTCCTGAGAGGGGAGTTCTGCCCATGTCCTGAGAGGGGAGTTCTCCCCGTCTCCTGAGAGGGGAGTTATCCCCTTGTCCTGAGAGAGGAGTTCTCCCCGTGTCCTGAGAGCGGAGTTCTCCCCGTGTCCTGAGAGGGGAGTTCTCCCCGTGTCCTGAGAGGGGAGTTCTCCCCGGTGTCCTGAGAGGGGAGTTCTCCCCGGTGTCCTGAGAGGGGAGTTCTCCCCGTGTCCTGAGAGGGGAGTTCTCCCCCATGTCCTGAGAGGGGAGTTCTCCCCCGTGTCCTGAGAGGGGAGTTCTCCCCCGTGTCCTGAGAGGGGAGTTCTCCCCGTGTCCTGAGAGAGGAATTCTCCCCGTGTCCTGAGAGGGGAGTTCTCCCCGTGTCCTGAGAGGGGAGATCTCCCCGTGTCCTGAGAGGGGAGTACTCTCCTTGTCCTGAGACGAGAGTTCTCCCCGTGTCCTGAGAGGGAAGTTCTCCCCGTGTTCTGAGAGGGGAGTTCTCCCCGTGTCCTGTAAGGGGAGTTCTCCCCGTGTCCTGAGAGGGGAATTCTCCCCGTGTCCTGAGAGGGGAGTTCTCCCCGTGCCCTGAGAGGGGAGTTCTCCCCGGTGTCCTGAGAGGTGAGTTCTGCCCGGTGTCCTGAGAGGGGAGTTCTGCCCATGTCCTGAGAGGGGATTTCTCCCCGTCTCCTGAGAGGGGAGTTATCCCCTTGTCCTGAGAGAGGAGTTCTCCCCGTGTCCTGAGAGGGGAGTTCTCCCCGTGTCCTGAGAGGGGAGTTCTCCCCGTGTCCTGAGAGGGGAGTTCTCCCCGGTGTCCTGAGAGGGGAGTTCTCCCCGGTGTCCTGAGAGGGTAGTTCTCCCCGTGTCCTGAGAGGGGAGTTCTCCCCCATGTCCTGAGAGGGGAGTTCTCCCCCGTGTCCTGAGAGGGGAGTTCTCCCCCGTGTCCTGAGAGGGGAGTTCTCCCCGTGTCCTGAGAGAGGAATTCTCCCCGTGTCCTGAGAGGGGAGTTCTCCCCGTGTCCTGAGAGGGGAGATCTCCCCGTGTCCTGAGAGGGGAGTACTCTCCTTGTCCTGAGAGGAGAGTTCTCCCCGTGTCCTGAGAGGGAAGTTCTCCCCGTGTTCTGAGAGGGGAGTTCTCCCCGTGTCCTGTAAGGGGAGTTCTCCCCGTGTCCTGAGAGGGGAATTCTCCCCGTGTCCTGAGAGGGGAGTTCTCCCCGTGTCCTGAGAGGGGAATTCTCCCCGGTGTCCTGAGAGGTGAGTTCTGCCCGGTGTCCTGAGAGGGGAGTTCTTCCCGTGTCCTGAGAGGGGAGTTCTCCCCGTTTCCTGAGAGGTTATTTCTCCCCGTGTCCAGAGAGGGGAGTTCTCCCCGTGTCCTGAGAGCGGAGTTCTCCCCTGTGTCCTGAGAGGGGAATTCTCCCCGGTGTCCTGAGAGGGGAGTTCTCCCCGTGTCCTGAGAGGTGAGTTCTCCCCCGTGTCCTGAGAGGGGAGTTCTCCCCCCTGTCCTGAGAGAGGAGTTCTCCCCGTGTCCTGAGAGGGGATTGCTCCCTGTGTCCTGAGAGGGGAGTTCTCCCCAATCCTGAGAGGGGAGTTCTCCCCGTGTCCTGAGAGGGGAGCTCTTCCCGTGTCCTGAGAGGGGAGTTCACCCCGTGTACTGAGAGGGGAGTTCTCCCCGGTGTCCTGAGAGGGGAGTACTCACCGGTGTCCTGAGAAGGGAGTTCTCCCCGTGTCCTGAGAGGGGGGTTCCCCCGTGTCCTGAGAGGGGAGTTCTCCCCGTGTCCTGAGAGAGGAGTTCTCCCCGTGTCCTGAGAGGGGAGTTCTCCCCGTGTCCTGAGAGGGGAGTTCTCCCCGTGCCATGAGAGGGGAGTTCTCCCCTTGTCCTGAGAGGGGAGTTCCCCCGTGTCCTGAGAGGGGAGTTCTCCCCGTGTCCTGAGAGGGGAGTTCTCCCCGTGTACTGTGAGGGGAGTTCGCCCCGTGTCCTGTGAGGGGAGTTCTCCCCGTGTCCGTAGAGGGGAGTTATCCCCGTGTCCTGAGAGGGGAGTTCTCCCCGGTGTCCTGAGAGGGGAGTTCTGCCCGTGTCCTGAGAGGGGAGTTCTCCCCGTGTCCTGAGAGGGGAGTTCTCCCCTTGTCCTTGAGAGGGGACTTCTCCCCGTGTCCTGAGAGGGGAGTTCTCCCCGTCTCCTGAGAGGGGAGTTCTCCCCGTGTCCTGAGAGGGGAGATCTCCCCGTGTCCTGAGAGGGGAGTACTCTCCTTGTCCTGAGACGAGAGTTCTCCCCGTGTCCTGAGAGGGAAGTTCTCCCCGTGTTCTGAGAGGGGAGTTCTCCCCGTGTCCTGTAAGGGGAGTTCTCCCCGTGTCCTGAGAGGGGAATTCTCCCCGTGTCCTGAGAGGGGAGTTCTCCCCGTGTCCTGAGAGGGGAGTTCTCCCCGGTGTCCTGAGAGGTGAGTTCTGCCCGGTGTCCTGAGAGGGGAGTTCTGCCCATGTCCTGAGAGGGGATTTCTCCCCGTCTCCTGAGAGGGGAGTTATCCCCTTGTCCTGAGAGAGGAGTTCTCCCCGTGTCCTGAGAGGGGAGTTCTCCCCGTGTCCTGAGAGGGGAGTTCACCCCGTGTCCTGAGAGGGGAGTTCTCCCCGGTGTCCTGAGAGTGGAGTTCTCCCCGGTGTCCTGAGAGGGGAGTTCTCCCCGTGTCCTGAGAGGGGAGTTCTCCCCCATGTCCTGAGAGGGGAGTTCTCCCCGTGTCCTGAGAGGGGAGTTCTCCCAGTGTCCTGAGAGGGGAGTTCTCCCCGTGTCCTGAGAAGGGAGTTCTCCCCGTGTCCTGAGAGGGGAGTTCTCCCCGTGTCCTGAGAGGGGAGCTCTCCACGTGTCCTGAGAGGGGAGTGCTCCCTTTGTCCTGAGAGGGGCGTTCTCCCCGTGACCTGAGAGCGGAGTTCTCGCCGTGTCCTGAGAGGAGAGTTCTCCCCGTCTCCTGAGAGGGGAGTTCTCCCCTTCTCCTGAGAGGGGAGATCTCCCCATGGTTTCCTGAGAGTGGAGTTCCCCCGGTGTCCTGAGAGGGGTGTTCTCCCAGTGTCCTGAGAGGGGAGTACTCCCCCGTTTCCTGAGAGGGGAGTTCTCCCCGTCTCCTGAGAGGGGAGTTCACCCCGTGTCCTGAGAGGGGAGTTCTCCCCGGTGACCTGAGAGGGGAGTTCTCCCCGTGTCCTGAGAGTGGAGTTCTCCCCGTGTCCTGAGAGGGGAGTTATCCCCCTGTCCTGTGAAGCGATTTCTCCGCCGTGACCTGAGAGTGGAGTTCTCCCCCGTGTCCTGAGAGGGGAGTTCTCCCTGTGTCCTGAGAGGGGAGTTCTCCCCCTGTCCTGAGAGAGGAGTTCTCCCCCGTGTCCTGAGAGGGGAGTTCTCCCCGTGTCCTGAGAGGGGAGTTCTCCCCGTGCCATGAGAGGTGAGTTCTCCCTCTGTCCTGAGAGGGGAGTTCTCCCCGTGACCTGAGAGTGGAGTTCTCGCCGTGTCCTGAGAGGAGAGTTCTCCCTGTCTCCTGAGAGGGGAGTTCTCCCCTTCTCCTGAGAGGGGAGATCTCCCCATGGTTTCCTGAGGGTGGAGTTCTCCCGGTCTCCTGAGAGGGGAGTTCTCCCCGTGTCCTGAGAGGGGAGTTCTTCCCCGTTTCCTGAGAGGGGAGTTATCCCCGTGTCCTGAGAGGGGAGTTCACCCTGTGTCCTGAGAGGGGAGTTCTCCCCGGTGACCTGAGAGAGGAGTTCTCCCCGTGTCCTGAGAGGGGAGTTCTGCCCGTGTCCTGAGAGGGGAGTTATCCCCCTGTCCTGAGAGGGGGTTTCTCCGCCGTGTCCTGAGAGTGGAGTTCTCCCCCGTGTCCTGAGAGGGGAGTTCTCCACGTGTCCTGAGAGGGGAGTTCTCCCGGGGAGTTCTCCCCGTGTCCTGAGAGGGGAGTTTTCCCCATGTCCTGAGAGGGGTGTTCTCCCCGGTGTCCTGAGAGGGGAGTTCTCCCCGGTGTCCTGAGAGGGGAGTTCTGCCCATGTCCTGAGAGGGGAGTTCTCGCCGTCTCCTGGGAGGGGAGTTCTCCCCTTGTCCTGAGAGAGGAGTTCTCCCCGTGTTCTGAGAGGGGAGTTCTCCCCGTGTCCTGAGAGGGGAGTTCTACCCGTGTCCTGAGAGGGGAGTTATCCCCCTGTCCTGAGAGGGGATTTCTCCGCTGTGTCCTGAGAGTGGAGTTCTCCCCTGTGTCCTGAGATGGGAGTTCTCCCTGTGTCCTGAGAGGGGAGTTCTCCCCCTGTCCTGAGAGAGGAGTTCTCCACCGTGTCCTGAGAGGGGAGATCTCCCCGTGTCCTGAGAGGGGAGTTCTCCCCGTGTCCTGAGAGGGGAGTTCTCATCGTGTCCTGAGAGGGGAGTTCTCCGCGTGTCCTGAGATGGTAGTTCTCCCAGTGTCCTGAGAGGGGAGTTCTCCCCCATGTCCTGAGAGGGGAGTTCTCCCCCGTGTCCTGAAAGGGGAGTTCTCCCCGTGTCCTGAGAGAGGAATTCTCCCCGTGTCCTGAGAGGGGAGTTCGCCCCGTATCCTAAGAGGGGAGTTCTTCCCGTTTCCTGAGAGGGGAGTTCTCCCCGTGTCCTGAGAGAGGAGTACTCTCCTTGTCCTGAGAGGGGAGTTCTCCCCGTGTCCTGAGAGGGAAGTTCTCCCCGTGTCCTGAGAGGGGAGTTCTCCCCGTGTCCTGTGAGGGGAGTTCTCCCCGTGTCCTGAGAGGGGAGTACTCCCCGTGTCCTGAGAGGTGAGTAGTCCCCGTGTCCTGAGAGGGGAGTTCTCCCCGGTGTCCTGAGAGGGGAGTTCTACCCGGTGTCCTGAGAGGGGAGTTCTGCCCATGTCCTGAGAGGGGAGTTCTCCCCGTCTCCTGAGAGGGGAGTTCTCCCCTTGTCCTGAGAGAGGAGTTCTCCCCGTGTCCTGAGAGGGGAGTTCTCCCCGTCTCCTGAGAGGGGAGTTCTCCCCGTGTCCTGAGAGGGGAGTTCTCCCCGGTGTCCTGAGAGGGGAGTTCTCCCCGGTGTCCTGAGAGGGGAGTTCTCCCCGTGTCCTGAGAGGGGAGTTCTCCCCCATGTCCTGAGAGGAGAGTTCTCCCCCTTGTGCTGAGAGGGGAGTTCTCCCCCGTGTCCTGAGAGGGGAGTTCTCACGATGTCCTGAGAGAGTAATTCTCCCCGTGTCCTGAGAGGGGACTTCTCCCCGTGTCCTGAGACGGGAGATCTCCCCGTGTCCTGAGAGGGGAGTACTCTCCTTGTCCTGAGACGGGAGTTCTCCCCGTGTCCTGAGAGGGAAGTTCTCCCCGTGTCCTGAGAGGGGAGTTCTCCCCGTGTCCTGTAAGGGGAGTTCTCCCCATGTTCAGAGAGGTGAGTTCTGCCCGATGTCCTGAGAGGGGAGTTCTGCCCGTGTCCCGAGAGGGGAGATCTCCCCATGGTTTCCTGAGAGTGGAGTTCCCCCGGTGTCCTGAGAGGGGTGTTCTCCCAGTGTCCTGAGAGGGGAGTACTCCCCCGTTTCCTGAGAGGGGAGTTCTCCCCGTCTCCTGAGAGGGGAGTTCACCCCGTGTCCTGAGAGGGGAGTTCTCCCCGGTGACCTGAGAGGGGAGTTCTCCCCGTGTCCTGAGAGTGGAGATCTCCCCGTGTCCTGAGAGGGGAGTTATCCCCCTGTCCTGTGAAGCGATTTCTCCGCCGTGTCCTGAGAGTGGAGTTCTCCCCCGTGTCCTGAGAGGGGAGTTCTCCCTGTGTCCTGAGAGGGGAGTTCTCCCCCTGTCCTGAGAGAGGAGTTCTCCCCCGTGTCCTGAGAGGGGAGTTCTCCCCGTGTCCTGAGAGGGGAGTTCTCCCCGTGCCATGAGAGGTGAGTTCTCCCCCTGTCCTGAGAGGGGAGTTCTCCCCGTGACCTGAGAGTGGAGTTCTCGCCGTGTCCTGAGAGGAGAGTTCTCCCTTTCTCCTGAGAGGGGAGTTCTCCCCTTCTCCTGAGAGGGGAGATCTCCCCATGGTTTCCTGAGGGTGGAGTTCTCCCGGTCTCCTGAGAGGGGAGTTCTCCCCGTGTCCTGAGAGGGGAGTTCTTCCCCGTTTCCTGAGAGGGGAGTTATCCCCGTGTCCTGAGAGGGGAGTTCACCCTGTATCCTGAGAGGGGAGTTCTCCCCGGTGACCTGAGAGAGGAGTTCTCCCCGTGTTCTGAGAGGGGAGTTCTGCCCGTGTCCTGAGAGGGGAGTTATCCCCCTGTCCTGAGAGGGGGTTTCTCCGCCGTGTCCTGAGAGTGGAGTTCTCCCCCGTGTCCTGAGAGGGGAGTTCTCCACGTGTCCTGAGAGGGGAGTTCTCCCGGGGAGTTCTCCCCGTGTCCTGAGAGGGGAGTTTTCCCCATGTCCTGAGAGGGGTGTTCTCCCCGTCTCCTGGGAGGGGAGTTCTCCCCTTGTCCTGAGAGAGGAGTTCTCCCCGTGTTCTGAGAGGGGAGTTCTCCCCGTGTCCTGAGAGGGGAGTTCTACCCGTGTCCTGAGAGGGGAGTTATCCCCCTGTCCTGAGAGGGGATTTCTCCGCTGTGTCCTGAGAGTGGAGTTCTCCCCTGTGTCCTGAGATGGGAGTTCTCCCTGTGTCCTGAGAGGGGAGTTCTCCCCCTGTCCTGAGAGAGGAGTTCTCCACCGTGTCCTGAGAGGGGAGATCTCCCCGTGTCCTAAGAGGGGAGTTCTCCCCGTGTCCTGAGAGGGGAGTTCTCATCGTGTCCTGAGAGGGGAGTTCTCCGCGTGTCCTGAGATGGTAGTTCTCCCAGTGTCCTGAGAGGGGAGTTCTCCCCCATGTCCTGAGAGGGGAGTTCTCCCCCGTGTCCTGAAAGGGGAGTTCTCCCCGTGTCCTGAGAGAGGAATTCTCCCCGTGTCCTGAGAGGGGAGTTCGCCCCGTATCCTAAGAGGGGAGTTCTCCCCGTTTCCTGAGAGGGGAGTTCTCCCCGTGTCCTGAGAGAGGAGTACTCTCCTTGTCCTGAGAGGGGAGTTCTCCCCGTGTCCTGAGAGGGAAGTTCTCCCCGTGTCCTGAGAGGGGAGTTCTCCCCGTGACCTGTGAGGGGAGTTCTCCCCGTGTCCTGAGAGGGGAGTTCTCCCCGTGTCCTGAGAGGTGAGTACTCCCCGTGTCCTGAGAGGGGAGTTCTCCCCGGTGTCCTGAGAGGGGAGTTCTACCCGGTGTCCTGAGAGGGGAGTTCTGCCCATGTCCTGAGAGGGGAGTTCTCCCCGTCTCCTGAGAGGGGAGTTCTCCCCTTGTCCTGAGAGAGGAGTTCTCCCCGTGTCCTGAGAGGGGAGTTCTCCCCGTCTCCTGAGAGGGGAGTTCTCCCCGTGTCCTGAGAGGGGAGTTCTCCCCGGTGTCCTGAGAGGGGAGTTCTCCCCGGTGTCCTGAGAGGGGAGTTCTCCCCGTGTCCTGAGAGGGGAGTTCTCCCCCATGTCCTGAGAGGAGAGTTCTCCCCCTTGTGCTGAGAGGGGAGTTCTCCCCCGTGTCCTGAGAGGGGAGTTCTCACGATGTCCTGAGAGAGGAATTCTCCCCGTGTCCTGAGAGGGGAGTTCTCCCCGTGTCCTGAGACGGGAGATCTCCCCGTGTCCTGAGAGGGGAGTACTCTCCTTGTCCTGAGACGGGAGTTCTCCCCGTGTCCTGAGAGGGAAGTTCTCCCCGTGTCCTGAGAGGGGAGTTCTCCCCGTGTCCTGTAAGGGGAGTTCTCCCCATGTTCAGAGAGGTGAGTTCTGCCCGATGTCCTGAGAGGGGAGTTCTGCCCGTGTCCCGAGAGGGGAGTTCTCCCCGTGTTCTGAGAGGGGAGTTCTCCACTTGTCCTGAGAGAGGAGCTCTCCCCGTGTCCTGAGAGGGGAGTTCTCCCCGTTTCCTGAGAGGGGAGTTCTCCCCGTGTCCAGAGAGGGGAGTTCTCCCCGTGTCCTGAGAGCGGAGTTCTCCCCTGTGTCCTGAGAGGGGAATTCTCCCCGGTGTCCTGAGAGGGGAGTTCTCCCCGTGTCCTGAGAGGTGAGTTCTCCCCCGTGTCCTGAGAGGGGAGTTCTCCCCCGTGTCCTGAGAGAGGAGTTCTCCCCGTGTCCTGAGAGGGGATTGCTCCCTGTGTCCTGAGAGGGGAGTTCTCCCCTGTCCTGAGAGGGGAGTTCTCCCCGTGTCCTGAGAGGGGAGTTCTTCCCGTGTCCTGAGAGGGGAGTTCTCCCCGTGTCCTGAGAGGTGAGTTCACCCCGGTGTCCTGAGAGGGGAGTACTCACCGATGTCCTGAGAGGGGAGTTCTCCCCGTGTCCTGAGATGGGAGTTCCCCTGTGTCCTGAGAGGGGAGTTCTCCCCGTGTCCTGAGAGAGGTGTTCTCCCCGTGTCCTGAGAGGGGAGTTCTCCCCGTGTCCTGAGAGGGGAGTTCTCCCCGTGCCATGAGACGGGAGTTCTCCCCTTGTCCTGAGAGGGGAGTTCCCCCGTGTCCTGAGAGGGGAGTTCTCCCCGTGTCCTGAGAGGGGAGTTCTCCCCGTGTACTGTGAGGGGAGTTCGCCCCGTGTCCTGAGAGGGGAGTTCTCCCCATGTCCGCAGAGGGGAGTTATCCCCGTGTCCTGAGAGGGGAGTTCTCCCCGTGTCCTGAGAGGGGAGTTCTCCCCGTGTCCTGAGAGGGGAGTTCTCCACGGTGTCCTGAGAGGGGAGTTCTGCCCATGTCCTGAGAGGGGAGTTCTCCCCATCTCCTGAGAGGGGAGTTATCCCCTTGTCCTGAGAGAGGAGTTCTCCCCGTGTCCTGAGAGGGGAGTTCTCCCCGTGTCCTGAGAGGGGAGTTCTCCCCGTGTCCTGAGAGGGGAGTTCTCCCCGGTGTCCTGAGAGGGGAGTTCTCCCCGGTGTCCTGAGAGGGGAGTTCTCCCCGTGTCCTGAGAGGGGAGTTCTCCCCCATGTCCTGAGAGGGGAGTTCTCCCCCGTGTCCTGAGAGGGGAGTTCTCCCCCGTGTCCTGAGAGGGATGTTCTCCCCGTGTCCTGAGAGAGGAATTCTCCCCGTGTCCTGAGAGGGGAGTTCTCCCCGTGTCCTGAGAGGGGAGATATCCCCGTGTCCTGAGAGGGGAGTACTCTCCTTGTCCTGAGACGCGAGTTCTCCCCGTGTCCTGAGAGGGAAGTTCTCCCCGTGTCCTGAGAGGGGAGTTCTCCCCGTGTCCTGTAAGGGGAGTTCTCCCCGTGTCCTGAGAGGGGAATTCTCCCCGTGTCCTGAGAGGGGAGTTCTCCCCGTGTCCTGAGAGGGGAGTTCTCCCCGGTGTCCTGAGAGGTGAGTTCTGCCCGGTGTCCTGAGAGGGGAGTTCTGCCCGTGTCCTGAGAGGGGAGTTCTCCCCGTGTCCTGAGAGGGGAGTTCTCCCCTTGTCCTGAGAGAGGAGTTCTCCCCGTGTCCTGAGAGGGGAGTTCTCCCCGTTTCCTGAGAGGGGATTTCTCCCCGTGTCCAGAGAGGGGAGTTCTCCCCGTGTCCTGAGAGCGGAGTTCTCCCCTGTGTCCTGAGAGGGGAATTCTCCCCGGTGTCCTGAGAGGGGAGTTCTCCCCGTGTCCTGAGAGGTGAGTTCTCCCCCGTGTCCTGAGAGGGGAGTTCTCCCCCGTGTCCTGAGAGAGGAGTTCTCCCCGTGTCCTGAGAGGGGATTGCTCCCTGTGTCCTGAGAGGGGAGTTCTCCCCTATCATGAGAGGGGAGATCTCACCGTGTCCTGAGAGGGGAGCTCTTCCCGTGTCCTGAGAGGGGAGTTCTCCCCGTGTCCTGAGAGGGGAGTTCTCCCCGGTGTCCTGAGAGGGGAGTACTCACCGGTGTCCTGAGAGGGGAGTTCTCCCCGTGTCCTGAGAGGGGGGTTCCCCCGTGTCCTGAGAGGGGAGTTCTCCCCGTGTCCTGAGAGAGGAGTTCTCCCCGTGTCCTGAGAGGGGAGTTCTCCCCGTGTCCTGAGAGGGGAGTTCTCCCCGTGCCATGAGAGGGGAGTTCTCCCCTTGTCCTGAGAGGGGAGTTCCCCCGTGTCCTGAGAGGGGAGTTCTCCTGTGTCCTGAGAGGGGAGTTCTCCCCGTGTACTGTGAGGGGAGTTCGCCCCGTGTCCTGAGAGAGGAGTTCTCCCCGTGTCCTGAGAGGGGAGTTCTCCCCGTGTCCGTAGAGGGGAGTTATTCCCGTGTCCTGAGAGGGGAGTTCTCCCCGGTGTCCTGAGAGGGGAGTTCTGCCCGTGTCCTGAGAGGGGAGTTCTCCCCGTGTCCTGAGAGGGGAGTTCTCCCCTTGTCCTTGAGAGGGGACTTCTCCCCGTGTCCTGAGAGGGGAGTTCTCCCCGTGTCCTGAGAGGGGAGTTCTCCGCCTGTACTGAGAGGGGAGTTCTCCCCGTGTCCTGAGAGGGGAGTTCTCCCCGTGTCCTGAGAGGGGAGTTCTCCCCGTGTCCTGAGAAGGGAGTTCTCCCCGTGTCCTGAGAGGGGAGTTCTCCCCGTGTCCTGAGAGGGGAGCTCTCCACGTGTCCTGAGAGGGGAGTGCTCCCTTTGTCCTGAGAGGGGCGTTCTCCCCGTGACCTGAGAGCGGAGTTCTCGCCGTGTCCTGAGAGGAGAGTTCTCCCCGTCTCCTGAGAGGGGAGTTCTCCCCTTCTCCTGAGAGGGGAGATCTCCCCATGGTTTCCTGAGAGTGGAGTTCCCCCAGTGTCCTGAGAGGGGTGTTCTCCCAGTGTCCTGAGAGGGGAGTACTCCCCCGTTTCCTGAGAGGGGAGTTCTCCCCGTCTCCTGAGAGGGGAGTTCAACCCGTGTCCTGAGAGGGGAGTTCTCCCCGGTGACCTGAGAGGGGAGTTCTCCCCGTGTCCTGAGAGTGGAGTTCTCCCCGTGTCCTGAGAGGGTAGTTATCCCCCTGTCCTGTGAAGGGATTTCTCCGCCGTGTCCTGAGAGTGGAGTTCTCCCCCGTGTCCTGAGAAGAGAGTTCTCCCTGTGTCCTGAGAGGGGAGTTCTCCCCCTGTCCTGAGAGAGGAGTTCTCCCCCGTGTCCTGAGAGGGGAGTTCTCCCCGTGTCCTGAGAGGGGAGTTCTCCCCGTGCCATGAGAGGTGAGTTCTCCCCCTGTCCTGAGAGGGGAGTTCTCCCCGTGACCTGAGAGTGGAGTTCTCGCCGTGTCCTGAGAGGAGAGTTCTCCCCGTCACCTGAGAGGGGAGTTCTCCCCTTCTCCTGAGAGGGGAGATCTCCCCATGGTTTCCAGAGGGTGGAGTTCTCCCGGTCTCCTGAGAGGGGAGTTCTCCCCGTGTCCTGAGAGGGGAGTTCTTCCCCGTTTCCTGAGAGGGGAGTTCTCCCCGTGTCCTGAGAGGGGAGTTCACCCTGTGTCCTGAGAGGGGAGTTCTCCCCGGTGACCTGAGAGGGGAGTTCTCCCCGTGTCCTGAGAGGGGAGTTCTCCCCGTGTCCTGAGAGGGGAGTTATCCCCCTGTCCTGAGAGGGGGCTTCTCCGCCGTGTCCTGAGAGTGGAGTTCTCCCCCGTGTCCTGAGAGGGGAGTTCTCCCCGTGTCCTGAGAGGGGAGTTCTCCCCCTGTCCTGAGATAGGAGTTCTCCCACGTGTCCTGAGAGGGGAGTTCTCCCCGTGTCCTGAGAGGGGAGTTCTCCCCATGTCCTGAGAGGGGAGTTCTCCCCGTGTCCTGAGAGGGGAGTTCTCCACGTGTCTTGAGAGGGGAGTTCTCATCATTTCCTGAGAGGGGAGTTCTCCGCGTGTCCTGAGATGGGAGTTCTCCCAGTGTCCTGAGAGGGGAGTTCTCCCCCATGTCCTGAGAGGGGAGTTCTCCCCGTGTCCTGAAAGGGGAGATCTCCCCGTGTCCTGAGAGGGGAGTACTCTCCTTGTCCTGAGACGGGAGTTCTCCCCGTGTCCTGAGAGGGAAGATCTCCCCGTGTCCTGAGAGGGGAGTTCTGCCCGTGTCCTGTGAGGGGAGTTCTCCTCGTGTCCTGAGAGGGGAGTTCTCACCTTGTCCTGAGAGGGGAGTTCTCCCCGTGTCCTGAGAGGGGAGTTCTCCCCGGTGTCCTGAGAGGGGAGTTCTGCCCGGTGTCCTGAAAGGGGAGTTCTGCCCGTGTCCTGAGATGAGAGTTCTCCCCGTGTCCTGAGAGGGGATTTCTCCCCTTGTCCTGAGAGAGGAGTTCTCCCACGTGTCCTGAGAGGGGAGTTCTCCCCGTGTCCTGAGAGGGGAGTTCTCCCCATGTCCTGAGAGGGGAGTTCTCCCCGTGTCCTGAGAGGGGAGTTCTCCACGTGTCTTGAGAGGGGAGTTCTCATCATTTCCTGAGAGGGGAGTTCTCCGCGTGTCCTGAGATGGGAGTTCTCCCAGTGTCCTGAGAGGGGAGTTCTCCCCCATGTCCTGAGAGGGGAGTTCTCCCCGTGTCCTGAGAGAGGAATTCTCCCCGTGTCCTGAGACGGGAGTTCTCCCCGTGTCCTGAGAGGGAAGATCTCCCCGTGTCCTGAGAGGGGAGTTCTGCCCGTGTCCTGTGAGGGGAGTTCTCCCCGTGTCCTGAGAGGGGAGTTCTCACCGTGTCCTGAGAGGGGAGTTCTCCCCGTGTCCTGAGAGGGGAGTTCTCCCCGGTGTCCTGAGAGGGGAGTTCTGCCCGGTGTCCTGAGAGGGGAGTTCTGCCCGTGTCCTGAGATGAGAGTTCTCCCCGTGTCCTGAGAGGGGATTTCTCCCCTTGTCCTGAGAGAGGAGTTCTCCCCGTGAACTGAGAGGGGAGTTCTCCCCGTTTCCTGAGAGGGGATTTCTCCCCGTGTCCAGAAAGGGGAGTTCTCCCCGTGTCCTGAGAGTGGAGTTCTCCCCGATGTCCTGAGAGGGGAATTCTCCCCGGTGTCCTGAGAGGGGAGTTCTCCCCGTGTCCTGAGAGGTGAGTTCTCCCCCGTGTCCTGAGAGCGGAGTTCTCCCCCGTGTCCTGAGAGAGGAGTTCTCCCCGTGTCCTGAGAGGGGATTTCTCCCTGTGTCCTGAAAGGGGAGTTCTCCCCTGTCCTGAGAGGGGAGATCTCCCCTTGTCCTGAGAGGGGAGTTCTTCCATTGTCCTGAGAGGGGAGTTCTCCCCGTGTCCTGAGAGGGGAGTTCTCCCCGGTGTCTTGAGAGGGGAGTACTCCCCGGTGTCCTGAGAGGGGAGTTCTCCCCGTGTCCTGAGAGGGGAGTTCCGATGTGTCCTGAGAGGGGAGTTCTCCCCGTGTCCTGAGAGAGGAGTTCTCCCCGTGTCCTGAGAGGTGAGTTCTCCCCTTGTCCTGAGAGGGGAGTTCCCCCGTGTCCTGAGAGGGGAGTTCTCCCCGTGTCCTGAGAGGGGAGATCTCCCCGTGTGCTGTGAGGGGAGATCGCCCCGTGTCCTGAGAGGTGAGTTCTCCCCATGTCCGTAGAGGGGAGTTATCACCGTGTCCTGAGAGGGGAGTTATCCCCGGTGTCCTGAGAGGGGAATTCTGCCCGTGTCCTGAGAGGGGAGTTCTCCCCGTGTCCTGAGAGGGGAGTACTCCCCTTGTCCTTGAGAGGGGAGTTCTCCCCGTGTCCTGAGAGGGGAGTTCTCCCCGTGTCCTGAGAGGGGAGTTCTCCGCCTGTCCTGAGAGGGGAGTTCTCCCCGTGTCTTGAGAGGGGAGTTCTCCCCGTGTCCTGAGAGGGGAGTTCTCCCCGTGTCCTGAGAGGGGAGATCTCCCCGTGTCCTGAGAGGGGAGTTCTCCTCGTGTCCTGAGATGGGAGATCTCCCCATGGTTTCCTGAGAGTGGAGTTCTCCAGGTGTCCTGAGAGGGTAGTTCTCCCAGTGTCCTGAGAGGGGAATTCTCCCCCGTTTCCTGAGAGGGGAGTTCTCCCCGTGTCCTGAGAGGGGAGTTCACCCTGTGTCCTGAGAGGGGAGTTCTCCCTGGTGACCTGAGAGGGGAGTTCTCCCCATGTCCTGAGAGGGGAGTTCTCCCCGTGTCCTGAGAGGGGAGTTATCCACCTGTCCTGAGAGGGGATTTCTCCGCCGTGTCCTGAGAGTGGAGTTCTCCCCCGTGTCCTGAGATGGGAGTTCTCCCTGTGTCCTGTGAGGGGAGTTCTCCCCCTGTCCTGAGAGAGGAGTTCTCCCCCGTGTCCTGAGAGGGGAGATCTCCCCGTGTCCTGAGAGGGGAGTTCTCCCCGTGCCCTGAGAGGGGAGTTCTCATCGTGTCCTGAGAGGGGAGTTCTCCGCATGTCCTGAGATGGGAGTTCTCCCAGTGTCCTGAGAGAGGAGTTCTCCCCCATTTCCTGAGACGGGAGTTCTCCACCGTGTCCTGAAAGGGGAGTTCTCCCCGTGTCCTGAGAGAGGAATTCTCCCCGTGTCCTGAGAGGGGAGTTCACACCGTATCCTAAGAGGGGAGTTCTCCCCGTCTCCTGAGAGGGGAGTTCACCCCGTGTCCGGAGAGGGGAGTTCTCCCCGGTGACCTGAGAGGGGAGTTCTCCCCGTGTCCTGAGAGTGGAGTTCTCCCCGTGTCCTGAGAGGGGAGTTATCCCCCTGTCCTGTGAAGGGATTTCTCCGCCGTGTCCTGAGAGAGGAGTTCTCCCCCGTGTCCTGAGAGGAGAGTTCTCCCTGTGTCCTGAGAGGGGAGTTCTCCCCCTGTCCTGAGAGAGGAGTTCTCCCCCGTGTCCTGAGAGGGGAGTTCTCCCCGTGTCCTGAGAAGGGAGTTCTCCCCGTGCCATGAGAGGTGAGTTCTCCCCCTGTCCTGAGAGGGGAGTTCTCCCCGTGACCTGAGAGTGGAGTTCTCGCCGTGTCCTGAGAGGAGAGTTCTCCCCGTCTCCTGAGAGGGGAGTTCTCCACTTCTCCTGAGAGGGGAGATCTCCCCATGGTTTCCAGAGGGTGGAGTTCTCCCGGTCTCCTGAGAGGGGAGTTCTCCCCGTGTCCTGAGAGGGGAGTTCTTCCCCGTTTCCTGAGAGGGGAGTTCTCCCCGTGTCCTGAGAGGGGAGTTCACCCTGTGTCCTGAGAGGGGAGTTCTCCCCGGTGACCTGAGAGGGGAGTTCTCCCCGTGTCCTGAGAGGCGAGTTCTCCCCGTGTCCTGAGAGGGGAGTTATCCCCCTGTCCTGAGAGGGGGCTTCTCCGCCGTGTCCTGAGAGTGGAGTTCTCCCCCATGTCCTGAGAGGGGAGTTCTCCCCGTGTCCTGAGAGGGGAGTTCTCCCCCTGTCCTGAGATAGGAGTTCTCCCACGTGTCCTGAGAGGGGAGTTCTCCCCGTGTCCTGAGAGGGGAGTTCTCCCCGTGTCCTGAGAGGGGAGTTCTCCCCGTGTCCTGAGAGGGGAGTTCTCCACGTGTCTTGAGAGGGGAGTTCTCATCATTTCCTGAGAGGGGAGTTCTCCGCGTGTCCTGAGATGGGAGTTCTCCCAGTGTCCTGAGAGGGGAGTTCTCCCCCATGTCCTGAGAGGGGAGTTCTCCCCCGTCTCCTGAGAGGGGATTTCTCCCCGTGTCCTGAGAGAGGAATTCTCTCCGTGTCCTGAGAGGGGAGTTCTCCCCGTGTCCCGAAAGGGGAGATCTCCCCGTGTCCTGAGAGGGGAGTACTCTCCTTGTCCTGAGACGGGAGTTCTCCCCGTGTCCTGAGAGGGAAGATCTCCCCGTGTCCTGAGAGGGGAGTTCTGCCCGTGTCCTGTGAGGGGAGTTCTCCCCGTGTCCTGAGAGGGGAGTTCTCACCGTGTCCTGAGAGGGGAGTTCTCCCCGTGTCCTGAGAGGGGAGTTCTGCCCGTGTCCTGAGATGAGAGTTCTCCCCGTGTCCTAAGAGAGGGGATTTCTCCCCTTGTCCTGAGAGAGGAGTTCTCCCCGTGTACTGAGAGGGGAGTCCTCCCCGTTTCCTGAGATGGGATTTCTCCCCGTGTCCAGAGAGGGGAGTTCTCCCCGTGTCCTGAGAGTGGAGTTCTCCCCGATGTCCTGAGAGGGGAATTCTCCCCGGTGTCCTGAGAGGGGAGTTCTCCCCTTGTCCTTGAGAGGGGACTTCTCCCCGTGTCCTGAGAGGGGAGTTCTCCCCGTGTCCTGAGAGGGGAGTTCTCCGCCTGTACTGAGAGGGGAGTTCTCCCCGTGTCCTGAGAGGGGAGTTCTCCCCGTGTCCTGAGAGGGGAGTTCTCCCCGTGTCCTGAGAAGGGAGTTCTCCCCGTGTCCTGAGAGGGGAGTTCTCCCCGTGTCCTGAGAGGGGAGCTCTCCACGTGTCCTGAGAGGGGAGTGCTCCCTTTGTCCTGAGAGGGGCGTTCTCCCCGTGACCTGAGAGCGGAGTTCTCGCCGTGTCCTGAGAGGAGAGTTCTCCCCGTCTCCTGAGAGGGGAGTTCTCCCCTTCTCCTGAGAGGGGAGATCTCCCCATGGTTTCCTGAGAGTGGAGTTCCCCCAGTGTCCTGAGAGGGGTGTTCTCCCAGTGCCCTGAGCGGGGAGTACTCCCCCGTTTCCTGAGAGGGGAGTTCTCCCCGTCTCCTGAGAGGGGAGTTCACCCCGTGTCCTGAGAGGGGAGTTCTCCCCGGTGACCTGAGAGGGGAGTTCTCCCTGTGTCCTGAGAGTGGAGTTCTCCCCGTGTCCTGAGAGGGGAATTATCCCCCTGTCCTGTAAAGGGATTTCTCCGCCGTGTCCTGAGAGTGGAGTTCTGCCCCGTATCCTGAGAGGAGAGTTCTCCCTGTGTCCTGAGAGGGGAGTTCTCCCCCTGTCCTGAGAGAGGAGTTCTCCCCCGTGTCCTGAGAGGGGAGTTCTCCCCGTGTCCTGAGAGGGGAGTTCTCCCCGTGCCATGAGAGGTGAGTTCTCCCCCTGTCCTGAGAGGGGAGTTCTCCCCGTGACCTGAGAGTGGAGTTCTCGCCGTGTCCTGAGAGGGGAGTTCTCCCCGTGTCCTGAGATGTGAGTTCTCCCCTTGTCCTGAGAGGGGAGTTCCCCCGTGTCCTGAGAGGGGAGTTCTCCCCGTGTCCTGAGAGGGGAGATCTCCCCGTGTGCTGTGAGGGGAGTTCGCCCCGTGTCCTGAGAGGTGAGTTCTCCCCATGTCCGTAGAGGGGAGTTATCACCGTGTCCTGAGAGGGGAGTTATCCCCGGTGTCCTGAGAGGGGAATTCTGCCCGTGTCCTGAGAGGGGAGTTCTCCCCGTGTCCTGAGAGGGGAGTACTCCTCTTGTCCTTGAGAGGGGAGTTCTCCCCGTGTCCTGAGAGGGGAGTTCTCCCCGTGTCCTGAGAGGGGAGTTCTCCGCCTGTCCTGAGAGGGGTGTTCTCCCCGTGTCCTGAGAGGGGAGTTCTCCCCGTGTCCCGAGAGGGGAGTTCTCCCCGTGTCCTGAGAGGGGAGTTCTCCCCGTGTCCTGAGAGGGGAGTTCTCCCCGTGTCCTGAGAGGGGAGTTCTCCCCGTGTCCTGAGAGGGGAGATCTCCCCGTGTCCTGAGAGGGGAGATCTCCCCGTGTCCTGAGAGGGGAGTTCTCCCCGTGTCCTGAGAGGGGAGTTCTCCCCCATGTCCTGAGAGGAGAGTTCTCCCCCTTGTGCTGAGAGGGGAGTTCTCCCCCGTGTCCTGAGAGGGGAGTTCTCACGATGTCCTGAGAGAGGAATTCTCCCCGTGTCCTGAGAGGGGAGTTCTCCCCGTGTCCAGAGAGGGGAGTTCTCCCCGTGTCCTGAGAGCGGAGTTCTCCCCTGTGTCCTGAGAGGGGAATTCTCCCCGGTGTCCTGAGAGGGGAGTTCTCCCCGTGTCCTGAGAGGTGAGTTCTCCCCCGTGTCCTGAGAGGGGAGTTCTCCCCCGTGTCCTGAGAGAGGAGTTCTCCCCGTGTCCTGAGAGGGGATTGCTCCCTGTGTCCTGAGAGGGGAGTTCTCCCCTGTCCTGAGAGGGGAGTTCTCCCCGTGTCCTGAGAGGGGAGTTCTTCCCGTGTCCTGAGAGGGGAGTTCTCCCCGTGTCCTGAGAGGTGAGTTCTCCCCGGTGTCCTGAGAGGGGAGTACTCACCGATGTCCTGAGAGGGGAGTTCTCCCCGTGTCCTGAGATGGGAGTTCCCCTGTGTCCTGAGAGGGGAGTTCACCCCGTGTCCTGAGAGAGGTGTTCTCCCCGTGTCCTGAGAGGGGAGTTCTCCCCGTGTCCTGAGAGGGGAGTTCTCCCCGTGCCATGAGACGGGAGTTCTCCCCTTGTCCTGAGAGGGGAGTTCCCCCGTGTCCTGAGAGGGGAGTTCTCCCCGTGTCCTGAGAGGGGAGTTCTCCCCGTGTACTGTGAGGGGAGTTCGCCCCGTGTCCTGAGAGGGGAGTTCTCCCCATGTCCGCAGAGGGGAGTTATCCCCGTGTCCTGAGAGGGGAGTTCTCCCCGTGTCCTGAGAGGGGAGTTCTCCCCGTGTCCTGAGAGGGGAGTTCTCCACGGTGTCCTGAGAGGGGAGTTCTGCCCATGTCCTGAGAGGGGAGTTCTCCCCATCTCCTGAGAGGGGAGTTATCCCCTTGTCCTGAGAGAGGAGTTCTCCCCGTGTCCTGAGAGGGGAGTTCTCCCCGTGTCCTGAGAGGGGAGTTCTCCCCGTGTCCTGAGAGGGGAGTTCTCCCCGGTGTCCTGAGAGGGGAGTTCTCCCCGGTGTCCTGAGAGGGGAGTTCTCCCCGTGTCCTGAGAGGGGAGTTCTCCCCCATGTCCTGAGAGGGGAGTTCTCCCCCGTGTCCTGAGAGGGGAGTTCTCCCCCGTGTCCTGAGAGGGATGTTCTCCCCGTGTCCTGAGAGAGGAATTCTCCCCGTGTCCTGAGAGGGGAGTTCTCCCCATGTCCTGAGAGGGGAGATATCCCCGTGTCCTGAGAGGGGAGTACTCTCCTTGTCCTGAGATGCGAGTTCTCCCCGTGTCCTGAGAGGGAAGTTCTCCCCGTGTCCTGAGAGGGGAGTTCTCCCCGTGTCCTGTAAGGGGAGTTCTCCCCGTGTCCTGAGAGGGGAATTCTCCCCGTGTCCTGAGAGGGGAGTTCTCCCCGTGTCCTGAGAGGGGAGTTCTCCCCGGTGTCCTGAGAGGTGAGTTCTGCCCGGTGTCCTGAGAGGGGAGTTCTGCCCGTGTCCTGAGAGGGGAGTTCTCCCCGTGTCCTGAGAGGGGAGTTCTCCCCTTGTCCTGAGAGAGGAGTTCTCCCCGTGTCCTGAGAGGGGAGTTCTCCCCGTTTCCTGAGAGGGGATTTCTCCCCGTGTCCAGAGAGGGGAGTTCTCCCTGTGTCCTGAGAGCGGAGTTCTCCCCTGTGTCCTGAGAGGGGAATTCTCCCCGGTGTCCTGAGAGGGGAGTTCTCCCCGTGTCCTGAGAGGTGAGTTCTCCCCCGTGTCCTGAGAGGGGAGTTCTCCCCCGTGTCCTGAGAGAGGAGTTCTCCCCGTGTCCTGAGAGGGGATTGCTCCCTGTGTCCTGAGAGGGGAGTTCTCCCCTATCATGAGAGGGGAGTTCTCCCCGTGTCCTGAGAGGGGAGCTCTTCCCGTGTCCTGAGAGGGGAGTTCTCCCCGTGTCCTGAGAGGGGAGTTCTCCCCGGTGTCCTGAGAGGGGACTACTCACCGGTGTCCTGAGAGGGGAGTTCTCCCCGTGTCCTGAGAGGGGGGTTCCCCCGTGTCCTGAGAGGGGAGTTCTCCCCGTGTCCTGAGAGAGGAGTTCTCCCCGTGTCCTGAGAGGGGAGTTCTCCCCGTGTCCTGAGAGGGGAGTTCTCCCCGTGCCATGAGAGGGGAGTTCTCCCCTTGTCCTGAGAGGGGAGTTCCCCCGTGTCCTGAGAGGGGAGTTCTCCTGTGTCCTGAGAGGGGAGTTCTCCCCGTGTACTGTGAGGGGAGTTCGCCCCGTGTCCTGAGAGAGGAGTTCTCCCCGTGTCCTGAGAGGGGAGTTCTCCCCGTGTCCGTAGAGGGGAGTTATTCCCGTGTCCTGAGAGGGGAGTTCTCCCCGGTGTCCTGAGAGGGGAGTTCTGCCCGTGTCCTGAGAGGGGAGTTCTCCCCGTGTCCTGAGAGGGGAGTTCTCCCCTTGTCCTTGAGAGGGGACTTCTCCCCGTGTCCTGAGAGGGAAGATCTCCCCGTGTCCTGAGAGGGGAGTTCTGCCCGTGTCCTGTGAGGGGAGTTCTCCCCGTGTCCTGAGAGGGGAGTTCTCACCGTGTCCTGAGAGGGGAGTTCTCCCCGTGTCCTGAGAGGGGAGTTCTGCCCGTGTCCTGAGATGAGAGTTCTCCCCGTGTCCTAAGAGAGGGGATTTCTCCCCTTGTCCTGAGAGAGGAGTTCTCCCCGTGTACTGAGAGGGGAGTCCTCCCCGTTTCCTGAGATGGGATTTCTCCCCGTGTCCAGAGAGGGGAGTTCTCCCCGTGTCCTGAGAGTGGAGTTCTCCCCGATGTCCTGAGAGGGGAATTCTCCCCGGTGTCCTGAGAGGGGAGTTCTCCCCTTGTCCTTGAGAGGGGACTTCTCCCCGTGTCCTGAGAGGGGAGTTCTCCCCGTGTCCTGAGAGGGGAGTTCTCCGCCTGTACTGAGAGGGGAGTTCTCCCCGTGTCCTGAGAGGGGAGTTCTCCCCGTGTCCTGAGAGGGGAGTTCTCCCCGTGTCCTGAGAAGGGAGTTCTCCCCGTGTCCTGAGAGGGGAGTTCTCCCCGTGTCCTGAGAGGGGAGCTCTCCACGTGTCCTGAGAGGGGAGTGCTCCCTTTGTCCTGAGAGGGGCGTTCTCCCCGTGACCTGAGAGCGGAGTTCTCGCCGTGTCCTGAGAGGAGAGTTCTCCCCGTCTCCTGAGAGGGGAGTTCTCCCCTTCTCCTGAGAGGGGAGATCTCCCCATGGTTTCCTGAGAGTGGAGTTCCCCCAGTGTCCTGAGAGGGGTGTTCTCCCAGTGCCCTGAGAGGGGAGTACTCCCCCGTTTCCTGAGAGGGGAGTTCTCCCCGTCTCCTGAGAGGGGAGTTCACCCCGTGTCCTGAGAGGGGAGTTCTCCCCGGTGACCTGAGAGGGGAGTTCTCCCTGTGTCCTGAGAGTGGAGTTCTCCCCGTGTCCTGAGAGGGGAATTATCCCCCTGTCCTGTAAAGGGATTTCTCCGCCGTGTCCTGAGAGTGGAGTTCTGCCCCGTGTCCTGAGAGGAGAGTTCTCCCTGTGTCCTGAGAGGGGAGTTCTCCCCCTGTCCTGAGAGAGGAGTTCTCCCCCGTGTCCTGAGAGGGGAGTTCTCCCCGTGTCCTGAGAGGGGAGTTCTCCCCGTGCCATGAGAGGTTAGTTCTCCCCCTGTCCTGAGAGGGGAGTTCTCCCCGTGACCTGAGAGTGGAGTTCTCGCCGTGTCCTGAGAGGGGAGTTCTCCCCGTGTCCTGAGATGTGAGTTCTCCCCTTGTCCTGAGAGGGGAGTTCCCCCGTGTCCTGAGAGGGGAGTTCTCCCCGTGTCCTGAGAGGGGAGATCTCCCCGTGTGCTGTGAGGGGAGTTCGCCCCGTGTCCTGAGAGGTGAGTTCTCCCCATGTCCGTAGAGGGGAGTTATCACCGTGTCCTGAGAGGGGAGTTATCCCCGGTGTCCTGAGAGGGGAATTCTGCCCGTGTCCTGAGAGGGGAGTTCTCCCCGTGTCCTGAGAGGGGAGTACTCCCCTTGTCCTTGAGAGGGGAGTTCTCCCCGTGTCCTGAGAGGGGAGTTCTCCCCGTGTCCTGAGAGGGGAGTTCTCCGCCTGTCCTGAGAGGGGTGTTCTCCCCGTGTCCTGAGAGGGGAGTTCTCCCCGTGTCCCGAGAGGGGAGTTCTCCCCGTGTCCTGAGAGGGGAGTTCTCCCCGTGTCCTGAGAGGGGAGTTCTCCCCGTGTCCTGAGAGGGGAGTTCTCCCCGTGTCCTGAGAGGGGAGATCTCCCCGTGTCCTGAGAGGGGAGATCTCCCCGTGTCCTGAGAGGGGAGTTCTCCCCGTGTCCTGAGAGGGGAGTTCTCCCCCATGTCCTGAGAGGAGAGTTCTCCCCCTTGTGCTGAGAGGGGAGTTCTCCCCCGTGTCCTGAGAGGGGAGTTCTCACGATGTCCTGAGAGAGGAATTCTCCCCGTGTCCTGAGAGGGGAGTTCTCCCCGTGTCCAGAGAGGGGAGTTCTCCCCGTGTCCTGAGAGCGGAGTTCTCCCCTGTGTCCTGAGAGGGGAATTCTCCCCGGTGTCCTGAGAGGGGAGTTCTCCCCGTGTCCTGAGAGGTGAGTTCTCCCCCGTGTCCTGAGAGGGGAGTTCTCCCCCGTGTCCTGAGAGAGGAGTTCTCCCCGTGTCCTGAGAGGGGATTGCTCCCTGTGTCCTGAGAGGGGAGTTCTCCCCTGTCCTGAGAGGGGAGTTCTCCCCGTGTCCTGAGAGGGGAGTTCTTCCCGTGTCCTGAGAGGGGAGTTCTCCCCGTGTCCTGAGAGGTGAGTTCTCCCCGGTGTCCTGAGAGGGGAGTACTCACCGATGTCCTGAGAGGGGAGTTCTCCCCGTGTCCTGAGATGGGAGTTCCCCTGTGTCCTGAGAGGGGAGTTCACCCCGTGTCCTGAGAGAGGTGTTCTCCCCGTGTCCTGAGAGGGGAGTTCTCCCCGTGTCCTGAGAGGGGAGTTCTCCCCGTGCCATGAGACGGGAGTTCTCCCCTTGTCCTGAGAGGGGAGTTCCCCCGTGTCCTGAGAGGGGAGTTCTCCCCGTGTCCTGAGAGGGGAGTTCTCCCCGTGTACTGTGAGGGGAGTTCGCCCCGTGTCCTGAGAGGGGAGTTCTCCCCATGTCCGCAGAGGGGAGTTATCCCCGTGTCCTGAGAGGGGAGTTCTCCCCGTGTCCTGAGAGGGGAGTTCTCCCCGTGTCCTGAGAGGGGAGTTCTCCACGGTGTCCTGAGAGGGGAGTTCTGCCCATGTCCTGAGAGGGGAGTTCTCCCCATCTCCTGAGAGGGGAGTTATCCCCTTGTCCTGAGAGAGGAGTTCTCCCCGTGTCCTGAGAGGGGAGTTCTCCCCGTGTCCTGAGAGGGGAGTTCTCCCCGTGTCCTGAGAGGGGAGTTCTCCCCGGTGTCCTGAGAGGGGAGTTCTCCCCGGTGTCCTGAGAGGGGAGTTCTCCCCGTGTCCTGAGAGGGGAGTTCTCCCCCATGTCCTGAGAGGGGAGTTCTCCCCCGTGTCCTGAGAGGGGAGTTCTCCCCCGTGTCCTGAGAGGGATGTTCTCCCCGTGTCCTGAGAGAGGAATTCTCCCCGTGTCCTGAGAGGGGAGTTCTCCCCATGTCCTGAGAGGGGAGATATCCCCGTGTCCTGAGAGGGGAGTACTCTCCTTGTCCTGAGACGCGAGTTCTCCCCGTGTCCTGAGAGGGAAGTTCTCCCCGTGTCCTGAGAGGGGAGTTCTCCCCGTGTCCTGTAAGGGGAGTTCTCCCCGTGTCCTGAGAGGGGAATTCTCCCCGTGTCCTGAGAGGGGAGTTCTCCCCGTGTCCTGAGAGGGGAGTTCTCCCCGGTGTCCTGAGAGGTGAGTTCTGCCCGGTGTCCTGAGAGGGGAGTTCTGCCCGTGTCCTGAGAGGGGAGTTCTCCCCGTGTCCTGAGAGGGGAGTTCTCCCCTTGTCCTGAGAGAGGAGTTCTCCCCGTGTCCTGAGAGGGGAGTTCTCCCCGTTTCCTGAGAGGGGATTTCTCCCCGTGTCCAGAGAGGGGAGTTCTCCCTGTGTCCTGAGAGCGGAGTTCTCCCCTGTGTCCTGAGAGGGGAATTCTCCCCGGTGTCCTGAGAGGGGAGTTCTCCCCGTGTCCTGAGAGGTGAGTTCTCCCCCGTGTCCTGAGAGGGGAGTTCTCCCCCGTGTCCTGAGAGAGGAGTTCTCCCCGTGTCCTGAGAGGGGATTGCTCCCTGTGTCCTGAGAGGGGAGTTCTCCCCTATCATGAGAGGGGAGTTCTCCCCGTGTCCTGAGAGGGGAGCTCTTCCCGTGTCCTGAGAGGGGAGTTCTCCCCGTGTCCTGAGAGGGGAGTTCTCCCCGGTGTCCTGAGAGGGGACTACTCACCGGTGTCCTGAGAGGGGAGTTCTCCCCGTGTCCTGAGAGGGGGGTTCCCCCGTGTCCTGAGAGGGGAGTTCTCCCCGTGTCCTGAGAGAGGAGTTCTCCCCGTGTCCTGAGAGGGGAGTTCTCCCCGTGTCCTGAGAGGGGAGTTCTCCCCGTGCCATGAGAGGGGAGTTCTCCCCTTGTCCTGAGAGGGGAGTTCCCCCGTGTCCTGAGAGGGGAGTTCTCCTGTGTCCTGAGAGGGGAGTTCTCCCCGTGTACTGTGAGGGGAGTTCGCCCCGTGTCCTGAGAGAGGAGTTCTCCCCGTGTCCTGAGAGGGGAGTTCTCCCCGTGTCCGTAGAGGGGAGTTATTCCCGTGTCCTGAGAGGGGAGTTCTCCCCGGTGTCCTGAGAGGGGAGTTCTGCCCGTGTCCTGAGAGGGGAGTTCTCCCCGTGTCCTGAGAGGGGAGTTCTCCCCTTGTCCTTGAGAGGGGACTTCTCCCCGTGTCCTGAGAGGGGAGTTCTCCCCGTGTCCTGAGAGGGGAGTTCTCCGCCTGTACTGAGAGGGGAGTTCTCCCCGTGTCCTGAGAGGGGAGTTCTCCCCGTGTCCTGAGAGGGGAGTTCTCCCCGTGTCCTGAGAAGGGAGTTCTCCCCGTGTCCTGAGAGGGGAGTTCTCCCCGTGTCCTGAGAGGGGAGCTCTCCACGTGTCCTGAGAGGGGAGTGCTCCCTTTGTCCTGAGAGGGGCGTTCTCCCCGTGACCTGAGAGCGGAGTTCTCGCCGTGTCCTGAGAGGAGAGTTCTCCCCGTCTCCTGAGAGGGGAGTTCTCCCCTTCTCCTGAGAGGGGAGATCTCCCCATGGTTTCCTGAGAGTGGAGTTCCCCCAGTGTCCTGAGAGGGGTGTTCTCCCAGTGTCCTGAGAGGGGAGTACTCCCCCGTTTCCTGAGAGGGGAGTTCTCCCCGTCTCCTGAGAGGGGAGTTCAACCCGTGTCCTGAGAGGGGAGTTCTCCCCGGTGACCTGAGAGGGGAGTTCTCCCCGTGTCCTGAGAGTGGAGTTCTCCCCGTGTCCTGAGAGGGGAGATCTCCCCGTGTCCTGAGAGGGGAGTTCTCCTCGTGTCCTGAGATGGGAGATCTCCCCATGGTTTCCTGAGAGTGGAGTTCTCCAGGTGTCCTGAGAGGGTAGTTCTCCCAGTGTCCTGAGAGAGGAATTCTCCCCCGTTTCCTGAGAGGGGAGTTCTCCCCGTGTCCTGAGAGGGGAGTTCACCCTGTGTCCTGAGAGGGGAGTTCTCCCTGGTGACCTGAGAGGGGAGTTCTCCCCATGTCCTGAGAGGGGAGTTCTCCCCGTGTCCTGAGAGGGGAGTTATCCACCTGTCCTGAGAGGGGATTTCTCCGCCGTGTCCTGAGAGTGGAGTTCTCCCCCGTGTCCTGAGATGGGAGTTCTCCCTGTGTCCTGTGAGGGGAGTTCTCCCCCTGTCCTGAGAGAGGAGTTCTCCCCCGTGTCCTGAGAGGGGAGTTCTCCCCGTGTCCTGAGAGGGGAGTTCTCCCCGTGTCCTGAGAGGGGAGTTCTCCCCGTGTCCTGAGAGGGGAGATCTCCCCGTGTCCTGAGAGGGGAGTTCTCCTCGTGTCCTGAGATGGGAGATCTCCCCATGGTTTCCTGAGAGTGGAGTTCTCCAGGTGTCCTGAGAGGGTAGTTCTCCCAGTGTCCTGAGAGGGGAATTCTCCCCCGTTTCCTGAGAGGGGAGTTCTCCCCGTGTCCTGAGAGGGGAGTTCACCCTGTGTCCTGAGAGGGGAGTTCTCCCTGGTGACCTGAGAGGGGAGTTCTCCCCATGTCCTGAGAGGGGAGTTCTCCCCGTGTCCTGAGAGGGGAGTTATCCACCTGTCCTGAGAGGGGATTTCTCCGCCGTGTCCTGAGAGTGGAGTTCTCCCCCGTGTCCTGAGATGGGAGTTCTCCCTGTGTCCTGTGAGGGGAGTTCTCCCCCTGTCCTGAGAGAGGAGTTCTCCCCCGTGTCCTGAGAGGGGAGTTCTCCCCGTGTCCTGAGAGGGGAGTTCTCCCCGTGCCATGAGAGGTGAGTTCTCCCCCTGTCCTGAGAGGGGAGTTCTCCCCGTGACCTGAGAGTGGAGTTCTCGCCGTGTCCTGAGAGGAGAGTTCTCCCCGTCACCTGAGAGGGGAGTTCTCCCCTTCTCCTGAGAGGGGAGATCTCCCCATGGTTTCCAGAGGGTGGAGTTCTCCCGGTCTCCTGAGAGGGGAGTTCTCCCCGTGTCCTGAGAGGGGAGTTCTTCCCCGTTTCCTGAGAGGGGAGTTCTCCCCGTGTCCTGAGAGGGGAGTTCACCCTGTGTCCTGAGAGGGGAGTTCTCCCCGGTGACCTGAGAGGGGAGTTCTCCCCGTGTCCTGAGAGGGGAGTTCTCCCCGTGTCCTGAGAGGGGAGTTATCCCCCTGTCCTGAGAGGGGGCTTCTCTGCCGTGTCCTGAGAGTGGAGTTCTCCCCCGTGTCCTGAGAGGGGAGTTCTCCCCGTGTCCTGAGAGGGGAGTTCTCCCCCTGTCCTGAGATAGGAGTTCTCCCACGTGTCCTGAGAGGGGAGTTCTCCCCGTGTCCTGAGAGGGGAGTTCTCCCCGTGTCCTGAGAGGGGAGTTCTCCCCGTGTCCTGAGAGGGGAGTTCTCCACGTGTCTTGAGAGGGGAGTTCTCATCATTTCCTGAGAGGGGAGTTCTCCGCGTGTCCTGAGATGGGAGTTCTCCCAGTGTCCTGAGAGGGGAGTTCTCCCCCATGTCCTGAGAGGGGAGTTCTCCCCGTGTCCTGAAAGGGGAGATCTCCCCGTGTCCTGAGAGGGGAGTACTCTCCTTGTCCTGAGACGGGAGTTCTCCCCGTGTCCTGAGAGGGAAGATCTCCCCGTGTCCTGAGAGGGGAGTTCTGCCCGTGTCCTGTGAGGGGAGTTCTCCTCGTGTCCTGAGAGGGGAGTTCTCACCGTGTCCTGAGAGGGGAGTTCTCCCCGTGTCCTGAGAGGGGAGTTCTCCCCGGTGTCCTGAGAGGGGAGTTCTGCCCGGTGTCCTGAAAGGGGAGTTCTGCCCGTGTCCTGAGATGAGAGTTCTCCCCGTGTCCTGAGAGGGGATTTCTCCCCTTGTCCTGAGAGAGGAGTTCTCCCACGTGTCCTGAGAGGGGAGTTCTCCCCGTGTCCTGAGAGGGGAGTTCTCCCCATGTCCTGAGAGGGGAGTTCTCCCCGTGTCCTGAGAGGGGAGTTCTCCACGTGTCTTGAGAGGGGAGTTCTCATCATTTCCTGAGAGGGGAGTTCTCCGCGTGTCCTGAGATGGGAGTTCTCCCAGTGTCCTGAGAGGGGAGTTCTCCCCCATGACCTGAGAGGGGAGTTCTCCCCGTGTCCTGAGAGAGGAATTCTCCCCGTGTCCTGAGACGGGAGTTCTCCCCGTGTCCTGAGAGGGAAGATCTCCCCGTGTCCTGAGAGGGGAGTTCTGCCCGTGTCCTGTGAGGGGAGTTCTCCCCGTGTCCTGAGAGGGGAGTTCTCACCGTGTCCTGAGAGGGGAGTTCTCCCCGTGTCCTGAGAGGGGAGTTCTCCCCGGTGTCCTGAGAGGGGAGTTCTGCCCGGTGTCCTGAGAGGGGAGTTCTGCCCGTGTCCTGAGATGAGAGTTCTCCCCGTGTCCTGAGAGGGGATTTCTCCCCTTGTCCTGAGAGAGGAGTTCTCCCCGTGAACTGAGAGGGGAGTTCTCCCCGTTTCCTGAGAGGGGATTTCTCCCCGTGTCCAGAAAGGGGAGTTCTCCCCGTGTCCTGAGAGTGGAGTTCTCCCCGATGTCCTGAGAGGGGAATTCTCCCCGGTGTCCTGAGAGGGGAGTTCTCCCCGTGTCCTGAGAGGTGAGTTCTCCCCCGTGTCCTGAGAGGGGAGTTCTCCCCCGTGTCCTGAGAGAGGAGTTCTCCCCGTGTCCTGAGAGGGGATTTCTCCCTGTGTCCTGAAAGGGGAGTTCTCCCCTGTCCTGAGAGGGGAGTTCTCCCCGTGTCCTGAGAGGGGAGTTCTTCCATTGTCCTGAGAGGGGAGTTCTCCCCGTGTCCTGAGAGGGGAGTTCTCCCCGGTGTCTTGAGAGGGGAGTACTCCCCGGTGTCCTGAGAGGGGAGTTCTCCCCGTGTCCTGAGAGGGGAGTTCCGATGTGTCCTGAGAGGGGAGTTCTCCCCGTGTCCTGAGAGAGGAGTTCTCCCCGTGTCCTGAGAGGTGAGTTCTCCCCTTGTCCTGAGAGGGGAGTTCCCCCGTGTCCTGAGAGGGGAGTTCTCCCCGTGTCCTGAGAGGGGAGATCTCCCCGTGTGCTGTGAGGGGAGATCGCCCCGTGTCCTGAGAGGTGAGTTCTCCCCATGTCCGTAGAGGGGAGTTATCACCGTGTCCTGAGAGGGGAGTTATCCCCGGTGTCCTGAGAGGGGAATTCTGCCCGTGTCCTGAGAGGGGAGTTCTCCCCGTGTCCTGAGAGGGGAGTACTCCCCTTGTCCTTGAGAGGGGAGTTCTCCCCGTGTCCTGAGAGGGGAGTTCTCCCCGTGTCCTGAGAGGGGAGTTCTCCGCCTGTCCTGAGAGGGGAGTTCTCCCCGTGTCCTGAGAGGGGAGTTCTCCCCGTGTCCTGAGAGGGGAGTTCTCCCCGTGTCCTGAGAGGGGAGATCTCCCCGTGTCCTGAGAGGGGAGTTCTCCTCGTGTCCTGAGATGGGAGATCTCCCCATGGTTTCCTGAGAGTGGAGTTCTCCAGGTGTCCTGAGAGGGTAGTTCTCCCAGTGTCCTGAGAGGGGAATTCTCCCCCGTTTCCTGAGAGGGGAGTTCTCCCCGTGTCCTGAGAGGGGAGTTCACCCTGTGTCCTGAGAGGGGAGTTCTCCCTGGTGACCTGAGAGGGGAGTTCTCCCCATGTCCTGAGAGGGGAGTTCTCCCCGTGTCCTGAGAGGGGAGTTATCCACCTGTCCTGAGAGGGGATTTCTCCGCCGTGTCCTGAGAGTGGAGTTCTCCCCCGTGTCCTGAGATGGGAGTTCTCCCTGTGTCCTGTGAGGGGAGTTCTCCCCCTGTCCTGAGAGAGGAGTTCTCCCCCGTGTCCTGAGAGGGGAGATCTCCCCGTGTCCTGAGAGGGGAGTTCTCCCCGTGCCCTGAGAGGGGAGTTCTCATCGTGTCCTGAGAGGGGAGTTCTCCGCATGTCCTGAGATGGGAGTTCTCCCAGTGTCCTGAGAGAGGAGTTCTCCCCCATTTCCTGAGACGGGAGTTCTCCACCGTGTCCTGAAAGGGGAGTTCTCCCCGTGTCCTGAGAGAGGAATTCTCCCCGTGTCCTGAGAGGGGAGTTCACACCGTATCCTAAGAGGGGAGTTCTCCCCGTCTCCTGAGAGGGGAGTTCACCCCGTGTCCGGAGAGGGGAGTTCTCCCCGGTGACCTGAGAGGGGAGTTCTCCCCGTGTCCTGAGAGTGGAGTTCTCCCCGTGTCCTGAGAGGGGAGTTATCCCCCTGTCCTGTGAAGGGATTTCTCCGCCGTGTCCTGAGAGTGGAGTTCTCCCCCGTGTCCTGAGAGGAGAGTTCTCCCTGTGTCCTGAGAGGGGAGTTCTCCCCCTGTCCTGAGAGAGGAGTTCTCCCCCGTGTCCTGAGAGGGGAGTTCTCCCCGTGTCCTGAGAGGGGAGTTCTCCCCGTGCCATGAGAGGTGAGTTCTCCCCCTGTCCTGAGAGGGGAGTTCTCCCCGTGACCTGAGAGTGGAGTTCTCGCCGTGTCCTGAGAGGAGAGTTCTCCCCGTCTCCTGAGAGGGGAGTTCTCCACTTCTCCTGAGAGGGGAGATCTCCCCATGGTTTCCAGAGGGTGGAGTTCTCCCGGTCTCCTGAGAGGGGAGTTCTCCCCGTGTCCTGAGAGGGGAGTTCTTCCCCGTTTCCTGAGAGGGGAGTTCTCCCCGTGTCCTGAGAGGGGAGTTCACCCTGTGTCCTGAGAGGGGAGTTCTCCCCGGTGACCTGAGAGGGGAGTTCTCCCCGTGTCCTGAGAGGCGAGTTCTCCCCGTGTCCTGAGAGGGGAGTTATCCCCCTGTCCTGAGAGGGGGCTTCTCCGCCGTGTCCTGAGAGTGGAGTTCTCCCCCGTGTCCTGAGAGGGGAGTTCTCCCCGTGTCCTGAGAGGGAAGTTCTCCCCCTGTCCTGAGATAGGAGTTCTCCCACGTGTCCTGAGAGGGGAGTTCTCCCCTTGTCCTGAGAGGGGAGTTCTCCCCGTGTCCTGAGAGGGGAGTTCTCCCCGTGTCCTGAGAGGGGAGTTCTCCCCGTGTCCTGAGAGGGGAGTTCTCCACGTGTCTTGAGAGGGGAGTTCTCATCATTTCCTGAGAGGGGAGCTCTCCGCGTGTCCTGAGATGGGAGTTCTCCCAGTGTCCTGAGAGGGGAGTTCTCCCCCATGTCCTGAGAGGGGAGTTCTCCCCCGTCTCCTGAGAGGGGATTTCTCCCCGTGTCCTGAGAGAGGAATTCTCTCCGTGTCCTGAGAGGGGAGTTCTCCCCGTGTCCCGAAAGGGGAGATCTCCCCGTGTCCTGAGAGGGGAGTACTCTCCTTGTCCTGAGACGGGAGTTCTCCCCGTGTCCTGAGAGGGAAGATCTCCCCGTGTCCTGAGAGGGGAGTTCTGCCCGTGTCCTGTGAGGGGAGTTCTCCCCGTGTCCTGAGAGGGGAGTTCTCACCGTGTCCTGAGAGGGGAGTTCTCCCCGTGTCCTGAGAGGGGAGTTCTGCCCGTGTCCTGAGATGAGAGTTCTCCCCGTGTCCTAAGAGAGGGGATTTCTCCCCTTGTCCTGAGAGAGGAGTTCTCCCCGTGTACTGAGAGGGGAGTCCTCCCCGTTTCCTGAGATGGGATTTCTCCCCGTGTCCAGAGAGGGGAGTTCTCCCCGTGTCCTGAGAGTGGAGTTCTCCCCGATGTCCTGAGAGGGGAATTCTCCCCGGTGTCCTGAGAGGGGAGTTCTCCCCTTGTCCTTGAGAGGGGACTTCTCCCCGTGTCCTGAGAGGGGAGTTCTCCCCGTGTCCTGAGAGGGGAGTTCTCCGCCTGTACTGAGAGGGGAGTTCTCCCCGTGTCCTGAGAGGGGAGTTCTCCCCGTGTCCTGAGAGGGGAGTTCTCCCCGTGTCCTGAGAAGGGAGTTCTCCCCGTGTCCTGAGAGGGGAGTTCTCCCCGTGTCCTGAGAGGGGAGCTCTCCACGTGTCCTGAGAGGGGAGTGCTCCCTTTGTCCTGAGAGGGGCGTTCTCCCCGTGACCTGAGAGCGGAGTTCTCGCCGTGTCCTGAGAGGAGAGTTCTCCCCGTCTCCTGAGAGGGGAGTTCTCCCCTTCTCCTGAGAGGGGAGATCTCCCCATGGTTTCCTGAGAGTGGAGTTCCCCCAGTGTCCTGAGAGGGGTGTTCTCCCAGTGTCCTGAGAGGGGAGTACTCCCCCGTTTCCTGAGAGGGGAGTTCTCCCCGTCTCCTGAGAGGGGAGTTCACCCCGTGTCCTGAGAGGGGAGTTCTCCCCGGTGACCTGAGAGGGGAGTTCTCCCCGTGTCCTGAGAGTGGAGTTCTCCCCGTGTCCTGAGAGGGGAGTTATCCCCCTGTCCTGTAAAGGGATTTCTCCGCCGTGTCCTGAGAGTGGAGTTCTGCCCCGTGTCCTGAGAGGAGAGTTCTCCCTGTGTCCTGAGAGGGGAGTTCTCCCCCTGTCCTGAGAGAGGAGTTCTCCCCCGTGTCCTGAGAGGGGAGTTCTCCCCGTGTCCTGAGAGGGGAGTTCTCCCCGTGCCATGAGAGGTGAGTTCTCCCCCTGTCCTGAGAGGGGAGTTCTCCCCGTGACCTGAGAGTGGAGTTCTCGCCGTGTCCTGAGAGGGGAGTTCTCCCCGTGTCCTGAGAGAGGAGTTCTCCCCGTGTCCTGAGAGGGGAGTTCTCCCCGTGTCCTGAGATGTGAGTTCTCCCCTTGTCCTGAGAGGGGAGTTCCCCCGTGTCCTGAGAGGGGAGTTCTCCCCGTGTCCTGAGAGGGGAGATCTCCCCGTGTGCTGTGAGGGGAGTTCGCCCCGTGTCCTGAGAGGTGAGTTCTCCCCATGTCCGTAGAGGGGAGTTATCACCGTGTCCTGAGAGGGGAGTTATCCCCGGTGTCCTGAGAGGGGAATTCTGCCCGTGTCCTGAGAGGGGAGTTCTCCCCGTGTCCTGAGACGGGAGTACTCCCCTTGTCCTTGAGAGGGGAGTTCTCCCCGTGTCCTGAGAGGGGAGTTCTCCCCGTGTCCTGAGAGGGGAGTTCTCCGCCTGTCCTGAGAGGGGTGTTCTCCCCGTGTCCTGAGAGGGGAGTTCTCCCCGTGTCCCGAGAGGGGAGTTCTCCCCGTGTCCTGAGAGGGGAGTTCTCCCCGTGTCCTGAGAGGGGAGATCTCCCCGTGTCCTGAGAGGGGAGTTCTCCTCGTGTCCTGAGATGGGAGATCTCCCCATGTTTTCCTGAGAGTGGAGTTCTCCCGGTATCCTGAGAGGGTAGTTCTCCCAGTGTCCTGAGAGGGGAATTCTCCCCGTTTCCTGAGAGGGGAGTTCTCCCTGTGTCCTGAGAGGGGAGTTCACCCCGTGTCCTGAGAGGGGAGTTCTCCCTGGTGACCTGAGAGGGGAGTTCTCCCCATGTCCTGAGAGGGGAGTTCTCCCCGTGTCCTGAGAGGGGAGTTATCCACCTGTCCTGAGAGGGGATTTCTCCGCCGTGTCCTGAGAGTGGAGTTCTCCCCCGTGTCCTGAGATGGGAGTTCTCCCTGTGTCCTGTGAGGGGAGTTCTCCCCCTGTCCTGAGAGAGGAGTTCTCCCCCGTGTCCTGAGAGGGGAGATCTCCCCATGTCCTGAGAGGGGAGTTCTCCCCGTGCCCTGAGAGGGGAGTTCTCGTCGTGTCCTGAGAGGGGAGTTCTCCGCGTGTCCTGAGATGGGAGTTCTGCCAGTGTCCTGAGAGAGGAGTTCTCCCCCATTTCCTGAGAGGGGAGTTCTCCACCGTGTCCTGAAAGGGGAGTTCTCCCCGTGTCCTGAGAGAGGAATTCTCCCCGTGTCCTGAGAGGGGAGTTCACCCCGTATCCTAAGAGGGGAGTTCTCCCCGTCTCCTGAGAGGGGAGTTCACCCCGTGTCCTGAGAGGGGAGTTCTCCCCGGTGACCTGAGAGGTGAGTTCTCCCCGTGTCCTGAGAGTGGAGTTCTCCCCGTGTCCTGAGAGGGGAGTTATCCCCCTGTCCTGTGAAGGGATTTCTCCGCCGTGTCCTGAGAGTGGAGTTCTCCCCCGTGTCCTGAGAGGAGAGTTCTCCCCATGTCCTGAGAGGGGAGTTCTCCCCCTGTCCTGAGAGAGGAGTTCTCCCCCGTGTCCTGAGAGGGGAGTTCTCCCCGTGTCCTGAGAGGGGAGTTCTCCCCGTGCCATGAGAGGTGAGTTCTCCCCCTGTCCTGAGAGGGGAGTTCTCCCCGTGACCTGAGAGTGGAGTTCTCGCCGTGTCCTGAGAGGAGAGTTCTCCCCGTCTCCTGAGAGGGGAGTTCTCCACTTCTCCTGAGAGGGGAGATCTCCCCATGGTTTCCAGAGGGTGGAGTTCTCCCGGTCTCCTGAGAGGGGAGTTCTCCCCATGTCCTGAGAGGGGAGTTCTTCCCCGTTTCCTGAGAGGGGAGTTCTCCCCGTGCCCTGAGAGGGGAGTTCACCCTGTGTCCTGAGAGGGGAGTTCTCCCCGGTGACCTGAGAGGGGAGTTCTCCCCGTGTCCTGAGAGGGGAGTTCTCCCCGTGTCCTGAGAGGGGAGTTATCCCCCTGTCCTGAGAGGGGGCTTCTCCGCCGTGTCCTGAGAGTGGAGTTCTCCCCCGTGTCCTGAGAGGGGTGTTCTCCCCGTGTCCTGAGAGGGGAGTTCTCCCCCTGTCCTGAGATAGGATTTCTCCCACGTGTCCTGAGAGGGGAGTTCTCCCCGTGTCCTGAGAGGGGAGTTCTCCCCGTGTCCTGAGAGGGGAGTTCTCCCCGTGTCCTGAGAGGGGAGTTCTCCACGTGTCTTGAGAGGGGAGTTCTCATCATTTCCTGAGAGGGGAGGTCTCCGCGTGTCCTGAGATGGGAGTTCTCCCAGTGTCCTGAGAGGGGAGTTCTCCCCCATGTCCTGAGAGGGGAGTTCTCCCCCGTCTCCTGAGAGGGGATTTCTCCCCGTGTCCTGAGAGAGGAATTCTCTCCGTGTCCTGAGAGGGAGTTCTCCCCGTGTCCTGAAAGGGGAGATCTCCCCGTGTCCTGAGAGGGGAGTACTCTCCTTGTCCTGAGACGGGAGTTCTCCCCGTGTCCTGAGAGGGAAGATCTCCCCGTGTCCTGAGAGGGGAGTTCTGCCCGTGTCCTGTGAGGGGAGTTCTCCCCGTGTCCTGAGAGGGGAGTTCTCACCGTGTCCTGAGAGGGGAGTTCTCCCCGTGTCCTGAGAGGGGAGTTCTCCCCGTTGTCCTGAGAGGGGAGTTCTGCCCGGTGTCCTGAGAGGGGAGTTCTGCCCGTGTCCTGAGATGAGAGTTCTCCCCGTGTCCTGAGAGGGGATTTCTCCCCTTGTCCTGAGAGAGGAGTTCTCCCCGTGTACTGAGAGGGGAGTTCTCCCCGTTTCCTGAGAGGGGATTTCTCCCCGTGTCCAGAGAGGGGAGTTCTCCCCGTGTCCTGAGAGTGGAGTTCTCCCAGATGTCCTGAGAGGGGAATTCTCCCCGGTGTCCTGAGAGGGGAGTTCTCCCCTTGTCCTTGAGAGGGGACTTCTCCCCGTGTCCTGAGAGGGGAGTTCTCCCCGTGTCCTGAGAGGGGAGTTCTCCGCCTGTACTGAGAGGGGAGTTCTCCCCGTGTCCTGAGAGTGGAGTTCTCCCCGTGTCCTGAGAGGGGAGTTCTCCCCGTGTCCTGAGAAGGGAGTTCTCCCCGTGTCCTGAGAGGGGAGTTCTCCCCGTGTCCTGAGAGGGGAGCTCTCCACGTGTCCTGAGAGGGGAGTGCTCCCTTTGTCCTGAGAGGGGCGTTCTCCCCGTGACCAAAGAGCGGAGTTCTCGCCGTGTCCTGAGAGGAGAGTTCTCCCCGTCTCCTGAGAGGGGAGTTCTCCCCTTCTCCTGAGAGGGGAGATCTCCCCATGGTTTCCTGAGAGTGGAGTTCCCCCAGTGTCCTGAGAGGGGTGTTCTCCCAGTGTCCTGAGAGGGGAGTACTCCCCCGTTTCCTGAGAGGGGAGTTCTCCCCGTCTCCTGAGAGGGGAGTTCACCCCGTGTCCTGAGAGGGGAGTTCTCCCCGGTGACCTGAGAGGGGAGTTCTCCCCGTGTCCAGAGAGTGGAGTTCTCCCCGTGTCCTGAGAGGGGAGTTATCCCCCTGTCCTGTGAAGGGATTTCTCCGCCGTGTCCTGAGAGTGGAGTTCTCCCCCGTGTCCTGAGAGGAGAGTTCTCCCTGTGTCCTGAGAGGGGAGTTCTCCCCCTGTCCTGAGAGAGGAGTTCTCCCCCGTGTCCTGAGAGGGGAGTTCTCCCCGTGTCCTGAGAGGGGAGTTCTCCCCGTGCCATGAGAGGTGAGTTCTCCCCCTGTCCTGAGAGGGGAGTTCTCCCCGTGACCTGAGAGTGGAGTTCTCGCCGTGTCCTGAGAGGAGAGTTCTCCCCGTCTCCTGAGAGGGGAGTTCTCCCCTTCTCCTGAGAGGGGAGATCTCCCCATGGTTTCCAGAGGGTGGAGTTCTCCCGGTCTCCTGAGAGGGGAGTTCTCCCCGTGTCCTGAGAGGGGAGTTCTTCCCCGTTTCCTGAGAGGGGAGTTCTCCCCGTGTCCTGAGAGGGGAGTTCACCCTGTGTCCTGAGAGGGGAGTTCTCCCCGGTGACCTGAGAGGGGAGTTCTCCCCGTGTCCTGAGAGGGGAGTTCTCCGCGTGTCCTGAGAGGGGAGTTATCCCCCTGTCCTGAGAGGGGGCTTCTCCGCCGTGTCCTGAGAGTGGAGTTCTCCCCCGTGTCCTGAGAGGGGAGTTCTCCCCGTGTCCTGAGAGGGGAGTTCTCCCCCTGTCCTGAGATAGGAGTTCTCCCACGTATCCTGAGAGGGGAGTTCTCCCCGTGTCCTGAGAGGGGAGTTCTCCCCGTGTCCTGAGAGGGGAGTTCTCCCCGTGTCCTGAGAGGGGAGTTCTCCACGTGTCTTGAGAGGGGAGTTCTCATCATTTCCTGAGAGGGGAGTTCTCCGCGTGTCCTGAGAGGGGAGTTCCGATGTGTCCTGAGAGGGGAGTTCTCCCCGTGTCCTGAGAGAGGAGTTCTCCCCGTGTCCTGAGAGGGGAGTTCTCCCCGTGTCCTGAGAGGGGAGTTCTCCCCGTGTCCTGAGAGGGGAGTTCTTCCATTGTCCTGAGAGGGGAGTTCTCCCCGTGTCCTGAGAGGGGAGTTCTCCCCGGTGTCCTGAGAGGGGAGTACTCCCCGGTGTCCTGAGAGGGGAGTTCTCCCCGTGTCCTGAGAGGGGAGTTCCGATGTGTCCTGAGAGGGGAGTTCTCCCCGTGTCCTGAGAGAGGAGTTCTCCCCGTGTCCTGAGAGGGGAGTTCTCCCCGTGTCCTGAGAGGGGAGTTCTCCCCGTGTCCTGAGAGGTGAGTTCTCCCCTTGTCCTGAGAGGGGAGTTCCCCCGTGTCCTGAGAGGGGAGTTCTCCCCGTGTCCTGAGAGGGGAGATCTCCCCGTGTGCTGTGAGGGGAGTTCGCCCCGTGTCCTGAGAGGTGAGTTCTCCCCATGTCCGTAGAGGGGAGTTATCACCGTGTCCTGAGAGGGGACTTATCCCCGGTGTCCTGAGAGGGGAATTCTGCCCGTGTCCTGAGAGGGGAGTTCTCCCCGTGTCCTGAGAGGGGAGTACTCCCCTTGTCCTTGAGAGGGGAGTTCTCCCCGTGTCCTGAGAGGGGAGTTCTCCCCGTGTCCTGAGAGGGGAGTTCTCCGCCTGTCCTGAGAGGGGAGTTCTCCCCGTGTCCTGAGAGGGGAGTTCTCACCGTGTCCTGAGAGGGGAGTTCTCCCCGTGTCCTGAGAGGGGAGTTCTCCCCGTGTCCTGAGAGGGGAGATCTCCCCGTGTCCTGAGAGGGGAGTTCTCCTCGTGTCCTGAGATGGGAGATCTCCCCATGGTTTCCTGAGAGTGGAGTTCTCCCGGTGTCCTGAGAGGGTAGTTCTCCCAGTGTCCTGAGAGGGGAATTCTCCCCCGTTTCCTGAGTGGGGAGTTCTCCCCGTGTCCTGAGAGGGGAGTTCACCCCGTGTCCTGAGAGGGGAGTTCTCCCTGGTGACCTGAGAGGGGAGTTCTCCCCATGTCCTGAGAGGGGAGTTCTCCCCGTGTCCTGAGAGGGGAGTTATCCACCTGTCCTGAGAGGGGATTTCTCCGCCGTGTCCTGAGAGTGGAGTTCTCCCCCGTGTCCTGAGTTGGGAGTTCTCCCTGTGTCCTGTGAGGGGAGTTCTCCCCCTGTCCTGAGAGAGGAGTTCTCCCCCGTGTCCTGAGAGGGGAGATCTCCCCGTGTCCTGAGAGGGGAGTTCTCCCCGTGCCCTGAGAGGGGAGTTCTCATCGTGTCCTGAGAGGGGAGTTCCCCGCGTGTCCTGAGATGGGAGTTCTCCCAGTGTCCTGAGAGAGGAGTTCTCCCCCATTTCCTGAGAGGGGAGTTCTCCACCGTGTCCTGAAAGGGGAGTTCTCCCCGTGTCCTGAGAGAGGAAATCTCCCCGTGTCCTGAGAGGGGAGTTCACCCCGTATCCTAAGAGGGGAGTTCTCCCCGTCTCCTGAGAGGGGAGTTCACCCCGTGTCCTGAGAGGGGAGTTCTCCCCGGTGACCTGAGAGGGGAGTTCTCCCCGTGTCCTGAGAGTGGAGTTCTCCCCATGTCCTGAGAGGGGAGTTATCCCCCTGTCCTGTGAAGGGATTTCTCCGCCGTGTCCTGAGAGTGGAGGTCTCCCCCGTGTCCTGAGAGGAGAGTTCTCCCTGTGTCCTGAGAGGGGAGTTCTCCCCCTGTCCTGAGAGAGGAGTTCTCCCCCGTGTCCTGAGAGGGGAGTTCTCCCCGTGTCCTGAGAAGGGAGTTCTCCCCGTGCCATGAGAGGTGAGTTCTCCCCCTGTCCTGAGAGGGGAGTTCTCCCCGTGACCTGAGAGTGGAGTTCTCGCCGTGTCCTGAGAGGAGAGTTCTCCCCGTCTCCTGAGAGGGGAGTTCTCCCCTTCTCCTGAGAGGGGAGATCTCCCCATGGTTTCCAGAGGGTGGAGTTCTCCCGGTCTCCTGAGAGGGGAGTTCTCCCCGTGTCCTGAGAGGGGAGTTCTTCCCCGTTTCCTGAGAGGGGAGTTCTCCCCGTGTCCTGAGAGGGGAGTTCACCCTGTGTCCTGAGAGGGGAGTTCTCCCCGGTGACCTGAGAGGGGAGTTCTCCCCGTGTCCTGAGAGGGGAGTTCTCCCCGTGTCCTGAGAGGGGAGTTATCCCCATATCCTGAGAGGGGGCTTCTCCGCCGTGTCCTGAGAGTGGAGTTCTCCCCCGTGTCCAGAGAGGGGAGTTCTCCCCGTGTCCTGAGAGGGGAGTTCTCCCCCTGTCCTGAGATAGGAGGTCTCCCACGTGTCCTGAGAGGGGAGTTCTCCCCGTGTCCTGAGAGGGGAGTTCTCCCCGTGTCCTGAGAGGGGAGTTCTCCACGTGTCTTGAGAGGGGAGTTCTCATCATTTCCTGAGAGGGGAGTTCTCCGCGTGTCCTGAGATGGGAGTTCTCCCAGTGTCCTGAGAGGGGAGTTCTCCCCCATGTCCTGAGAGGGGAGTTCTCCCTCGTCTCCTGAGAGGGGATTTCTCCCCGTGTCCTGAGAGAGGAATTCTCTCCGTGTCCTGAGAGGGGAGTTCTCCCCGTGTCCTGAAAGGGGAGATCTCCCCGTGTCCTGAGAGGGGAGTACTCTCCTTGTCCTGAGACGGGAGTTCTCCCCGTGTCCTGAGAGGGAAGATCTCCCCGTGTCCTGAGAGGGGAGTTCTGCCCGTGTCCTGTGAGGAGAGTTCTCCCCGTGTCCTGAGAGGGGAGTTCTCACCGTGTCCTGAGAGGGGAGTTCTCCCCGTGTCCTGAGAGGGGAGTTCTCCCCGGTGTCCTGAGAGGGGAGTTCTGCCCGGTGTCCTGAGAGGGGAGTTCTGCCCGTGTCCTGAGATGAGAGTTCTCCCCGTGTCCTGAGAGAGGAGTTCTCCCCGTGTACTGAGAGGGGAGTTCTCCCCGTTTCCTGAGAGGGGATTTCTCCCCGTGTCCAGAGAGGGGAGTTCTCCCCGTGTCCTGAGATTGGAGTTCTCCCCGATGTCCTGAGAGGGGAATTCTCCCCGGTGTCCTGAGAGGGGAGTTCTCCCCTTGTCCTTGAGAGGGGACTTCTCCCCGTGTCCTGAGAGGGGAGTTCTCCCCGTGTCCTGAGAGGGGAGTTCTCCGCCTGTACTGAGAGGGGAGTTCTCCCCGTGTCCTGAGAGGGGAGTTCTCCCCGTGTCCTGAGAGGGGAGTTCTCCCCGTGTCCTGAGAAGGGAGTTCTCCCCGTGTCCTGAGAGGGGAGTTCTCCCCGTGTCCTGAGAGGGGAGCTCTCCACGTGTCCTGAGAGGGGAGTGCTCCTTTTGTCCTGAGAGGGGCGTTCTCCCCGTGACCTGAGAGCGGAGTTCTCGCCGTGTCCTGAGAGGAGAGTTCTCCCCGTCTCCTGAGAGGGGAGTTCTCCCCTTCTCCTGAGAGGGGAGATCTCCCCATGGTTTCCTGAGAGTGGAGTTCCCCCAGTGTCCTGAGAGGGGTGTTCTCCCAGTGTCCTGAGAGGGGAGTACTCCCCCGTTTCCTGAGAGGGGAGTACTCCCCGTCTCCTGAGAGGGGAGTTCACCCCGTGTCCTGAGAGGGGAGTTCTCCCCGGTGACCTGAGAGGGGAGTTCTCCCCGTGTCCTGAGAGTGGAGTTCTCCCCGTGTCCTGAGAGGGGAGTTATCCCCCTGTCCTGTGAAGGGATTTCTCCGCCGTGTCCTGAGAGTGGAGTTCTCCCCCGTGTCCTGAGAGGAGAGTTCTCCCTGTGTCCTGAGAGGGGAGTTCTCCCCCTGTCCTGAGAGAGGAGTTCTCCCCCATGTCCTGAGAGGGGAGTTCTCCCCGTGTCCTGAGAGGGGAGTTCTCCCCGTGCCATGAGAGGTGAGTTCTCCCACTGTCCTGAGAGGGGAGTTCTCCCCGTGACCTGAGAGTGGAGTTCTCGCCGTGTCCTGAGAGGAGAGTTCTCCCCGTCTCCTGAGAGGGGAGTTCTCCCCTTCTCCTGAGAGGGGAGATCTCCCCATGGTTTCCAGAGGGTGGAGTTCTCCCGGTCTCCTGAGAGGGGAGTTTTCCCCGTGTCCTGAGAGGAGAGTTCTTCCCCGTTTCCTGAGAGGGGAGTTCTCCCCGTGTCCTGAGAGGGGTGTTCACCCTGTGTCCTGAGAGGGGAGTTCTCCCCGGTGACCTGAGAGGGGAGTTCGCCCCGTGTCCTGAGAGGGGAGTTCTCCCCGTGTCCTGAGAGGGGAGTTATCCCCCTGTCCTGAGAGGGGGCTTCTCCGCCGTGTCCTGAGAGTGGAGTTCTCCCCCGTGTCCTGAGAGGGGAGTTCTCCCCGTGTCCTGAGAGGGGAGTTCTCCCCCTGTCCTGAGATAGGAGTTCTCCCACGTGTCCTGAGAGGGGAGTTCTCCCCGTGTCCTGAGAGGGGAGTTCTCCCCCGTCTCCTGAGAGGGGATTTCTCCCCGTGTCCTGAGAGAGGAATTCTCTCCGTGTCCTGAGAGGGGAGTTCTCCCCGTGTCCTGAAAGGGGAGATCTCCCCGTGTCCTGAGAGGGGAGTACTCTCCTTGTCCTGAGACGGGAGTTCTCCCCGTGTCCTGAGAGGGAAGATCTCCCCGTGTCCTGAGAGGGGAGTTCTGCCCGTGTCCTGTGAGGGGAGTTCTCCCCGTGACCTGAGAGTGGAGTTCTCGCCGTGTCCTGAGAGGAGAGTTCTCCCCGTCTCCTGAGAGGGGAGTTCTCCCCTTCTCCTGAGAGGGGAGATCTCCCCATGGTTTCCAGAGGCTGGAGTTCTCCCGGTCTCCTGAGAGGGGAGTTCTCCCCGTGTCCTGAGAGGGGAGTTCTTCCCCGTTTCCTGAGAGGGGAGTTCTCCCCGTGTCCTGAGAGGGGAGTTCACCCTGTGTCCTGAGAGGGGAGTTCTCCCCGGTGACCTGAGAGGGGAGTTCTCCCCGTGTCCTGAGAGGGGAGTTCTCCGCGTGTCCTGAGAGGGGAGTTATCCCCCTGTCCTGAGAGGGGGCTTCTCCGCCGTGTCCTGAGAGTGGAGTTCTCCCCCGTGTCCTGAGAGGGGAGTTCTCCCCGTGTCCTGAGAGGGGAGTTCTCCCCCTGTCCTGAGATAGGAGTTCTCCCACGTGTCCTGAGAGGGGAGTTCTCCCCGTGTCCTGAGAGGGGAGTTCTCCCCGTGTCCTGAGAGGGGAGTTCTCCCCGTGTCCTGAGAGGGGAGTTCTCCACGTGTCTTGAGAGGGGAGTTCTCATCATTTCCTGAGAGGGGAGTTCTCCGCGTGTCCTGAGAGGGGAGTTCCGATGTGTCCTGAGAGGGGAGTTCTCCCCGTGTCCTGAGAGAGGAGTTCTCCCCGTGTCCTGAGAGGGGAGTTCTCCCCGTGTCCTGAGAGGGGAGTTCTCCCCGTGTCCTGAGAGGGGAGTTCTTCCATTGTCCTGAGAGGGGAGTTCTCCCCGTGTCCTGAGAGGGGAGTTCTCCCCGGTGTCCTGAGAGGGGAGTACTCCCCGGTGTCCTGAGAGGGGAGTTCTCCCCGTGTCCTGAGAGGGGAGTTCCGATGTGTCCTGAGAGGGGAGTTCTCCCCGTGTCCTGAGAGAGGAGTTCTCCCCGTGTCCTGAGAGGGGAGTTCTCCCCGTGTCCTGAGAGGGGAGTTCTCCCCGTGTCCTGAGAGGTGAGTTCTCCCCTTGTCCTGAGAGGGGAGTTCCCCCGTGTCCTGAGAGGGGAGTTCTCCCCGTGTCCTGAGAGGGGAGATCTCCCCGTGTGCTGTGAGGGGAGTTCGCCCCGTGTCCTGAGAGGTGAGTTCTCCCCATGTCCGTAGAGGGGAGTTATCACCGTGTCCTGAGAGGGGACTTATCCCCGGTGTCCTGAGAGGGGAATTCTGCCCGTGTCCTGAGAGGGGAGTTCTCCCCGTGTCCTGAGAGGGGAGTACTCCCCTTGTCCTTGAGAGGGGAGTTCTCCCCGTGTCCTGAGAGGGGAGTTCTCCCCGTGTCCTGAGAGGGGAGTTCTCCGCCTGTCCTGAGAGGGGAGTTCTCCCCGTGTCCTGAGAGGGGAGTTCTCACCGTGTCCTGAGAGGGGAGTTCTCCCCGTGTCCTGAGAGGGGAGTTCTCCCCGTGTCCTGAGAGGGGAGATCTCCCCGTGTCCTGAGAGGGGAGTTCTCCTCGTGTCCTGAGATGGGAGATCTCCCCATGGTTTCCTGAGAGTGGAGTTCTCCCGGTGTCCTGAGAGGGTAGTTCTCCCAGTGTCCTGAGAGGGGAATTCTCCCCGTTTCCTGAGTGGGGAGTTCTCCCCGTGTCCTGAGAGGGGAGTTCACCCCGTGTCCTGAGAGGGGAGTTCTCCCTGGTGACCTGAGAGGGGAGTTCTCCCCATGTCCTGAGAGGGGAGTTCTCCCCGTGTCCTGAGAGGGGAGTTATCCACCTGTCCTGAGAGGGGATTTCTCCGCCGTGTCCTGAGAGTGGAGTTCTCCCCCGTGTCCTGAGTTGGGAGTTCTCCCTGTGTCCTGTGAGGGGAGTTCTCCCCCTGTCCTGAGAGAGGAGTTCTCCCCCGTGTCCTGAGAGGGGAGATCTCCCCGTGTCCTGAGAGGGGAGTTCTCCCCGTGCCCTGAGAGGGGAGTTCTCATCGTGTCCTGAGAGGGGAGTTCTCCGCGTGTCCTGAGATGGGAGTTCTCCCAGTGTCCTGAGAGAGGAGTTCTCCCCCATTTCCTGAGAGGGGAGTTCTCCACCGTGTCCTGAAAGGGGAGTTCTCCCCGTGTCCTGAGAGAGGAAATCTCCCCGTGTCCTGAGAGGGGAGTTCACCCCGTATCCTAAGAGGGGAGTTCTCCCCGTCTCCTGAGAGGGGAGTTCACCCCGTGTCCTGAGAGGGGAGTTCTCCCCGGTGACCTGAGAGGGGAGTTCTCCCCGTGTCCTGAGAGTGGAGTTCTCCCCATGTCCTGAGAGGGGAGTTATCCCCCTGTCCTGTGAAGGGATTTCTCCGCCGTGTCCTGAGAGTGGAGGTCTCCCCCGTGTCCTGAGAGGAGAGTTCTCCCTGTGTCCTGAGAGGGGAGTTCTCCCCCTGTCCTGAGAGAGGAGTTCTCCCCCGTGTCCTGAGAGGGGAGTTCTCCCCGTGTCCTGAGAAGGGAGTTCTCCCCGTGCCATGAGAGGTGAGTTCTCCCCCTGTCCTGAGAGGGGAGTTCTCCCCGTGACCTGAGAGTGGAGTTCTCGCCGTGTCCTGAGAGGAGAGTTCTCCCCGTCTCCTGAGAGGGGAGTTCTCCCCTTCTCCTGAGAGGGGAGATCTCCCCATGGTTTCCAGAGGGTGGAGTTCTCCCGGTCTCCTGAGAGGGGAGTTCTCCCCGTGTCCTGAGAGGGGAGTTCTTCCCCGTTTCCTGAGAGGGGAGTTCTCCCCGTGTCCTGAGAGGGGAGTTCACCCTGTGTCCTGAGAGGGGAGTTCTCCCCGGTGACCTGAGAGGGGAGTTCTCCCCGTGTCCTGAGAGGGGAGTTCTCCCCGTGTCCTGAGAGGGGAGTTATCCCCATATCCTGAGAGGGGGCTTCTCCGCCGTGTCCTGAGAGTGGAGTTCTCCCCCGTGTCCTGAGAGGGGAGTTCTCCCCGTGTCCTGAGAGGGGAGTTCTCCCCCTGTCCTGAGATAGGAGTTCTCCCACGTGTCCTGAGAGGGGAGTTCTCCCCGTGTCCTGAGAGGGGAGTTCTCCCCGTGTCCTGAGAGGGGAGTTCTCCACGTGTCTTGAGAGGGGAGTTCTCATCATTTCCTGAGAGGGGAGTTCTCCGCGTGTCCTGAGATGGGAGTTCTCCCAGTGTCCTGAGAGGGGAGTTCTCCCCCATGTCCTGAGAGGGGAGTTCTCCCTCGTCTCCTGAGAGGGGATTTCTCCCCGTGTCCTGAGAGAGGAATTCTCTCCGTGTCCTGAGAGGGGAGTTCTCCCCGTGTCCTGAAAGGGGAGATCTCCCCGTGTCCTGAGAGGGGAGTACTCTCCTTGTCCTGAGACGGGAGTTCTCCCCGTGTCCTGAGAGGGAAGATCTCCCCGTGTCCTGAGAGGGGAGTTCTGCCCGTGTCCTGTGAGGAGAGTTCTCCCCGTGTCCTGAGAGGGGAGTTCTCACCGTGTCCTGAGAGGGGAGTTCTCCCCGTGTCCTGAGAGGGGAGTTCTCCCCGGTGTCCTGAGAGGGGAGTTCTGCCCGGTGTCCTGAGAGGGGAGTTCTGCCCGTGTCCTGAGATGAGAGTTCTCCCCGTGTCCTGAGAGAGGAGTTCTCCCCGTGTACTGAGAGGGGAGTTCTCCCCGTTTCCTGAGAGGGGATTTCTCCCCGTGTCCAGAGAGGGGAGTTCTCCCCGTGTCCTGAGAGTGGAGTTCTCCCCGATGTCCTGAGAGGGGAATTCTCCCCGGTGTCCTGAGAGGGGAGTTCTCCCCTTGTCCTTGAGAGGGGACTTCTCCCCGTGTCCTGAGAGGGGAGTTCTCCCCGTGTCCTGAGAGGGGAGTTCTCCGCCTGTACTGAGAGGGGAGTTCTCCCCGTGTCCTGAGAGGGGAGTTCTCCCCGTGTCCTGAGAGGGGAGTTCTCCCCGTGTCCTGAGAAGGGAGTTCTCCCCGTGTCCTGAGAGGGGAGTTCTCCCCGTGTCCTGAGAGGGGAGCTCTCCACGTGTCCTGAGAGGGGAGTGCTCCTTTTGTCCTGAGAGGGGCGTTCTCCCCGTGACCTGAGAGCGGAGTTCTCGCCGTGTCCTGAGAGGAGAGTTCTCCCCGTCTCCTGAGAGGGGAGTTCTCCCCTTCTCCTGAGAGGGGAGATCTCCCCATGGTTTCCTGAGAGTGGAGTTCCCCCAGTGTCCTGAGAGGGGTGTTCTCCCAGTGTCCTGAGAGGGGAGTACTCCCCCGTTTCCTGAGAGGGGAGTACTCCCCGTCTCCTGAGAGGGGAGTTCACCCCGTGTCCTGAGAGGGGAGTTCTCCCCGGTGACCTGAGAGGGGAGTTCTCCCCGTGTCCTGAGAGTGGAGTTCTCCCCGTGTCCTGAGAGGGGAGTTATCCCCCTGTCCTGTGAAGGGATTTCTCCGCCGTGTCCTGAGAGTGGAGTTCTCCCCCGTGTCCTGAGAGGAGAGTTCTCCCTGTGTCCTGAGAGGGGAGTTCTCCCCCTGTCCTGAGAGAGGAGTTCTCCCCCATGTCCTGAGAGGGGAGTTCTCCCCGTGTCCTGAGAGGGGAGTTCTCCCCGTGCCATGAGAGGTGAGTTCTCCCCTGTCCTGAGAGGGGAGTTCTCCCCGTGACCTGAGAGTGGAGTTCTCGCCGTGTCCTGAGAGGAGAGTTCTCCCCGTCTCCTGAGAGGGGAGTTCTCCCCTTCTCCTGAGAGGGGAGATCTCCCCATGGTTTCCAGAGGGTGGAGTTCTCCCGGTCTCCTGAGAGGGGAGTTCTCCCCGTGTCCTGAGAGGGGAGTTCTTCCCCGTTTCCTGAGAGGGGAGTTCTCCCCGTGTCCTGAGAGGGGTGTTCACCCTGTGTCCTGAGAGGGGAGTTCTCCCCGGTGACCTGAGAGGGGAGTTCGCCCCGTGTCCTGAGAGGGGAGTTCTCCCCGTGTCCTGAGAGGGGAGTTATCCCCCTGTCCTGAGAGGGGGCTTCTCCGCCGTGTCCTGAGAGTGGAGTTCTCCCCCGTGTCCTGAGAGGGGAGTTCTCCCCGTGTCCTGAGAGGGGAGTTCTCCCCCTGTCCTGAGATAGGAGTTCTCCCACGTGTCCTGAGAGGGGAGTTCTCCCCGTGTCCTGAGAGGGGAGTTCTCCCCCTTCTCCTGAGAGGGGATTTCTCCCCGTGTCCTGAGAGAGGAATTCTCTCCGTGTCCTGAGAGGGGAGTTCTCCCCGTGTCCTGAAAGGGGAGATCTCCCCGTGTCCTGAGAGGGGAGTACTCTCCTTGTCCTGAGACGGGAGTTCTCCCCGTGTCCTGAGAGGGAAGATCTCCCCGTGTCCTGAGAGGGGAGTTCTGCCCGTGTCCTGTGAGGGGAGTTCTCCCCGTGTCCTGAGAGGGGAGTTCTCACCGTGTCCTGAGAGGGGAGTTCTCCCCGTGTCCTGAGAGGGGAGTTCTCCCCGGTGTCCTGAGAGGGGAGTTCTGCCCGGTGTCCTGAGAGGGGAGTTCTGCCCGTGTCCTGAGATGAGAGTTCTCCCCGTGTCCTGAGAGGGGATTTCTCCCCCTGTCCTGAGAGAGGAGTTCTCCCCGTGTACTGAGAGGGGAGTTCTCCCCGTTTCCTGAGAGGGGATTTCTCCCCGTGTCCAGAGAGGGGAGTTCTCCCCGTGTCCCGAGAGTGGAGTTCTCCCCGATGTCCTGAGAGGGGAATTCTCCCCGGTGTCCTGAGAGGGGAGTTCTCCCCGTGTCCTGAGAGGTGAGTTCTCCCCCGTGTCCTGAGAGGGGAGTTCTCCCCCGTGTCCTGAGAGAGGAGTTCTCCCCGTGTCCTGAGAGGGGATTTCTCCCTGTGTCCTGAAAGGGGAGTTCTCCCCTGTCCTGAGAGGGGAGTTCTCCCCGTGTCCTGAGAGGGGAGTTCTTCCATTGTCCTGAGAGGGGAGTTCTCCCCGTGTCCTGAGAGGGGAGTTCTCCCCGGTGTCCTGAGAGGGGAGTACTCCCCGGTGTCCTGAGAGGGGAGTTCTCCCCGTGTCCTGAGAGGGGAGTTCCGATGTGTCCTGAGAGGGGAGTTCTCCCCGTGTCCTGAGAGAGGAGTTCTCCCCGTGTCCTGAGAGGGGAGTTCTCCCCGTGTCCTGAGAGGGGAGTTCTCCCCGTGTCCTGAGAGGTGAGTTCTCCCCTTGTCCTGAGAGGGGAGTTCCCCCGTGTCCTGAGAGGGGAGTTCTCCCCGTGTCCTGAGAGGGGAGATCTCCCCGTGTGCTGTGAGGGGAGTTCGCCCCGTGTCCTGAGAGGTGAGTTCTCCCCATGTCCGTAGAGGGGAGTTATCACCGTGTCCTGAGAGGGGAGTTATCCCCGGTGTCCTGAGAGGGGAATTCTGCCCGTGTCCTGAGAGGGGAGTTCTCCCCGTGTCCTGAGAGGGGAGTACTCCCCTTGTCCTTGAGAGGGGAGTTCTCCCCGTGTCCTGAGAGGGGAGTTCTCCCCGTGTCCTGAGAGGGGAGTTCTCCGCCTGTCCTGAGAGGGGAGTTCTCCCCGTGTCCTGAGAGGGGAGTTCTCCCCGTGTCCTGAGAGGGGAGTTCTCCCCGTGTCCTGAGAGGGGAGATCTCCCCGTGTCCTTAGAGGGGAGTTCTCCTCGTGTCCTGAGATGGGAGATCTCCCCATGGTTTCCTGAGAGTGGAGTTCTCCCAGTGTCCTGAGAGGGGAATTCTCCCCCGTTTCCTGAGAGGGGAGTTCTCCCCGTGTCCTGAGAGGGGAGTTCACCCCGTGTCCTGAGAGGGGAGTTCTCCCTGGTGACCTGAGAGGGGAGTTCTCCCCATGTCCTGAGAGGGGAGTTCACCCCGTTTCCTGAGAGGGGAGTTATCCACCTGTCCTGAGAGGGGATTTCTCCGCCGTGTCCTGAGAGTGGAGTTCTCCCCCGTGTCCTGAGATGGGAGTTCTCCCTGTGTCCTGTGAGGGGAGTTCTCCCCCTGTCCTGAGAGAGGAGTTCTCCCCCGTGTCCTGAGAGGGGAGTTCTCCCCGTGTCCTGAGAGGGGAGTTCTCCCCGTGCCCTGAGAGGGGAGTTCTCATCGTGTCCTGAGAGGGGAGTTCTCCGCGTGTCCTGAAATGGGAGTTCTCCCAGTGTCCTGAGAGAGGAGTTCTCCCCCATTTCCTGAGAGGGGAGTTCTCCACCGTGTCCTGAAAGGGGAGTTCTCCCCGTGTCCTGAGAGAGGAAATCTCCCCGTGTCCTGAGAGGGGTGTTCACCCCGTATCCTAAGAGGGGAGTTCTCCCCGTGTCCTGAGAGGGGAGTCCTCCCCGTGTCCTGAGAGAGGAGAACTCTCCTTGTCCTGAGAGGGGAGTTCTCCCCGTGTCCTGAGAGGGAAGTTCTCCCCGTATCCTGAGAGGGGAGTTCTCCCCGTGTCCTGAGAGGGGAGTTCTCCCCATGTCCTGAGAGGGGTGTTCTCCCCGGTGTCCTGAGAGGGGAGTTCTCCCCGGTGTCCTGAGAGGGGAGTTCTGCCCATGTCCTGAGAGGGGAGTTCTCCCCGTCTCCTGAGAGGGGAGTTCTCCCCTTGTCCTGAGAGTGGAGTTCTCCCCGTGTCCTGAGAGGGGAGTTCTCCTAGTGTCCTGAGAGGGGAGTTCTCCCCCGTTTCCTGAGAGGGGAGTTCTCCCCATGTCCTGAGAGGGGAGTTCTCCCCGTGTCCTGAGAGGGGAGTTATCCCCCTGTCCTGAAAGGGGATTTCTCCGCCGTGTCCTGAGAGTGGAGTTCTCCCCTGTGTCCTGAGATGGGACTTCTCCCTGTGTCCTGAGAGGGGAGTTCTTCCCCCTGTCCTGAGAGAGGAGTTCTCCCCCGTGTCCTGAGAGGGGAGATCTCCCCGTGTCCTGAGAGGGGAGTTCTCCCCGTGTCCTGAGAGGGGAGTTCTCATCGTGTCCTGAGAGGGGAGTTCTCCGCGTGTCCTGAGATGGTAGTTCTCCCAGTGTCCTGAGAGGGGAGTTCTCCCCCATGCCCTGAGAGGGGAGTTCTCCCCCGTGTCCTGAAAGGGGAGTTCTCCCCGTGTCCTGAGAGAGGAATTCTCCCCGTGTCCTGAGAGGGGAGTTCGCCCCGTATCCTAAGAGGGGAGTTCTCCCCGTGTCCTGAGAGGGGAGTTCTCCCCGTGTCCTGAGAGAGGAGTACTCTCCTTGTCCTGAGAGGGGAGTTCTCCCCGTGTCCTGAGAGGGAAGTTCTCCCCGTGTCCTGAGAGGGGAGTTCTCCCCGTGTCCTGTGAGCGGAGTTCTCCCCGTGTCCTGAGAGGGGAGTTCTCCCCGTGTCCTGAGAGGGGAGTTCTCCCCGTGTCCTGAGAGGGGAGTTCTCCCCGGTGTCCTGAGAGGGGAGTTCTCCCCGGTGTCCTGAGAGGGGAGTTCTGCCCATGTCCTGAGAGGGGAGTTCTCCCCGTCTCCTGAGAGGGGAGTTCTCCCCTGTCCTGAGAGGGGAGTTCTACCCGTCTCCTGAGAGGGGAGTTCTCCCCGTGTCCTGAGAGGGGAGTTCTCCCCGGTGTCCTGAGAGGGGAGTTCTCCCCGGTGTCCTGAGAGGGGAGTTCTCCCCGTGTCCTGAGAGGGGAGTTCTCCCCCATGTCCTAAGAGGGGAGTTCTCCCCCGTGTCCTGAGAGGGGAGTTCTCCCCCGTGTCCTGAGAGGTGAGTTCTCCCCGTGTCCTGAGAGAGGAATTCTCCCCGTGTCCTGAGAGCGGAGATCTCCCCGTGTCCTGAGAGGGGAGTACTCTCCTTGTCCTGAGACGGGAGTTCTCCCCGTGTCCTGAGAGGGAAGTTCTCCCCGTGTCCTGAGAGGGGAGTTCTCCCCGTGTCCTGTAAGGGGAGTTCTCCCCATGTTCTGAGAGGTGAGTTCTGCCCGGTGTCGTGAGAGGGGAGTTCTGCCCGTGTCCTGAGAGGGGAGTTCTCCCCGTGTCCTGAGAGGGGAGTTCTCCCCTTGTCCTGAGAGAGGAGTTCTCCCCGTGTCCTGAGTGGGGAGTTCTCCCCGTTTCCTGAGAGGGGAGTTCTCCCCGTGTCCAGAGAGGGGAGTTCTCCCCGTGCCCTGAGAGCGGAGTTCTCCCCTGTGTCCTGAGAGGGGAATTCTCCCCGGTGTCCTGAGAGGGGAGATCTCCCCGTGTCCTGAGAGGTGAGTTCTCCTCCGTGTCCTGAGAGGGGAGTTCTCCCCCGTGTCCTGAGAGAGGAGTTCTCCCCGTGTCCTGAGAGGGGATTGCTGCTGTGTCCTGAGAGGGGAGTTCACCCCTGTCCTGAGAGGGGAGTTCTCCCCGTGTCCTGAGAGGGGAGTTCTTCCCGTATCCTGAGAGGGGAGTTCTACCCGTGTCCTGAGAGGGGAGTTCTCCCCGGTGTCCTGAGAGGGGATTACTCACCGATGTCCTGAGAGGGGAGTTCCCCCGTGTCGTGAGAGGGGAGTTCTCCCAGTGTCCTGAGAGAGGTGTTCTCCCCGTGTCCTGAGAGGAGAGTTCTCCCCGTGTCCTGAGAGGGGAGTTCTCCCCGTGCCATGAGAGGGGAGTTCTCCCCTTGTCCTGAGAGGGGGGTTCCCCCGTGTCCTGAGAGGGGAGTTCTCCCCGTGTCCTGAGAGGGGAGTTCTCCCCGTGTACTGTGAGGGGAGTTCGCCCCGTGTCCTGAGAGGGTAGTTCTCCCCGTGTCCGTAGAGTGGATTTATCCCCGTGTCCTGAGAGGGGAGTTCTCCCCGTGTCCTGAGAGGGGAGTTCTCCCCGTGTCCTGAGAGGGGAGTTCTCCCCGGTGTACTGAGAGGGGAGTTCTCCCCGGTGTCCTGAGAGGGGAGTTCTGCCCATGTCCTGAGAGGGGAGTTCTCCCCGTCTCCTGAGAGTGGAGGTCTCCCCTTGTCCTGAGAGAGGAGTTCTCCCCGTGTTCTGAGAGGGGAGTTCTCCCCGTGTCCTGAGAGGGGAGTTCTCCCCGTGTCCTGAGAGGGGAGTTCCCCCCGGTGTCCTGAGAGGGGAGTTCTCCCCGGTGTCCTGAGAGGGGAGTTCTCCCCGTGTCCTGAGAGGGGAGTTCTCCCCCATGTCCTGAGAGGGGAGTTCTCCCCCGTGTCCTGAGAGGGGAGTTCTCCCCCGTGTCCTGAGAGGGGAGTTCTCCCCGTGTCCTGAGAGAGGAATGCTCCCCGTGTCCTGAGAGGGGAGTTCTCCCCGTGTCCTGAGAGGGGAGATCTCCCCGTGTCCTGAGAGGGGAGTACTCTCCTTGTCCTGAGACGGGAGTTCTCCCCGTGTCCTGAGAGGGAAGTTCTCCCCGTGTCCTGAGAGGGGAGTTCTCCCCGTGTCCTGTAAGGGGAGTTCTCCCCGTGTCCTGAGAGGGGAATTCTCCCCGTGTCCTGAGAGGGGAGTTCTCCCCGTGTCCTGAGAGGGGAGTTCTCCCCTGTGTCCTGAGAGGTGAGTTCTGCCCGGTGTCCTGAGAGGGGAGTTCTGCCCGTGTCCTGAGAGGGGAGTTCTCCCCGTGTCCTGAGAGGGGAGTTCTCCCCTTGTCCTGAGAGAGGAGTTCTCCCCGTGTCCTGAGAGGGGGGTTCTCCCCATTTCCTGAGAGGGGATTTCTCCCCGTGTGCAGAGAGGGGAGTTCTCCCCGTGTCCTGAGAGCGGAGTTCTCCCCTGTGTCCTGAGAGGGGAATTCTCCCCGGTGTCCTGAGAGGGGAGTTCTCCCCGTGTCCTGAGAGGTGAGCTTTCCCCCGTGTCCTGAGAGGGGAGTTCTCCCCCGTGTCCTGAGAGGGGATTGCTCCCTGTGTCCTGAGAGGGGTTATCTCCCCTATCCTGAGAGGGGAGTTCTCCCCGTGTCCTGAGAGGGGAGCTCTTCCCGTGTCCTGAGAGGGGAGTTCTCCCCGTTTCCTGAGAGGGGAGTTCTCCCCGTTGTCCTAAGAGGGGAGTACTCACCGGTGTCCTGAGAGGGGAGTTCTCCCCGTGTCCTGAGAGGGGGGTTCCCCCGTGTCCTGAGAGGGGAGTTCTCCCCGTGTCCTGAGAGAGGAGTTCTCCCCGTGTCCTGAGAGGGGAGCTCTCCCCGTGTCCTGAGAGGGGAGTTCTCCCCATGCCATGAGAGGGCAGTTCTCCCCTTGTCCTGAGAGGGGAGTTCCCCCGTGTCCTGAGAGGGGAGTTCTCCCCGTGTCCTGAGAGGGGAGTTCTCCCCGTGTACTGTGAGGGGAGTTATCCCGGTGTCCTGAGAGGGGAGTTCTCCCCGGTGTCCTGAGAGGGGAGTTCTGCCCATGTCCTGAGAGGGGAGTTCTCCCCGTGTCCTGAGAGGGGAGTTCTCCCCTTGTCCTTGAGAGGGGACTTCTCCCCGTGTCCTGAGAGGGGAGTTCTCCCCGTGTCCTGAGAGGGGAGTTCTCCACCTGTACTGAGAGGGGAGTTCTCCCCGTGTCCTGAGAGGGGAGTTCTCCCCGGTGTTCTGAGAGGTGAGTTCTGCCCGGTGTCCTGAGAGGGGAGTTCTGCCCGTGTCCTGAGAGGGGAGTTCTCCCCGTGTCCTGAGAGGGGAGTTCTCCCCTTGTCCTGAGAGAGGAGTTCTCCCCGTGTCCTGAGAGGGGAGTTCTCCCCGTTTCCTGAGAGGGGATTTCTCCCCGTGTCCAGAGAGGGGAGTTCTCCCCGTGTCCTGAGAGCGGAGTTCTCCCCTGTGTCCTGAGAGGGGAATTCTCCCCGGTGTCCTGAGAGGGGAGTTCTCCCCGTGTCCTGAGAGGTGAGTTCTCCCCCGTGTCCTGAGAGGGGAGTTCTCCCCCGTGTCCTGAGAGAGGAGTTCTCCCCGTGTCCTGAGAGGGGATTGCTCCCTGTGTCCTGAGAGGGGAGTTCTCCCCTATCCTGAGAGGGGAGTTCTCCCCGTGTCCTGAGAGGGGAGCTCTTCCCGTGTCCTGAGAGGGGAGTTCTCCCCGTGTCCTGAGAGGGGAGTTCTCCCCGGTGTCCTGAGAGGGGAGTACTCACCGGTGTCCTGAGAGGGGAGTACTCCCCGTGACCTGAGAGGGGGGATCCCCCGTGTCCTGAGAGGGGAGTTCTCCCCGTGTCCTGAGAGAGGAGTTCTCCCCGTGTCCTGAGAGGGGAGTTCTCCCCGTGTCCTGAGAGGGGAGTTCTCCCCGTGCCATGAGAGGGGAGTTCTACCCTTGTCCTGAGAGGGGAGTTCTCCCCGGTGTCCTGAGAGGTGAGTTCTGCCCGGTGTCCTGAGAGGGGAGTTCTGCCCGTGTCCTGAGAGCGGAGTTCTCCCCGTGTCCTGAGAGGGGAGTTCTCCCCTTGTCCTGAGAGAGGAGTTCTCCCCGTGTCCTGAGAGGGGAGTTCTTCCCATTTCCTGAGAGGGGATTTCTCCCCGTGTGCAGAGAGGGGAGTTCTCCCCGTGTCCTGAGAGCGGAGTTCTCCCCTGTGTCCTGAGAGGGGAATTCTCCCCGGTGTCCTGAGAGGGGAGTTCTCCCCGTGTCCTGAGAGGTGAGCTCTCCCCCGTGTCCTGAGAGGGGAGTTCTCCCCCGTGTCCTGAGAGGGGATTGCTCCCTGTGTCCTGAGAGGGGTGTTCTCCCCTATCCTGAGCGGGGAGTTCTCCCCGTGTCCTGAGAGGGGAGCTCTTCCCGTGTCCTGAGAGGGGAGTTCTCCGCGTGTCCTGAGAGGGGAGTTCTCCCCGTTGTCCTGAGAGGGGAGTACTCACCGGTGTCCTGAGAGGGGAGTTCTCCCCGTGACTTGAGAGGGGGGTTCCCCCGTGTCCTGAGAGGGGAGTTCTCCCCGTGTCCTGAGAGAGGAGTTCTCCCCGTGTCCTGAGAGGGGAGCTCTCCCCGTGTCCTGAGAGGGGAGTTCTCCCCATGCCATGAGAGGGGAGTTCGCCCCTTGTCCTGAGAGGGGAGTTCCCCCGTGTCCTGAGAGGGGAGTTCTCCCCGTGTCCTGAGAGGGGAGTTCTCCCCGTGTACTGTGAGGGGAGTTATCCCCGTGTCCTGAGAGGGGAGTTCTCCCCGGTGTCCTGAGAGGGGAGTTCTGCCCATGTCCTGAGAGGGGAGTTCTCCCCGTGTCCTGAGAGGGGAGTTCTCCCCTTGTCCTTGAGAGGGGACTTCTCCCCGTGTCCTGAGAGGGGAGTTCTCCCCGTGTCCTGAGAGGGGAGTTCTCCACCTGTACTGAGAGGGGAGTTCTCCCCGTGTCCTGAGAGGGGAGTTCTCCCCGGTGTCCTGAGAGGTGAGTTCTGCCCGTGTCCTGAGAGGGGAGTTCTCCCCGTGTCCTGAGAGGGGAGTTCTCCCCTTGTCCTGAGAGAGGAGTTCTCCCCGTGTCCTGAGAGGGGAGTTCTCCCCGTTTCCTGAGAGGGGATTTCTCCCCGTGTCCAGAGAGGGGAGTTCTCCCCGTGTCCTGAGAGCGGAGTTCTCCCCTGTGTCCTGAGAGGGGAATTCTCCCCGGTGTCCTGAGAGGGGAGTTCTCCCCGTGTCCTGAGAGGTGAGTTCTCCCCCGTGTCCTGAGAGGGGAGTTCTCCCCCGTGTCCTGAGAGAGGAGTTCTCCCCGTGTCCTGAGAGGGGATTGCTCCCTGTGTCCTGAGAGGGGAGTTCTCCCCTATCCTGAGAGGGGAGTTCTCCCCGTGTCCTGAGAGGGGAGCTCTTCCCGTGTCCTGAGAGGGGAGTTCTCCCCGTGTCCTGAGAGGGGAGTTCTCCCCGGTGTCCTGAGAGGGGAGTACTCACCGGTGTCCTGAGAGGGGAGTACTCCCCGTGACCTGAGAGGGGGGTTCCCCCGTGTCCTGAGAGGGGAGTTCTCCCCGTGTCCTGAGAGAGGAGTTCTCCCCGTGTCCTGAGAGGGGAGTTCTCCTCGTGTCCTGAGAGGGGAGTTCTCCCCGTGCCATGAGAGGGGAGTTCTACCCTTGTCCTGAGAGGGGACTTCCCCCGTGTCCTGAGAGGGGAGTTCTCCCCGTGTCCTGAGAGGGGAGTTCTCCCCGTGTACTGTGAGGGGAGTTCGCCCCGTGTCCTGTGAGGGGAGTTCTCCCCGTGTCCGTAGAGGGGAGTTATCCCCGTGTCCTGAGAGGGGAGTTGTCCCCGGTGTCCTGAGAGGGGAGTTCTGCCCGTGTCCTGAGAGGGGAGTTCTCCCCGTGTCCTGAGAGGGGAGTTCTCCCCTTGTCCTTGAGAGGGGACTTCTCCCCGTGTCCTGAGAGGGGAGTTCTCCCCGTGTCCTGAGAGGGGAGTTCTCCGCCTGTACTGAGAGGGGAGTTCTCCCAGTGTCCTGAGAGGGGAGTTCTCCCCGTGTCCTGAGAGGGGAGTTCTCCCCGTGTCCTGAGAGGGGAGTTCTCCCCGTGACCTGAGAGCGGAGTTCTCGCCGTGTCCTGAGAGGAGAGTTCTCCCCGTCTCCTGAGAGGGGAGTTCTCCCCTTCTCCTGAGAGGGGAGATCTCCCCATGGTTTCCTGAGAGTGGAGTTCCCCCGGTGTCCTGAGAGGGGTGTTCTCCCAGTGTCCTGAGAGGGGAGTACTCCCCCATTTCCTGAGAGGGGAGTTCTCCCCGTCTCCTGAGAGGGGAGTTCACCCCGTGTCCTGAGAGGGGAGTTCTCCCCGGTGACCTGAGAGGGGAGTTCTCCCCGTGTCCTGAGAGTGGAGTTCTCCCCGTGTCCTGAGAGGGGAGTTATCCCCCTGTCCTGTGAAGGGATTTCTCCGCCGTGTCCTGAGAGTGGAGTTCTCCCCCGTGTCCTGAGAGGGGAGTTCTCCCTGTGTCCTGAGAGGGGAGTTCTCCCCCTGTCCTGAGAGAGGAGTTCTCCCCCGTGTCCTGAGAGGGGAGTTCTCCCCGTGTCCTGAGAGGGGAGTTCTCCCCGTGCCAAGAGAGGTGAGTTCTCCCCCTGTCCTGAGAGGGGAGTTCTCCCCGTGACCTGAGAGTGGAGTTCTCGCCGTGTCCTGAGAGGAGAGTTCTCCCCGTCTCCTGAGAGGGGAGTTCTCCCCTTCTCCTGAGAGGGGAGATCTCCCCATGGTTTCCGAAGGATGGAGTTCTCCCGGTCTCCTGAGAGGGGAGTTCTCCCCGTGTCCTGAGAGGTGAGTTCTTCCCCGTTTCCTGAGAGGGGAGTTCTCCCCGTGTCCTGAGAGGGGAGTTCACCCTGTGTCCTGAGAGGGGAGTTCACCCCGGTGACCTGAGAGGGGAGTTCTCCCCGTGTCCTGAGAGGGGAGTTCTCCCCGTGTCCTGAGAGGGGAGTTATCCCCCTGTCCTGAGAGGGGGTTTCTCCGCCGTGTCCTGAGAGTGGAGTTCTCCCCCGTGTCCTGAGAGGGGAGTTCTCCCCGTGTCCTGAGAGGGTAGTTCTCCCCCTGTCCTGAGATAGGAGTTCTCCCACGTGTCCTGAGAGGGGAGTTCTCCCCGTGTCCTGAGAGGGGAGTTCTCCCCGTGTCCTGAGAGGGGAGTTCTCCCCGTGTCCTGAGAGGGGAGTTCTCCACGTGTCTTGAGAGGGGAGTTCTCATCATTTCCTGAGAGGGGAGTTCTCCGCGTGTCCTGAGATGGGAGTTCTCCCAGTGTCCTGAGAGGGGAGTTCTCCCCCATGTCCTGAGAGGGGAGTTCTCCCCCGTCTCCTGAGAGGGGATTTCTCCCCGTGTCCTGAGAGAGGAATTCTCTCCGTGTCCTGAGAGGGGAGTTCTCCCCGTGTCCTGAAAAGGGAGATCTCCCCGTGTCCTGAGAGGGGAGTACTCTCCTTGTCCTGAGACGGGAGTTCTCCCCGTGTCCTGAGAGGGAAGATCTCCCCGTGTCCTGAGAGGGGAGTTCTGCCCGTGTCCTGTGAGGGGAGTTCTCCCCGTGTCCTGAGAGGGGAGTTCTCCCCGTGTCCTGAGAGGGGAGTTCTCCCCGTGTCCTGAGAGGGGAGTTCTCCCCGGTGTCCTGAGAGAGGAGTTCTGCCCGGTGTCCTGAGAGGGGAGTTCTGCCCGTGTCCTGAGATGGGAGTTCTCCCCGTGTCCTGAGAGGGGATTTCTCCCCTTGTCCTGAGAGAGGAGTTCTCCCCGTGTACTGAGAGGGGAGTTCTCCCCGTTTCCATGTGAGGGGATTTCTCCCCGTGTCCAGAGAGGGAAGTTCTCCCCGTGTCCTGACAGTGGAGTTCTCCCCGATGTCCTGAGAGGGGAATTCTCCCCGGTGTCCTGAGAGGGGAGTTCTCCCCGTGTCCTGAGAGGTGAGTTCTCCCCCGTGTCCTGAGAGGGGAGTTCTCCCCCGTGTCCTGAGAGAGGAGTTCTCCCCGTGTCCTGAGAGGGGATTTCTCCCTGTGTCCTGAAAGGGGAGTTCTCCCCTGTCCTGAGAGGGGAGTTCTCCCCGTGTCCTGAGAGGGGAGTTCTTCCATTGTCCTGAGAGGGGAGTTCTCCCCGTGTCCTGAGAGGGGAGTTCTCCCCGGTGTCCTGAGAGGGGAGTACTCCCCGGTGTCCTTGAGAGGGGAGTTCTCCCCGTGTCCTGAGAGGGGAGTTCCGCCGTGTCCTGAGAGGGGAGTTCTCCCCGTGTCCTGAGAGAGGAGTTCTCCCCGTGTCCTGAGAGGGGAGTTCTCCCCGTGTCCTGAGAGGGGAGTTCTCCCCGTGTCCTGAGAGGGGAGTTCTCCCCTTGTCCTTGAGAGGGGACTTCTCCCCGTGTCCTGAGAGGGGAGTTCTCCCCGTGTCCTGAGAGGGGAGTTCTCCACCTGTACTGAGAGGGGAGTTCTCCCCGTGTCCTGAGAGGGGAGTTCTCCCCGTGTCCTGAGAGGGGAGTTCTCCCCGTGTCCTGAGAAGGGAGTTCTCCCCGTGTCCTGAGAGGGGAGTTCTCCCCGTGTCCTGACAGGGGAGTTCGCCCCGTGTCCTGAGAGGGGAGTTCTCCCCGTGTCCTGAGAGGGAAGTTCTCCCCGTGTCCTGAGAGGGGAGTTCTCCCCGTATCCTGTGAGGGGAGTTCTCCCCGTGTCGTGAGAGGGGAGTTCTCTCCATGTCCTGAGAGGGGAGTTCTCCCCGTGTCCTGAGAGGGAGTTCTCCCCGGTGTCCTGAGAGGGGAGTTCTCCCCGGTGTCCTGCGAGGGGAGTTCTGCCCATGTCCTGAGAGGGGAGTTCTCCCCGTCTCCTGAGAGGGGAGTTCTCCCCGTGTCCTGAGAGAGGAGTTCTCCCCGTGTCCTGAGAGGGGAGTTCTCCCCGTGTCCTGAGAGGGGAGTTCTCCCGGTGTCCTGAGAGGGGAGTCCTCCCCCATGTCCTGAGAGGGGAGTTCTCCCCCGTGTCCTGAAAGGGGTATTCTCCCCGTGTCCTGAGAGGGGAGTTCTCCCCGTGTTCTGAGAGGGGAGTTCTCCCCTTGTCCTGAGAGGGAAGTACTCTCCTTGTCCTGGGACAGGAGTTCTCCCCGTGTCCTGAGAGGGAAGTTCTCCCCGTGTCCTGAGAGGGGAGTTCTCCCCGTGTCCTGTAAGGGGAGTTCTCCCCGTTTCCTGAGAGGGGAGTTCTCCCCGTGTCCTGAGAGGGGAGTTCTCCCCGTGTCCTGAGAGGGGAGTTCTCCCCGGTGTCCTGAGAGGTGAGTTCTGCCCGGTGTCCTGAGAGGGGAGTTCTGCCCATGTCCTGAGAGGGGAGTTCTCCCCGTGTCCTGAGAGGGGAGTTCTCCCCTTGTCCTGAGAGGGGAGTACTCTCCTTGTCCTGAGACGGGAGTTCTCCCCGTGTCCTGAGAGGGAAGTTCTCCCCGTGTCCTGACAGGGGAGTTCCCCCGTTTCCTGAGAGGGGAGTTCTCCCCATGTCCAGAGAGGGGAGTTCTCCCCGTGTCCTGAGAGCGGAGTTCTCCCCGGTGTCCTGGGAGGGGAAATCTCCCCGGTGTCCTGAGAGGGGAGTTCTCCCCGTGTCCTGAGAGGTGAGTTCTCCCCCGTGTCCTGAGAGGGGAGTTCTCCCCCGTGTCCTGAGAGAGGAGTTCTCCCCGTGTCCTGAGAGGGGATTGCTCCCCTGTCCTGAGAGGGGAGTTCTCCCCGTGTCCTGAGAGGGGAGTTCTTCCCGTGTCCTGAGAGGGGAGTTCTCCCCGTGTCCTGAGAGGGGAGTTCTCCCCGGTGTCCTGAGAGGGGAGTCCTCACCGGTGTCCTGAGAGGGGAGTTCTCCCCGTGTCCTGAGGGGGGAGTTCCCCCGTGTCCTGAGAGGGGACTTCTCCCCGTGTCCTGAGAGAGGAGTTCTCCCCGTGTCCTGAGAGGGGCGTTCTCCCCGTGCCCTGAGAGGGGAGTTCTCCCCATGCCATGAGAGGGGAGTTCTCCCCTTGTCCTGAGAGGGGAGTTCCCCCGTGTCCTGAGAGAGGAGTTCCCCCCGTGTCCTGAAAGGGGAGTTCTCCCCGTGTACTGTGAGGGGAGTTCGCCCCGTATCCTGAGAGGGGAGTTCTCCCCGTGTCCGTAGAGGGGAGTTATCTCCGTGTCCTGAGAGGGGAATTCTCCCCGGTATCCTGAGAGGGGAGTTCTGCCCGTGTCCTGAGAGGGGAGTTCTCCCCGTGTCCTGAGAGGGGAGTTCTGCCCGTGTCCTGAGAGTGGAGTTCTCCCCGTGTCATGAGAGGGGTGTTCTCCCCGCGTCCTGAGAGGGGAGTTCTCCCCGTGTCCTGAGAGGGGAGTTCTCCCCGTGTCCTGAGAGGGGAGTTCTCCCCTTGTCCTGAGAGGGGAGTTCTCCCCGTGTCCTGAGAGGGGAGTTCTCCCCGTGTCCAGAGAGGGTAGTTCTCCCTGTGTCCTGAGAGGGAAGTTCTCCCCGTGTCCTGAGAGGGGAGTTCTCCCCGTGTCCTGAGAGGGGAGTTCTCCCCTTCTCCTGAGAGGGGAGTTCTCCCCCGTGTCCTGAGAGGGGAGTTCTCCGCGTGTCCTGAGAGGGGAGTTCTCCCCGTGTCCTGAGAGTGGAGTTCTCCCCGTGTTCTGAGAGGGGAGTTCTCCCCTTCTCCTGAGAGGGGAGTTCTCCCCCGTGCCCTGAGAGGGGAGTTCTCCGCCTGTCCTGAGAGGGGAGTTCTCCCCGTGTCCTGAGAGTGGAGTTCTCCCCGTGCCCTGAGAGGGGAGTTCGCCCCGTGTCCTGAGAGGGGAGTTCTCCCCGTCTCCTGAGAGGGGAGTTCTCCCCCATGTCCTGAGGGGGGAGTTCTCCGCGTGTCCTGAGAGGGGAGTTCTCCGCGTGTCCTGAGATGGGAGTTCTCCCAGTGTCCTGAAAGGGGAGTTCTCCCCCGTGTCCTGAGAGAGGAGTTCTCCCCGTGTCCTGAGAGGGGAGTTCTCCCCGTGTCCTGAGAGGGGAGTTCTCCCCCGTGTCCTGAGAAGGGAGTTCTCCCCGTGTCCTGAGAGGTGAGTTCTCCCCCGTGTCCTGAGAGGGCAGTTCTCCCCCGTGTCCTGAGAGGGGAGTTCTCCCCGTGTCCTGAGAGGGGAGTTCTCACCGTGTCCTGAGAAAGGAGTTCTCCCCGTGTCCTTAGAGGGGAGTTCTCCCCATGTCCTGAGAGGGGAGTTCTCCCCGTGTCCTGAAAGGGGAGTTCTCCCCGGTGTCCTGAGAGGGGAGTTCTGCCCGTGTCCTGAGAGGGGAGTTCTCCCCGTGTCCTGAGAGGGGAGTTCTCCCCTTGTCCTTGAGAGGGGACTTCTCCCCGTGTCCTGAGAGGGGAGTTCTCCCCGTGTCCTGAGTGGGGAGTTCTCCACCTGTACTGAGAGGGGAGTTCTCCCCGTGTCCTGAGAGGTGAGTTCTCCCCGTGTCCTTAGAGGGGAGTTCTCCCCGTGTCCTGAGAAGGGAGTTCTCCCCGTGTCCTGAGAGGGGAGTTCTCCCCGTGTCCTGACAGGGGAGTTCGCCCCGTGTCCTGAGAGGGGAGTTCTCCCCGTGTCCTGAGAGGGAAGTTCTCCCCGTGTCCTGAGAGGGGAGTTCTCCCCGTATCCTGTGAGGGGAGTTCTCCCCGTGTCGTGAGAGGGGAGTTCTCTCCATGTCCTGAGAGGGGAGTTCTCCCCGTGTCCTGAGAGGGAGTTCTCCCCGGTGTCCTGAGAGGGGAGTTCTCCCCGGTGTCCTGCGAGGGGAGTTCTGCCCATGTCCTGAGAGGGGAGTTCTCCCCGTCTCCTGAGAGGGGTGTTCTCCCCGTGTCCTGAGAGAGGAGTTCTCCCTGTGTCCTGAGAGGGGAGTTCTCCCCGTGTCCTGAGAGGGGAGTTCTCCCGGTGTCCTGAGAGGGGAGTCCTCCCCCATGTCCTGAGAGAGGAGTTCTCCCCCGTGTCCTGAAAGGGGTATTCTCCCCGTGTCCTGAGAGGGGAGTTCTCCCCGTGTTCTGAGAGGGGAGTTCTCCCCGTGTCCTGAGAGGGAAGTACTCTCCTTGTCCTGGGACAGGAGTTCTCCCCGTGTCCTGAGAGGGAAGTTCTCCCCGTGTCCTGAAAGGGGAGTTCTCCCCGTGTCCTGTAAGGGGAGTTCTCCCCGTTTCCTGAGAGGGGAGTTCTCCCCGTGTCCTGAGAGGGGAGTTCTCCCCGTGTCCTGAGAGGGGAGTTCTCCCCGGTGTCCTGAGAGGTGAGTTCTGGCCGGTGTCCTGAGAGGGGAGTTCTGCCCATGTCCTGAGAGGGGAGTTCTCCCCGTGTCCTGAGAGGGGAGTTCTCCCCTTGTCCTGAGAGGGGAGTACTCTCCTTGTCCTGAGACGGGAGTTCTCCCCGTGTCCTGAGAGGGAAGTTCTCCCCGTGTCCTGACAGGGGAGTTCCCTCGTTTCCTGAGAGGGGAGTTCTCCCCATGTCCAGAGAGGGGAGTTCTCCCCGTGTCCTGAGAGCGGAGTTCTCCCCGGTGTCCTGGGAGGGGAATTCTCCCCGGTGTCCTGAGAGGGGAGTTCTCCCCGTGTCCTGAGAGGTGAGTTCTCCCCCGTGTCCTGAGAGGGGAGTTCTCCCCCGTGTCCTGAGAGAGGACTTCTCCCCGTGTCCTGAGAGGGGATTGCTCCCTGTGTCCTGAGAGGGGAGTTCTCCCCTGTCCTGAGAGGGGAGTTCTCCCCGTGTCCTGAGAGGGGAGTTCTTCCCGTGTCCTGAGAGGGGAGTTCTCCCCGTGTCCTGAGAGGGGAGTTCTCCCCGGTGTCCTGAGAGGGGAGTACTCACCGGTGTCCTGAGAGGGGAGTTCTCCCCGTGTCCTGAGGGGGGAGTTCCCCCGTTTCCTGAGAGGGGACTTCTCCCCGTGTCCTGAGAGAGGAGTTCTCCCCGTGTCCTGAGAGGGGCGTTCTCCCCGTGCCCTGAGAGGGGAGTTCTCCCCGTGCCATGAGAGGGGAGTTCTCCCCTTGTCCTGAGAGGGGAGTTCCCCCGTGTCCTGAGAGAGGAGTTCCCCCCGTGTCCTGAGAGGGGAGTTCTCCCCGTGTACTGTGAGGGGAGTTCGCCCCGTATCCTGAGAGGGGAGTTCTCCCCGTGTCCGTAGAGGGGAGTTATCTCCGTGTCCTGAGAGGGGAGTTCTCCCCGGTGTCCTGAGAGGGGAGTTCTGCCCGTGTCCTGAGAGGGGAGTTCTCCCCGTGTCCTGAGAGGGGAGTTCTCCCCGTGTCCTGAGAGTGGAGTTCTCCCCGTGTCATGAGAGGGGTGTTCTCCCCGCGTCCTGAGAGGGGAGTTCTCCCCGTGTCCTGAGAGGGGAGTTCTCCCCGTGTCCTGAGAGGGGAGTTCTCCCCTTGTCCTGAGAGGGGAGTTCTCCCCGTGTCCTGAGAGGGGAGTTCTCCCCGTGTCCAGAGAGGGGAGTTCTCCCCGTGTCCTGAGAGGGAAGTTCTCCCCGTGTCCTGAGAGGGGAGTTCTCCCCTTCTCCTGAGAGGGGAGTTCTCCCCCATGTCCTGAGAGGGGAGTTCTCCGCGTGTCCTGAGAGGGGAGTTCTCCCCGTGTCCTGAGAGTGGAGTTCTCCCCGTGTCCTGAGAGGGGAGTTCTCCGCGTGTCCTGAGAGGGGAGTTCTCCACGTGTCCTGAGAGTGGACTTCTCCCCGTGTCCTGAGAGGGGAGTTCTGCCCGTGTCCTGAGAGTGGAGTTCTCCCCGTGTCCTGAGAGGGGAGTTCTCCCCTTCTCCTGAGAGGGGAGTTCTCCTCCGTGCCCTGAGAGGGGAGTTCTCCGCATGTCCTGAGAGGGGAGTTCTCCCGTGTCCTGAGAGTGGAGTTCTCCCCGTGTCCTGAGAGGGGAGTTCTCCCCGTGTCCTGAGAGGGGAGTTCTCCCCGTGTCCTGAGTGGGGAGTTCTCCCCCATGTCCTGAGTGGGGAGTTCTCCCCCATGTCCTGAGGTGGGAGTTCTCCGCGTGTCCTGAGAGGGGAGTTCTCCGCGTGTCCTGAGATGGGAGTTCTCCCAGTGTCCTGAAAGGGGAGTTCTCCCCCGTGTCCTGAGAGAGGAGTTCTCCCCGTGTCCTGAGAGGGGAGTTCTCCCCGTGTCCTGAGAGGGGAGTTCTCCCCCGTGTCCTGAGAGGGGAGTTCTCCCCTGTGTCCTGAGAGGGGAGTTCTCCCCCGTGTCCTGAGAGGGGATTTCTCCCCGTGTCCTGAGAGGGGATTTCTCCCCGTGTCCTGAGAAAGGAGTTCTCCCCGTGTCCTGAGAGGGGAGTTCTCCCCGTGTCCTGAGAGGGGAGTTCTCCCCGTGTCCTGAGAGGGGAGTTCTCCCCGTGTCCTGAGAGGCGATTTCTCCCCGTGTCCTGAGAGGGGAGTTCTCCCCTTCTCCTGAGAGGGGAGTTCTCCCCCGTTTCCTGAGAGGGGAGTTCTCCGCGTGTCCTGAGAGGGGAGTTCTCCACGTGTCCTGAGAGTGGACTTCTCCCCGTGTCCTGAGAGGGGAGTTCTGCCCGTGTCCTGAGAGGGGAGTTCCCCCCGTGTCCTGAGAGGGGAGTTCTCCCTTTCTCCTGAGAGGGGAGTTCTCCCCCGTGTCCTGAGAGGGGAGTTCTCTGCGTGTTCTGAGAGGGGAGTTCTCCCCGTGTCCTGAGAGTGGAGTTCTCCCCGTGTCCTGAGAGGGGAGTTCTCCCCGTGTCCTGAGAGGGGAGTTCTCCCTGTGTCCTGAGAGGGGAGTTCTCCCCGTGTCCTTAGAGTGGACTGCTCCCCGTGTCCTGAGAGGGGAGTTCTGCCCGTGTCCTGAGAGGGGAGTTCTCCCCGTGTCCTGAGAGGGGATTGCTCCCTGTGTCCTGAGAGGGGAGTTCTCCCCTGTCCTGAGAGGGGATTGCTCCCTGTGTCCTGAGAGGGGAGTTCTCCCCTGTCCTGAGAGGGGAGTTCTCCCCGTGTCCTGAGAGGGGAGTTCTTCCCGTGTCCTGAGAGGGGAGTTCTCCCCGTGTCCTGAGAGGGGAGTTCTCCCCGGTGTCCTGAGAGGGGAGTACTCACCGGTGTCCTGAGAGGGGAGTTCTCCCCGTGTCCTGAGGGGGGAGTTCCCCCGTGTCCTGAGAGGGGACTTCTCCCCGTGTCCTGAGAGAGGAGTTCTCCCCGTGTCCTGAGAGGGGCGTTCTCCCCGTGCCCTGAGAGGGGAGTTCTCCCCGTGCCATGAGAGGGGAGTTCTCCCCTTGCCCTGAGAGGGGAGTTCCCCCGTGTCCTGAGAGAGGAGATCCCCCCGTGTCCTGAGAGGGGAGTTCTCCCCGTGTACTGTGAGGGGAGTTCGCCCCGTATCCTGTGAGGGGAGTTCTCCCCGTGTCCGTAGAGGGGAGTTATCTCCGTGTCCTGAGAGGGGAGTTTTCCCCGGTATCCTGAGAGGGGAGTTCTGCCCGTGTCCTGAGAGGGGAGTTCTACCCGTGTCCTGAGAGGGGAGTTCTCCCCGTGTCCTGAGAGTGGAGTTCTCCCCGTGTCATGAGAGGGGTGTTCTCCCCGCGTCCTGAGAGGGGAGTTCTCCCCGTGTCCTGAGAGGGGAGTTCTCCCCGTGTCCTGAGAGGGGAGTTCTCCCCTTGTCCTGAGAGGGGAGTTCTCCCCGTGTCCTGAGAGGGGAGTTCTCCCCGTGTCCAGAGAGGGTAGTTCTCCCTGTGTCCTGAGAGGGAAGTTCTCCCCGTGTCCTGAGAGGGGAGTTCTCCCCGTGTCCTGAGAGGGGAGTTCTCCACTTCTCCTGAGAGGGGAGTTCTCCCCCGTGTCCTGAGAGGGGAGTTCTCCGCGTGTCCTGAGAGGGGAGTTCTCCCCGTGTCCTGAGAGTGGAGTTCTCCCCGTGTCCTGAGAGGGGAGTTCTCCCCTTCTCCTGAGAGGGGAGTTCTCCCCCGTGCCCTGAGAGGGGAGTTCTCCGCCTGTCCTGAGAGTGGAGTTCTCCCCGTGTCCTGAGAGTGGAGTTCTCCCCGTGCCCTGAGAGGGGAGTTCTCCCCGTGTCCTGAGAGTGGAGTTCTCCCCGTCTCCTGAGAGGGGAGTTCTCCCCCATGTCCTGAGGGGGGAGTTCTCCGCGTGTCCTGAGAGGGGAGTTCTCCGCGTGTCCTGAGATGGGAGTTCCCCCAGTGTCCTGAAAGGGGAGTTCTCCCCCGTGTCCTGAGAGAGGAGTTCTCCCCGTGTCCTGAGAGGGGAGTTCTCCCCGTGTCCTGAGAGGGGAGTTCTCCCCCGTGTCCTGAGAAGGGAGTTCTCCCCGTGTCCTGAGAGGTGAGTTCTCCCCCGTGTCCTGAGAGGGGAGTTCTCCCCCGTGTCCTGAGAGGGGAGTTCTCCCCGTGTCCTGAGAGGGGAGTTCTCCCCGTGTCCTGAGAAAGGAGTTCTCCCAGTGTCCTTAGAGGGGAGTTCTCCCCGTGTCCTGAGAGGGGAGTTCTCCCCGTGTCCTGAAAGGGGAGTTCTCCCCGGTGTCCTGAGAGGGGAGTTCTGCCCGTGTCCTGAGAGGGGAGATCTCCCCGTGTCCAGAGAGGGGAGTTCTCCCCTTGTCCTTGAGAGGGGACTTCTCCCCGTGTCCTGAGAGGGGAGTTCTCCCCGTGTCCTGAGAGGGGAGTTCTCCACCTGTACTGAGAGGGGAGTTCTCCCCGTGTCCTGAGAGGGGAGTTCTCCCCGTGTCCTGAGAGGGGAGTTCTCCCCGTGTCCTGAGAAGGGAGTTCTCCCCGTGTCCTGAGAGGGGAGTTCTCCCCTTGTCCTGACAGGGGAGTTCGCCCCGTGTCCTGAGAGGGGAGTTCTCCCCGTGTCCTGAGAGGGAAGTTCTCCCCGTGTCCTGAGAGGGGAGTTCTCCCCGTATCCTGTGAGGGGAGTTCTCCCCGTGTCGTGAGAGGGGAGTTCTCTCCATGTCCTGAGAGGGGAGTTCTCCCCGTGTCCTGAGAGGGAGTTCTCCCCGGTGTCCTGAGAGGGGAGTTCTCCCCGGTGTCCTGCGAGGGGAGTTCTGCCCATGTCCTGAGAGGGGAGTTCTCCCCGTCTCCTGAGAGGGGAGTTCTCCCCGTGTCCTGAGAGAGGAGTTCTCCCCGTGTCCTGAGAGGGGAGTTCTCCCCGTGTCCTGAGAGGGGAGTTCTCCCGGTGTCCTGAGAGGGGAGTCCTCCCCCATGTCCTGAGAGGGGAGTTCTGCCCCGTGTCCTGAAAGGGGTATTCTCCCCGTGTCCTGAGAGGGGAGTTCTCCCCGTGTTCTGAGAGGGGAGTTCTCCCCGTGTCCTGAGAGGGAAGTACTCTCCTTGTCCTGGGACAGGAGTTCTCCCCGTGTCCTGAGAGGGGAGTTCTCCCCGTGTCCTGAGAGGGGAGTTCTCCCGGTGTCCTGAGAGGGGAGTCCTCCCCCATGTCCTGAGAGGGGAGTTCTCCCCCGTGTCCTGAAAGGGGTATTCTCCCCGTGTCCTGAGAGGGGAGTTCTCCCCGTGTCCTGAGAGGGAAGTTCTCCCCGTGTCCTGAGAGAGGAGTTCTCCCCGTGTCCTGTAAGGGGAGTTCTCCCCGTTTCCTGAGAGGGGAGTTCTCCCCGTGTCCTGAGAGGGGAGTTCTCCCCGTGTCCTGAGAGGGGAGTTCTCCCCGGTGTCCTGAGAGGTGAGTCCTGCCCGGTGTCCTGAGAGGGGAGTTCTGCCCGTGTCCTGAGAGGGGAGTTCTCCCCTTGTCCTGAGAGGGGAGTACTTTCCTTGTCCTGAGACGGGAGTTCTCCCCGTGTCCTGAGAGGGAAGTTCTCCCCGTGTCCTGACAGGGGAGTTCCCCCGTTTCCTGAGAGGGGAGTTCTCCCCATGTCCAGAGAGGGTAGTTCTCCCCGTGTCCTGAGAGCGGAGTTCTCCCCGGTCTCCTGGGAGGGGAATTCTCCCCGGTGTCCTGAGAGGGGAGTTCTCCCCGTGTCCTGAGAGGTGAGTTCTCCCCCGTGTCCTGAGAGGGGAGTTCTCCCCCGTGTCCTGAGAGAGGAGTTCTCCCCGTGTCCTGAGAGGGGATTGCTCCCTGTGTCCTGAGAGGGGAGTTCCCCCGTGTCCTGAGAGGGGACTTCTCCCCGTGTCCTGAGAGAGGAGTTCTCCCCGTGTCCTGAGAGGGGCGTTCTCCCCGTGCCCTGAGAGGGGAGTTCTCCCCGTGCCATGAGAGGGGAGTTCTCCCCTTGTCCTGAGAGGGGAGTTCCCCCGTGTCCTGAGAGAGGAGTTCCCCCCGTGTCCTGAGAGGGGAGTTCTCCCCGTGTACTGTGAGGGGAGGTCGCCCCGTATCCTGAGAGGGGAGTTCTCCCCGTGTCCGTAGAGGGGAGTTATCTCCGTGTCCTGAGAGGGGAGTTCTCCCCGGTGTCCTGAGAGGGGAGTTCTGCCCGTGTCCTGAGAGGGGAGTTCTCCCCGTGTCCTGAGAGGGGAGTTCTCCCCGTGTCCTGAGAGTGGAGTTCTCCCCGTGTCATGAGAGGGGTGTTCTCCCCGCGTCCTGAGAGGGGAGTTCTCCCCGTGTCCTGAGAGGGGAGTTCTCCCCGTGTCCTGAGAGGGGAGTTCTCCCCTTGTCCTGAGAGGGGAGTTCTCCCCGTGTCCTGAGAGGGGAGTTCTCCCCGTGTCCAGAGAGGGGAGTTCTCCCTGTGTCCTGAGAGGGAAGTTCTCCCCGTGTCCTGAGAGGGGAGTTCTCCCCGTGTCCTGAGAGGGGAGTTCTCCCCTTCTCCTGAGAGGGGAGTTCTCCCCCGTGTCCTGAGAGGGGAGTTCTCCGCGTGTCCTGAGAGGGGAGTTCTCCCCGTGTCCTGAGAGTGGAGTTCTCCCCGTGTCCTGAGAGGGGAGTTCTCCCCTTCTCCTGAGAGGGGAGTTCTCCCCGTGTCCTGAGAGGGGAGTTCTCCCCGGTGTCCTGAGAGGGGAGTACTCCCCGGTGTCCTTGAGAGGGGAGTTCTCCCCGTGTCCTGAGAGGGGAGTTCCGCCGTGTCCTGAGAGGGGAGTTCTCCCCGTGTCCTGAGAGAGGAGTTCTCCCCGTGTCCTGAGAGGGGAGTTCTCCCCGTGTCCTGAGAGGGGAGTTCTCCCCGTGTCCTGAGAGGGGAGTTCTCCCCTTGTCCTTGAGAGGGGACTTCTCCCCGTGTCCTGAGAGGGGAGTTCTCCCCGTGTCCTGAGAGGGGAGTTCTCCACCTGTACTGAGAGGGGAGTTCTCCCCGTGTCCTGAGAGGGGAGTTCTCCCCGTGTCCTGAGAGGGGAGTTCTCCCCGTGTCCTGAGAAGGGAGTTCTCCCCGTGTCCTGAGAGGGGAGTTCTCCCCGTGTCCTGACAGGGGAGTTCGCCCCGTGTCCTGAGAGGGGAGTTCTCCCCGTGTCCTGAGAGGGAAGTTCTCCCCGTGTCCTGAGAGGGGAGTTCTCCCCGTATCCTGTGAGGGGAGTTCTCCCCGTGTCGTGAGAGGGGAGTTCTCTCCATGTCCTGAGAGGGGAGTTCTCCCCGTGTCCTGAGAGGGAGTTCTCCCCGGTGTCCTGAGAGGGGAGTTCTCCCCGGTGTCCTGCGAGGGGAGTTCTGCCCATGTCCTGAGAGGGGAGTTCTCCCCGTCTCCTGAGAGGGGAGTTCTCCCCGTGTCCTGAGAGAGGAGTTCTCCCCGTGTCCTGAGAGGGGAGTTCTCCCCGTGTCCTGAGAGGGGAGTTCTCCCGGTGTCCTGAGAGGGGAGTCCTCCCCCATGTCCTGAGAGGGGAGTTCTCCCCCGTGTCCTGAAAGGGGTATTCTCCCCGTGTCCTGAGAGGGGAGTTCTCCCCGTGTTCTGAGAGGGGAGTTCTCCCCTTGTCCTGAGAGGGAAGTACTCTCCTTGTCCTGGGACAGGAGTTCTCCCCGTGTCCTGAGAGGGAAGTTCTCCCCGTGTCCTGAGAGGGGAGTTCTCCCCGTGTCCTGTAAGGGGAGTTCTCCCCGTTTCCTGAGAGGGGAGTTCTCCCCGTGTCCTGAGAGGGGAGTTCTCCCCGTGTCCTGAGAGGGGAGTTCTCCCCGGTGTCCTGAGAGGTGAGTTCTGCCCGGTGTCCTGAGAGGGGAGTTCTGCCCATGTCCTGAGAGGGGAGTTCTCCCCGTGTCCTGAGAGGGGAGTTCTCCCCTTGTCCTGAGAGGGGAGTACTCTCCTTGTCCTGAGACGGGAGTTCTCCCCGTGTCCTGAGAGGGAAGTTCTCCCCGTGTCCTGACAGGGGAGTTCCCCCGTTTCCTGAGAGGGGAGTTCTCCCCATGTCCAGAGAGGGGAGTTCTCCCCGTGTCCTGAGAGCGGAGTTCTCCCCGGTGTCCTGGGAGGGGAAATCTCCCCGGTGTCCTGAGAGGGGAGTTCTCCCCGTGTCCTGAGAGGTGAGTTCTCCCCCGTGTCCTGAGAGGGGAGTTCTCCCCCGTGTCCTGAGAGAGGAGTTCTCCCCGTGTCCTGAGAGGGGATTGCTCCCCTGTCCTGAGAGGGGAGTTCTCCCCGTGTCCTGAGAGGGGAGTTCTTCCCGTGTCCTGAGAGGGGAGTTCTCCCCGTGTCCTGAGAGGGGAGTTCTCCCCGGTGTCCTGAGAGGGGAGTCCTCACCGGTGTCCTGAGAGGGGAGTTCTCCCCGTGTCCTGAGGGGGGAGTTCCCCCGTGTCCTGAGAGGGGACTTCTCCCCGTGTCCTGAGAGAGGAGTTCTCCCCGTGTCCTGAGAGGGGCGTTCTCCCCGTGCCCTGAGAGGGGAGTTCTCCCCATGCCATGAGAGGGGAGTTCTCCCCTTGTCCTGAGAGGGGAGTTCCCCCGTGTCCTGAGAGAGGAGTTCCCCCCGTGTCCTGAAAGGGGAGTTCTCCCCGTGTACTGTGAGGGGAGTTCGCCCCGTATCCTGAGAGGGGAGTTCTCCCCGTGTCCGTAGAGGGGAGTTATCTCCGTGTCCTGAGAGGGGAATTCTCCCCGGTATCCTGAGAGGGGAGTTCTGCCCGTGTCCTGAGAGGGGAGTTCTCCCCGTGTCCTGAGAGGGGAGTTCTGCCCGTGTCCTGAGAGTGGAGTTCTCCCCGTGTCATGAGAGGGGTGTTCTCCCCGCGTCCTGAGAGGGGAGTTCTCCCCGTGTCCTGAGAGGGGAGTTCTCCCCGTGTCCTGAGAGGGGAGTTCTCCCCTTGTCCTGAGAGGGGAGTTCTCCCCGTGTCCTGAGAGGGGAGTTCTCCCCGTGTCCAGAGAGGGTAGTTCTCCCTGTGTCCTGAGAGGGAAGTTCTCCCCGTGTCCTGAGAGGGGAGTTCTCCCCGTGTCCTGAGAGGGGAGTTCTCCCCTTCTCCTGAGAGGGGAGTTCTCCCCCGTGTCCTGAGAGGGGAGTTCTCCGCGTGTCCTGAGAGGGGAGTTCTCCCCGTGTCCTGAGAGTGGAGTTCTCCCCGTGTTCTGAGAGGGGAGTTCTCCCCTTCTCCTGAGAGGGGAGTTCTCCCCCGTGCCCTGAGAGGGGAGTTCTCCGCCTGTCCTGAGAGGGGAGTTCTCCCCGTGTCCTGAGAGTGGAGTTCTCCCCGTGCCCTGAGAGGGGAGTTCGCCCCGTGTCCTGAGAGGGGAGTTCTCCCCGTCTCCTGAGAGGGGAGTTCTCCCCCATGTCCTGAGGGGGGAGTTCTCCGCGTGTCCTGAGAGGGGAGTTCTCCGCGTGTCCTGAGATGGGAGTTCTCCCAGTGTCCTGAAAGGGGAGTTCTCCCCCGTGTCCTGAGAGAGGAGTTCTCCCCGTGTCCTGAGAGGGGAGTTCTCCCCGTGTCCTGAGAGGGGAGTTCTCCCCCGTGTCCTGAGAAGGGAGTTCTCCCCGTGTCCTGAGAGGTGAGTTCTCCCCCGTGTCCTGAGAGGGCAGTTCTCCCCCGTGTCCTGAGAGGGGAGTTCTCCCCGTGTCCTGAGAGGGGAGTTCTCACCGTGTCCTGAGAAAGGAGTTCTCCCCGTGTCCTTAGAGGGGAGTTCTCCCCATGTCCTGAGAGGGGAGTTCTCCCCGTGTCCTGAAAGGGGAGTTCTCCCCGGTGTCCTGAGAGGGGAGTTCTGCCCGTGTCCTGAGAGGGGAGTTCTCCCCGTGTCCTGAGAGGGGAGTTCTCCCCTTGTCCTTGAGAGGGGACTTCTCCCCGTGTCCTGAGAGGGGAGTTCTCCCCGTGTCCTGAGTGGGGAGTTCTCCACCTGTACTGAGAGGGGAGTTCTCCCCGTGTCCTGAGAGGTGAGTTCTCCCCGTGTCCTTAGAGGGGAGTTCTCCCCGTGTCCTGAGAAGGGAGTTCTCCCCGTGTCCTGAGAGGGGAGTTCTCCCCGTGTCCTGACAGGGGAGTTCGCCCCGTGTCCTGAGAGGGGAGTTCTCCCCGTGTCCTGAGAGGGAAGTTCTCCCCGTGTCCTGAGAGGGGAGTTCTCCCCGTATCCTGTGAGGGGAGTTCTCCCCGTGTCGTGAGAGGGGAGTTCTCTCCATGTCCTGAGAGGGGAGTTCTCCCCGTGTCCTGAGAGGGAGTTCTCCCCGGTGTCCTGAGAGGGGAGTTCTCCCCGGTGTCCTGCGAGGGGAGTTCTGCCCATGTCCTGAGAGGGGAGTTCTCCCCGTCTCCTGAGAGGGGTGTTCTCCCCGTGTCCTGAGAGAGGAGTTCTCCCTGTGTCCTGAGAGGGGAGTTCTCCCCGTGTCCTGAGAGGGGAGTTCTCCCGGTGTCCTGAGAGGGGAGTCCTCCCCCATGTCCTGAGAGAGGAGTTCTCCCCCGTGTCCTGAAAGGGGTATTCTCCCCGTGTCCTGAGAGGGGAGTTCTCCCCGTGTTCTGAGAGGGGAGTTCTCCCCGTGTCCTGAGAGGGAAGTACTCTCCTTGTCCTGGGACAGGAGTTCTCCCCGTGTCCTGAGAGGGAAGTTCTCCCCGTGTCCTGAAAGGGGAGTTCTCCCCGTGTCCTGTAAGGGGAGTTCTCCCCGTTTCCTGAGAGGGGAGTTCTCCCCGTGTCCTGAGAGGGGAGTTCTCCCCGTGTCCTGAGAGGGGAGTTCTCCCCGGTGTCCTGAGAGGTGAGTTCTGGCCGGTGTCCTGAGAGGGGAGTTCTGCCCATGTCCTGAGAGGGGAGTTCTCCCCGTGTCCTGAGAGGGGAGTTCTCCCCTTGTCCTGAGAGGGGAGTACTCTCCTTGTCCTGAGACGGGAGTTCTCCCCGTGTCCTGAGAGGGAAGTTCTCCCCGTGTCCTGACAGGGGAGTTCCCTCGTTTCCTGAGAGGGGAGTTCTCCCCATGTCCAGAGAGGGGAGTTCTCCCCGTGTCCTGAGAGCGGAGTTCTCCCCGGTGTCCTGGGAGGGGAATTCTCCCCGGTGTCCTGAGAGGGGAGTTCTCCCCGTGTCCTGAGAGGTGAGTTCTCCCCCGTGTCCTGAGAGGGGAGTTCTCCCCCGTGTCCTGAGAGAGGACTTCTCCCCGTGTCCTGAGAGGGGATTGCTCCCTGTGTCCTGAGAGGGGAGTTCTCCCCTGTCCTGAGAGGGGAGTTCTCCCCGTGTCCTGAGAGGGGAGTTCTTCCCGTGTCCTGAGAGGGGAGTTCTCCCCGTGTCCTGAGAGGGGAGTTCTCCCCGGTGTCCTGAGAGGGGAGTACTCACCGGTGTCCTGAGAGGGGAGTTCTCCCCGTGTCCTGAGGGGGGAGTTCCCCCGTTTCCTGAGAGGGGACTTCTCCCCGTGTCCTGAGAGAGGAGTTCTCCCCGTGTCCTGAGAGGGGCGTTCTCCCCGTGCCCTGAGAGGGGAGTTCTCCCCGTGCCATGAGAGGGGAGTTCTCCCCTTGTCCTGAGAGGGGAGTTCCCCCGTGTCCTGAGAGAGGAGTTCCCCCCGTGTCCTGAGAGGGGAGTTCTCCCCGTGTACTGTGAGGGGAGTTCGCCCCGTATCCTGAGAGGGGAGTTCTCCCCGTGTCCGTAGAGGGGAGTTATCTCCGTGTCCTGAGAGGGGAGTTCTCCCCGGTGTCCTGAGAGGGGAGTTCTGCCCGTGTCCTGAGAGGGGAGTTCTCCCCGTGTCCTGAGAGGGGAGTTCTCCCCGTGTCCTGAGAGTGGAGTTCTCCCCGTGTCATGAGAGGGGTGTTCTCCCCGCGTCCTGAGAGGGGAGTTCTCCCCGTGTCCTGAGAGGGGAGTTCTCCCCGTGTCCTGAGAGGGGAGTTCTCCCCTTGTCCTGAGAGGGGAGTTCTCCCCGTGTCCTGAGAGGGGAGTTCTCCCCGTGTCCAGAGAGGGGAGTTCTCCCCGTGTCCTGAGAGGGAAGTTCTCCCCGTGTCCTGAGAGGGGAGTTCTCCCCTTCTCCTGAGAGGGGAGTTCTCCCCCATGTCCTGAGAGGGGAGTTCTCCGCGTGTCCTGAGAGGGGAGTTCTCCCCGTGTCCTGAGAGTGGAGTTCTCCCCGTGTCCTGAGAGGGGAGTTCTCCCCTTCTCCTGAGAGGGGAGTTCTCCTCCGTGCCCTGAGAGGGGAGTTCTCCGCATGTCCTGAGAGGGGAGTTCTCCCGTGTCCTGAGAGTGGAGTTCTCCCCGTGTCCTGAGAGGGGAGTTCTCCCCGTGTCCTGAGAGGGGAGTTCTCCCCGTGTCCTGAGTGGGGAGTTCTCCCCCATGTCCTGAGTGGGGAGTTCTCCCCCATGTCCTGAGGTGGGAGTTCTCCGCGTGTCCTGAGAGGGGAGTTCTCCGCGTGTCCTGAGATGGGAGTTCTCCCAGTGTCCTGAAAGGGGAGTTCTCCCCCGTGTCCTGAGAGAGGAGTTCTCCCCGTGTCCTGAGAGGGGAGTTCTCCCCGTGTCCTGAGAGGGGAGTTCTCCCCCGTGTCCTGAGAGGGGAGTTCTCCCCTGTGTCCTGAGAGGGGAGTTCTCCCCCGTGTCCTGAGAGGGGATTTCTCCCCGTGTCCTGAGAGGGGATTTCTCCCCGTGTCCTGAGAAAGGAGTTCTCCCCGTGTCCTGAGAGGGGAGTTCTCCCCGTGTCCTGAGAGGGGAGTTCTCCCCGTGTCCTGAGAGGGGAGTTCTCCCCGTGTCCTGAGAGGCGATTTCTCCCCGTGTCCTGAGAGGGGAGTTCTCCCCTTCTCCTGAGAGGGGAGTTCTCCCCCGTTTCCTGAGAGGGGAGTTCTCCGCGTGTCCTGAGAGGGGAGTTCTCCACGTGTCCTGAGAGTGGACTTCTCCCCGTGTCCTGAGAGGGGAGTTCTGCCCGTGTCCTGAGAGGGGAGTTCCCCCCGTGTCCTGAGAGGGGAGTTCTCCCTTTCTCCTGAGAGGGGAGTTCTCCCCCGTGTCCTGAGAGGGGAGTTCTCTGCGTGTTCTGAGAGGGGAGTTCTCCACGTGTCCTGAGAGTGGAGTTCTCCCCGTGTCCTGAGAGGGGAGTTCTCCCCGTGTCCTGAGAGGGGAGTTCTCCCTGTGTCCTGAGAGGGGAGTTCTCCCCGTGTCCTTAGAGTGGACTGCTCCCCGTGTCCTGAGAGGGGAGTTCTGCCCGTGTCCTGAGAGGGGAGTTCTCCCCGTGTCCTGAGAGGGGATTGCTCCCTGTGTCCTGAGAGGGGAGTTCTCCCCTGTCCTGAGAGGGGATTGCTCCCTGTGTCCTGAGAGGGGAGTTCTCCCCTGTCCTGAGAGGGGAGTTCTCCCCGTGTCCTGAGAGGGGAGTTCTTCCCGTGTCCTGAGAGGGGAGTTCTCCCCGTGTCCTGAGAGGGGAGTTCTCCCCGGTGTCCTGAGAGGGGAGTACTCACCGGTGTCCTGAGAGGGGAGTTCTCCCCGTGTCCTGAGGGGGGAGTTCCCCCGTGTCCTGAGAGGGGACTTCTCCCCGTGTCCTGAGAGAGGAGTTCTCCCCGTGTCCTGAGAGGGGCGTTCTCCCCGTGCCCTGAGAGGGGAGTTCTCCCCGTGCCATGAGAGGGGAGTTCTCCCCTTGCCCTGAGAGGGGAGTTCCCCCGTGTCCTGAGAGAGGAGATCCCCCCGTGTCCTGAGAGGGGAGTTCTCCCCGTGTACTGTGAGGGGAGTTCGCCCCGTATCCTGTGAGGGGAGTTCTCCCCGTGTCCGTAGAGGGGAGTTATCTCCGTGTCCTGAGAGGGGAGTTTTCCCCGGTATCCTGAGAGGGGAGTTCTGCCCGTGTCCTGAGAGGGGAGTTCTACCCGTGTCCTGAGAGGGGAGTTCTCCCCGTGTCCTGAGAGTGGAGTTCTCCCCGTGTCATGAGAGGGGTGTTCTCCCCGCGTCCTGAGAGGGGAGTTCTCCCCGTGTCCTGAGAGGGGAGTTCTCCCCGTGTCCTGAGAGGGGAGTTCTCCCCTTGTCCTGAGAGGGGAGTTCTCCCCGTGTCCTGAGAGGGGAGTTCTCCCCGTGTCCAGAGAGGGTAGTTCTCCCTGTGTCCTGAGAGGGAAGTTCTCCCCGTGTCCTGAGAGGGGAGTTCTCCCCGTGTCCTGAGAGGGGAGTTCTCCACTTCTCCTGAGAGGGGAGTTCTCCCCCGTGTCCTGAGAGGGGAGTTCTCCGCGTGTCCTGAGAGGGGAGTTCTCCCCGTGTCCTGAGAGTGGAGTTCTCCCCGTGTCCTGAGAGGGGAGTTCTCCCCTTCTCCTGAGAGGGGAGTTCTCCCCCGTGCCCTGAGAGGGGAGTTCTCCGCCTGTCCTGAGAGTGGAGTTCTCCCCGTGTCCTGAGAGTGGAGTTCTCCCCGTGCCCTGAGAGGGGAGTTCTCCCCGTGTCCTGAGAGGGGAGTTCTCCCCGTCTCCTGAGAGGGGAGTTCTCCCCCATGTCCTGAGGGGGGAGTTCTCCGCGTGTCCTGAGAGGGGAGTTCTCCGCGTGTCCTGAGATGGGAGTTCCCCCAGTGTCCTGAAAGGGGAGTTCTCCCCCGTGTCCTGAGAGAGGAGTTCTCCCCGTGTCCTGAGAGGGGAGTTCTCCCCGTGTCCTGAGAGGGGAGTTCTCCCCCGTGTCCTGAGAAGGGAGTTCTCCCCGTGTCCTGAGAGGTGAGTTCTCCCCCGTGTCCTGAGAGGGGAGTTCTCCCCCGTGTCCTGAGAGGGGAGTTCTCCCCGTGTCCTGAGAGGGGAGTTCTCCCCGTGTCCTGAGAAAGGAGTTCTCCCCGTGTCCTTAGAGGGGAGTTCTCCCCGTGTCCTGAGAGGGGAGTTCTCCCCGTGTCCTGAAAGGGGAGTTCTCCCCGGTGTCCTGAGAGGGGAGTTCTGCCCGTGTCCTGAGAGGGGAGATCTCCCCGTGTCCAGAGAGGGGAGTTCTCCCCTTGTCCTTGAGAGGGGACTTCTCCCCGTGTCCTGAGAGGGGAGTTCTCCCCGTGTCCTGAGAGGGGAGTTCTCCACCTGTACTGAGAGGGGAGTTCTCCCCGTGTCCTGAGAGGGGAGTTCTCCCCGTGTCCTGAGAGGGGAGTTCTCCCCGTGTCCTGAGAAGGGAGTTCTCCCCGTGTCCTGAGAGGGGAGTTCTCCCCTTGTCCTGACAGGGGAGTTCGCCCCGTGTCCTGAGAGGGGAGTTCTCCCCGTGTCCTGAGAGGGAAGTTCTCCCCGTGTCCTGAGAGGGGAGTTCTCCCCGTATCCTGTGAGGGGAGTTCTCCCCGTGTCGTGAGAGGGGAGTTCTCTCCATGTCCTGAGAGGGGAGTTCTCCCCGTGTCCTGAGAGGGAGTTCTCCCCGGTGTCCTGAGAGGGGAGTTCTCCCCGGTGTCCTGCGAGGGGAGTTCTGCCCATGTCCTGAGAGGGGAGTTCTCCCCGTCTCCTGAGAGGGGAGTTCTCCCCGTGTCCTGAGAGAGGAGTTCTCCCCGTGTCCTGAGAGGGGAGTTCTCCCCGTGTCCTGAGAGGGGAGTTCTCCCGGTGTCCTGAGAGGGGAGTCCTCCCCCATGTCCTGAGAGGGGAGTTCTGCCCCGTGTCCTGAAAGGGGTATTCTCCCCGTGTCCTGAGAGGGGAGTTCTCCCCGTGTTCTGAGAGGGGAGTTCTCCCCGTGTCCTGAGAGGGAAGTACTCTCCTTGTCCTGGGACAGGAGTTCTCCCCGTGTCCTGAGAGGGGAGTTCTCCCCGTGTCCTGAGAGGGGAGTTCTCCCGGTGTCCTGAGAGGGGAGTCCTCCCCCATGTCCTGAGAGGGGAGTTCTCCCCCGTGTCCTGAAAGGGGTATTCTCCCCGTGTCCTGAGAGGGGAGTTCTCCCCGTGTCCTGAGAGGGAAGTTCTCCCCGTGTCCTGAGAGAGGAGTTCTCCCCGTGTCCTGTAAGGGGAGTTCTCCCCGTTTCCTGAGAGGGGAGTTCTCCCCGTGTCCTGAGAGGGGAGTTCTCCCCGTGTCCTGAGAGGGGAGTTCTCCCCGGTGTCCTGAGAGGTGAGTCCTGCCCGGTGTCCTGAGAGGGGAGTTCTGCCCGTGTCCTGAGAGGGGAGTTCTCCCCTTGTCCTGAGAGGGGAGTACTTTCCTTGTCCTGAGACGGGAGTTCTCCCCGTGTCCTGAGAGGGAAGTTCTCCCCGTGTCCTGACAGGGGAGTTCCCCCGTTTCCTGAGAGGGGAGTTCTCCCCATGTCCAGAGAGGGTAGTTCTCCCCGTGTCCTGAGAGCGGAGTTCTCCCCGGTCTCCTGGGAGGGGAATTCTCCCCGGTGTCCTGAGAGGGGAGTTCTCCCCGTGTCCTGAGAGGTGAGTTCTCCCCCGTGTCCTGAGAGGGGAGTTCTCCCCCGTGTCCTGAGAGAGGAGTTCTCCCCGTGTCCTGAGAGGGGATTGCTCCCTGTGTCCTGAGAGGGGAGTTCCCCCGTGTCCTGAGAGGGGACTTCTCCCCGTGTCCTGAGAGAGGAGTTCTCCCCGTGTCCTGAGAGGGGCGTTCTCCCCGTGCCCTGAGAGGGGAGTTCTCCCCGTGCCATGAGAGGGGAGTTCTCCCCTTGTCCTGAGAGGGGAGTTCCCCCGTGTCCTGAGAGAGGAGTTCCCCCCGTGTCCTGAGAGGGGAGTTCTCCCCGTGTACTGTGAGGGGAGGTCGCCCCGTATCCTGAGAGGGGAGTTCTCCCCGTGTCCGTAGAGGGGAGTTATCTCCGTGTCCTGAGAGGGGAGTTCTCCCCGGTGTCCTGAGAGGGGAGTTCTGCCCGTGTCCTGAGAGGGGAGTTCTCCCCGTGTCCTGAGAGGGGAGTTCTCCCCGTGTCCTGAGAGTGGAGTTCTCCCCGTGTCATGAGAGGGGTGTTCTCCCCGCGTCCTGAGAGGGGAGTTCTCCCCGTGTCCTGAGAGGGGAGTTCTCCCCGTGTCCTGAGAGGGGAGTTCTCCCCTTGTCCTGAGAGGGGAGTTCTCCCCGTGTCCTGAGAGGGGAGTTCTCCCCGTGTCCAGAGAGGGGAGTTCTCCCTGTGTCCTGAGAGGGAAGTTCTCCCCGTGTCCTGAGAGGGGAGTTCTCCCCGTGTCCTGAGAGGGGAGTTCTCCCCTTCTCCTGAGAGGGGAGTTCTCCCCCGTGTCCTGAGAGGGGAGTTCTCCGCGTGTCCTGAGAGGGGAGTTCTCCCCGTGTCCTGAGAGTGGAGTTCTCCCCGTGTCCTGAGAGGGGAGTTCTCCCCTTCTCCTGAGAGGGGAGTTCTCCCCCGTGCCCTGAGAGGGGAGTTCTCCGCGTGTCCTGAGAGGGGAGTTCTCCCCGTGTCCTGAGAGTGGAGTTCTCCCCGTGTCCTGAGAGGGGAGTTCTCCCCGTGTCCTGAGAGGGGAGTTCTCCCCGTGTCCTGAGTGGGGAGTTCTCCCCCATGTCCTGAGGTGGGAGTTCTCCGCGTGTCCTGAGAGGGGAGTTCTCCGCGTGTCCTGAGATGGGAGTTCTCCCAGTGTCCTGAAAGGGGAGTTCTCCCCCGTGTCCTGAGAGAGGAGTTCTCCCCGTGTCCTGAGAGGGGAGTTCTCCCCGTGTCCTGAGAGGGGAGTTCTCCCCCGTGTCCTGAGAGGGGAGTTCTCCCCGTGTCCTGAGAGGGGAGTTCTCCCCCGTGTCCTGAGAGGGGAGTTCTCCCCCGTGTCCTGAGAGGGGAGTTCTCCCCGTGTCCTGAGAGGGGATTTCTCCCCGTGTCCTGAGAAAGGAGTTCTCCCCGTGTCCTGAGAGGGGAGTTCTCCCCGTGTCCTGAGAGGGGAGTTCTCCCCGTGTCCTGAGAGGGGAGTTCTCCCCGTGTCCTGAGAGGCGATTTCTCCCCGTGTCCTGAGAGGGGAGTTCTCCCCTTCTCCTGAGAGGGGAGTTCACCCCCGTTTCCTGAGAGGGTAGTTCTCCGCGTGTCCTGAGAGGGGAGTTCTCCACGTGTCCTGAGAGTGGACTTCTCCCCGTGTCCTGAGAGGGGAGTTCTGCCCGTGTCCTGAGAGGGGAGTTCCCCCCGTGTCCTGAGAGGGGAGTTCTCCCTTTCTCCTGAGAGGGGAGTTCTCCCCCGTGTCCTGAGAGGGGAGTTCTCCCTGTGTCCTGAGAGTGGACTTCTCCCCGTGTCCTGAGAGGGGAGTACTCCCCCGTGTCCTGAGAGGGGAGTTCTCCAAGTGTCCTGAGAGTGGACTTCTCCCCGTGTCCTGAGAGGGGAGTTCTGCCCGTGTTCTGAGAGGGGAGTTCTCCCCGTGTCCTGAGAGTGGAGTTCTCCCCGTGTCCTGAGAGGGGAGTTCTCCCCGTGTCCTGAGAGGGGAGTTCTCCCTGTGTCCTGAGAGGGGAGTTCTCCCCGTGTCCTTAGAGTGGACTGCTCCCCGTGTCCTGAGAGGGGAGTTCTGCCCGGGTCCTGAGAGGGGAGTTCTCCCCGTGTCCTGAGAGGGGAGTTCTCCCCTTCTCCTGAGAGGGGAGTTCTCCCCCGTGTCCTGAGAGGGGAGTTCTCCACGTGTTCTGAGAGGGGAGTTCTCCCCGTGTCCTGAGAGTGGAGTTCTCCCCGTGTCCTGAGAGGGGAGTTCTCCCCGTATCCTGAGAGGGGAGTTCTTCCCGTGTCCTGAGAGGGGAGTTCTCCCCGTGTCCAGAGAGGGGAGTTCTCCACGTGTCCTGAGAGGGGAGTTCCCCCCGTGTCCTGAGAGGGGAGTTCTCCCCGTGTCCTGAGAGTGGAGTTCTCCCCGTGTCATGAGAGGGGAGTTCTCCCCGCGTCCTGAGAGGGGAGTTCACCCCGTGTCCTGAGAGGGGAGTTCTCCCCGTGTCCTGAGAGGGGAGTTCTCCCCGTGTCCTGAGAGGGGAGTTCTCCCCGTGTCCAGAGAGGGGAGTTCTCCCCGTGTCCTGAGAGGGAAGTTCTCCCCATGTCCTGAGAGGGGAATTCTCCCCGTGTCCTGAGAGGGGAGTTCTCCCCTTCTCCTGAGAGGGGAGTTCTCCCCCGTGTCCTGAGAGGGGAGTTCTCCGTGTGTCCTGAGAGGGGAGTTCTCCCCGTGTCCTGAGAGTGGCGTTCTCCCCGTGTCCTGAGAGGGGAGTTCTCCCCTTCTCCTGAGAGGGGAGTTCTCCCCCGTGTCCTGAGAAGGGTGTTCTCCCCCGTGTCCTGAGAGTGGAGTCCTTCCCGTGTCCTGAGAGGCGATTTCTCCCCGTGTCCTGAGAGGGGATTTCTCCCCGTGTCCTGAGAGGGGAGTTCTCCCCGTGTCCTGAGAGTGGAGTTCTCCCTCGTGTCCTGAGAGGGGAGTTCTCCCCGTGTCCTTAGAGGGGAGTTCTCCCCGTGTCCTGAGAGGGGAGTTCTCCCCGTGCCCTGAGAGGGGAGTTCTCCCCATGTACTGAGAGGCGAATTCTCCCCGTGACCTGAGAGGGGAGTTCTCCCCGTGTCCTGAGAGGAGAGATCTCCCCTTGTCCTGAGAGGTGAGTTCTCCCCGTTTCCTTAGAGAGGAGTTCTCCCCGTGTCCTGAGAGAGGAATTCTCCCCGTGTCCTGAGAGGGGAGTTCTCCCCGTGTCCTGAGAGGGGAGTTCTCCCCATGTCCTGAGAGGGGAGTTCTCCCCGCGTCCTGAGAGGGGAGTTCTCCCCGTGAACTGAGAGGGGAGTTCTCCCCGTGTCCTGGGAGGGGAGTTCTCCCCCATGTCCTGAGGGGGGAGTTCTCCGCGTGTCCTGAGAGGGGAGTTCTCCGCGTGTCCTGAGATGGGAGTTCTCCCAGTGTCCTGAAAGTGGAGTTCTCCCCCGTGTCCTGAGAGAGGAGTTCTCCCCGTGTCCTAAGAGGGGAGTTCTCCCCGTGTCCTGAGAGGGGAGTTCTCCCCGTGTCCTGAGAGGGGAGTTCTCCCCGTGTCCTGAGAGGGGAGTTCTCCCCGTGTCCTGAGAGGGGAGTTCTCCCCGTGTCCTTAGAGTGGACTTCTCCCCGTGTCCTGAGAGGGGCGTTCTGCCCGTGTCCTGAGAGGGGAGTTCTCCCCGTGTCCTGAGAGGGGAGTTCTCCCCTTCTCCTGAGAGGGGAGTTCTCCCCCGTGTCCTGAGAGGGGAGTTCTCCGCGTGTTCTGAGAGGGGAGTTCTCCCCGTGTCCTGAGAGTGGAGTTCTCCCTGTGTCCTGAGAGGGGAGTTCTCCCCGTGTCCTGAGAGGGGAGTTCTCCCCGTGTCCTGAGAGGGGAGTTCTCCGCGTGTCTTGAGAGGGGAGTTCTCCCCGTGTCCTGAGAGGGGAGTTCTCCCCCTGTCCTGAGAGTGGAGTTCTCCCCGTGTCATGAGAGGGGAGTTCTCCCCGCGTCCTGAGAGGGGAGTTCTCCGCGTGTCCTGAGAGGGGAGTTCTCCCCGTCTCCTGAGAGGGGAGTTCTCCCCGTGTCCTGAGAGGGGAGTTCTCCCCGTGTCCAGAGAGGGGGGTTCTCCCCGTGTCCTGAGAGGGAAGTTCTCCCCATGTCCTGAGAGGGGAGTTCTGCCCGTGTCCTGAGAGGGGAGTTCTCCCCTTCTCCTGAGAGGGGAGTTCTCCCCCGTGTCCTGAGAGGGGAGTTCTCCGTGTGTCCTGAGAGGGGAGTTCTCCCCGTGTCCTGAGAGTGGCGTTCTCCCCGTGTCCTGAGAGGGGAGTTTTCCCCTTCTCCTGAGAGGGGAGTTCTCCCCCGTGTCCTGAGAGGGGTGTTCTCCCCCGTGTCCTGAGATTGGAGTTCTCCCCGTGTCCTGAGAGGTGATTTCTCCCCGTGTCCTGAGAGGGGATTTCTCCCCGTGTCCTGAGAGGGGAGTTCTCCCCGTGTCCTGAGAGTGGAGTTCTCCCTCGTGTCCTGAGAGGGGAGTTCTCCCCGTGTCCTTAGAGGGGTGCTCTCCCCGTGTTCTGAGAGTGGAGTTCTCCCCGTGTCCTGAGAGTGGAGTTCTCCACGTGTCCTGAGAGGGGAGTTCCCCCCGTGTACTGAGAGGGGAGTTCTCCCCGTGTCCTGAGAGAGGAGTTCTCCCCGTCACCTGAGTGAGGAGTTCTCGCCGTGTTCTGAGAGGGGAGTTCTCCCAGTGTCCTGAGAGGGGAGTTCTCCCCGTGTCCTGAGAGGGGAGTTCTCCCCGTGTCCTCAGAGGGGAGTTCTCCCCGTGTCCTGAGAGGGGATTTCTCCCCGTTTCCTGAGATGGGGAAGTGCAGAGGGACCTGGGTGTTCTTGTGCACCAGTCACTGAAGGAGAGCATGCAGGTGCAACAGGCGATTAAGAAGGCAAATGGTATGTTGGCCTTCATATCAAGGGGGTTCGAGCATAGGAATAGGGATACCTTGCTACAGCTGTACAAGGTGCTGGTGAGACCGCATCTGGAGTATTGTGTACAGTTTTGGTCGCCCCATCTGCGGAAGGATGTTCTTGCCATGGAAAGAGTGCAGCGGCGATTCACCAGGCTGATACCTGGAATGGCGGGAATGACCTACGAGGAGAGATTGAATAGTTTGGGCTTGTACTCACTGGAGTTTAGAAGATTGAGAGGGGATCTCATCGAAACATATAAAATTATGGCAGGCCTGGACAGGCTGAATTCAGAGAGAATGTTTCCAATGGCAGGGGAGCACAGAACCAGGGGCCACAGTCTAAAAATAGCGGGCAAATCATTTAAAACAGAGATGAGGAAGAATTTCTTCACTCAAAGAGTGGTGAGCCTGTGGAATTCCCTGCCACAGAGGGCTGTGAAGGCTAATTCAATAAATATTTTCAAGAGAGAATTGGATATATTTCTGAAGGCTAAGGGGATTAAGGGTTACGGAGAAAAGGCGGGGACGGGGTACTGAACTGGTAAGATCAGCTATGATCTCAGACGAAGATCAGCAATGATCTCATTGAATGGCGGAGCAGGCTCGAAGGGCCGAATGGCCTACTCCTGTTCCTATCTCTATGAATCTCCCCGTGTCCTGAGAGGGGAGTTCTCCCCGTGTCCTGACAGGGGAGTTCTCCCCGTGTCCTGGGATGGGAGTTCTCCCCGTGTCCTGAGAGGGGAGTTCTCCCCGTGTCCTGAGAGGGGAGTTCTCCGCGTGTCCTGAGAGGGGAGTTCTCCCCGTGTCCTGAGAGTGGAGTTCTCCCCGTGTCCTGAGAGGGGAGTTCTCCCCTTCACCTGAGAGGGGAGTTCTCCCCCGTGCCCTGAGAGGGGAGTTCTCCGCGTGTCCTGAGAGGGGAGTTCTCCCCGTGTCCTGAGAGTGGAGTTCTCCCCGTGTCCTGAGAGGGGAGTTCTCCCCGTGTCCTGAGAGGGGAGTTCTCCCCGTGTCCTGAGTGGGGAGTTCTCCCCCATGTCCTGAGGTGGGAGTTCTCCGCGTGACCTGAGAGGGGAGTTCTCCGCGTGTCCTGAGATGGGAGTTCTCCCAGTGTCCTGAAAGGGGAGTTCTCCCCCGTGTCCTGAGAGAGGAGTTCTCCCCGTGTCCTGAGAGGGGAGTTCTCCCCGTGTCCTGAGAGGGGAGTTCTCCCCCGTGTCCTGAGAGGGGAGTTCTCCCCGTGTCCTGAGAGGGGAGTTCTCCCCCGTGTCCTGAGAGGGGAGTTCTCCCCCGTGTCCTGAGAGGGGAGTTCTCCCCGTGTCCTGAGAGGGGATTTCTCCCCGTGTCCTGAGAAAGGAGTTCTCCCCGTGTCCTGAGAGGGGAGTTCTCCCCGTGTCCTGAGAGGGGAGTTCTCCCCGTGTCCTGAGAGGGGAGTTCTCCCCGTGTCCTGAGAGGCGATTTCTCCCCGTGTCCTGAGAGGGGAGTTCTCCCCTTCTCCTGAGAGGGGAGTTCTCCCCCGTTTCCTGAGAGGGGAGTTCTCCGCGTGTCCTGAGAGGGGAGTTCTCCCCGTGTCCTGAGAGTGGACTTCTCCCCGTGTCCTGAGAGGGGAGTTCTGCCCGTGTCCTGAGAGGGGAGTTCCCCCCATGTCCTGAGAGGGGAGTTCTCCCTTTCTCCTGAGAGGGGAGTTCTCCCCCGTGTCCTGAGAGGGGAGTTCTCTGCGTATTCTGAGGGGAGTTCTCCCCATGTCCTGAGAGTGGAGTTCTCCCCGTGTCCTGAGAGGGGAGTTCTCCCCGTGTCCTGAGAGGGGAGTTCTCCCTGTGTCCTGAGAGGGGAGTTCTCCCCGTGTCCTTAGAGTGGACTGCTCCCCGTGTCCTGAGAGGGGAGTTCTGCCCGTGTCCTGAGAGGGGAGTTCTCACCGTGTCCTGAGAGGGGAGTTCTCCCCTTCTCCTGAGAGGGGAGTTCTCCCCCGTGTCCTGAGAGGGGAGTTCTCCGCGTGTTCTGAGAGGGGAGTTCTCCCCGTGTCCTGAGAGTGGAGTTCTCCCCGTGTCCTGAGAGGGGAGTTCTCCCCGTGTCCTGAGAGGGGAGTTCTCCCCGTGTCCTGAGAGGGGAGTTCTCCCCGTGTCCTTAGAGTGGACTTCTCCCCGTGTCCTGAGAGGGGCGTTCTGCCCGTGTCCTGAGAGGGGAGTTCTCCCCGTGTCCTGAGAGGGGAGTTCTCCCCTTCTCCTGAGAGGGGAGTTCTCCCCCGTGTCCTGAGAGGGGAGTTCTCCGCGTGTTCTGAGAGGGGAGTTCTCCCCGTGTCCTGAGAGTGGAGTTCTCCCCGTGTCCTGAGAGGGGAGTTCTCCCCGTGTCCTGAGAGGGGAGTTCTCCCCGTGTCCTGAGAGGGGAGTTCTCCGCGTGTCTTGAGAGGGGAGATCTCCCCGTGTCCTGAGAGGGGAGTTCTCCCCCTGTCCTGAGAGTGGAGTTCTCCCCGTGTCATGAGAGGGGAGTTCTCCCCGCGTCCTGAGAGGGGAGTTCTCCGCGTGTCCTGAGAGGGGAGTTCTCCCCGTCTCCTGAGAGGGGAGTTCTCCCCGTGTCCTGAGAGGGGAGTTCTCCCCGTGTCCAGAGAGGGGGGTTCTCCCCGTGTCCTGAGAGGGAAGTTCTCCCCATGTCCTGAGACGGGAGTTCTGCCCGTGTCCTGAGAGGGGAGTTCTCCCCTTCTCCTGAGAGGGGAGTTCTCCCCCGTGTCCTGAGAGGGGAGTTCTCCGTGTGTCCTGAGAGGGGAGTTCTCCCCGTGTCCTGAGAGTGGCGTTCTCCCCGTGTCCTGAGAGGGGAGTTCTCCCCTTCTCCTGAGAGGGGAGTTCTCCCCCGTGTCCTGAGAGGGGTGTTCTCCCCCGTGTCCTGAGATTGGAGTTCTCCCCGTGTCCTGAGAGGTGATTTCTCCCCGTGTCCTGAGAGGGGATTTCTCCCCGTGTCCTGAGAGGGGAGTTCTCCCCGTGTCCTGAGAGTGGAGTTCTCCCTCGTGTCCTGAGAGGGGAGTTCTCCCCGTGTCCTTAGAGGGGTGCTCTCCCCGTGTTCTGAGAGGGGAGTTCTCCCCGTGTCCTGAGAGTGGAGTTCTCCCCGTGTCCTGAGAGTGGAGTTCTCCACGTGTCCTGAGAGGGGAGTTCCCCCCGTGTACTGAGAGGGGAGTTCTCCCCGTGTCCTGAGAGAGGAGTTCTCCCCGTCACCTGAGTGAGGAGTTCTCGCCGTGTTCTGAGAGGGGAGTTCTCCCAGTGTCCTGAGAGGGGAGTTCTCCCCGTGTCCTGAGAGGGGAGTTCTCCCCGTGTCCTCAGAGGGGAGTTCTCCCCGTGTCCTGAGAGGGGATTTCTCCCCGTTTCCTGAGATGGGGAAGTGCAGAGGGACCTGGGTGTTCTTGTGCACCAGTCACTGAAGGAGAGCATGCAGGTGCAACAGGCGATTAAGAAGGCAAATGGTATGTTGGCCTTCATATCAAGGGGGTTCGAGCATAGGAATAGGGATACCTTGCTACAGCTGTACAAGGTGCTGGTGAGACCGCATCTGGAGTATTGTGTACAGTTTTGGTCGCCCCATCTGCGGAAGGATGTTCTTGCCATGGAAAGAGTGCAGCGGCGATTCACCAGGCTGATACCTGGAATGGCGGGAATGACCTACGAGGAGAGATTGAATAGTTTGGGCTTGTACTCACTGGAGTTTAGAAGATTGAGAGGGGATCTCATCGAAACATATAAAATTATGGCAGGCCTGGACAGGCTGAATTCAGAGAGAATGTTTCCAATGGCAGGGGAGCACAGAACCAGGGGCCACAGTCTAAAAATAGCGGGCAAATCATTTAAAACAGAGATGAGGAAGAATTTCTTCACTCAAAGAGTGGTGAGCCTGTGGAATTCCCTGCCACAGAGGGCTGTGAAGGCTAATTCAATAAATATTTTCAAGAGAGAATTGGATATATTTCTGAAGGCTAAGGGGATTAAGGGTTACGGAGAAAAGGCGGGGACGGGGTACTGAACTGGTAAGATCAGCTATGATCTCAGACGAAGATCAGCAATGATCTCATTGAATGGCGGAGCAGGCTCGAAGGGCCGAATGGCCTACTCCTGTTCCTATCTCTATGAATCTCCCCGTGTCCTGAGAGGGGAGTTCTCCCCGTGTCCTGACAGGGGAGTTCTCCCCGTGTCCTGGGATGGGAGTTCTCCCCGTGTCCTGAGAGGGGAGTTCTCCCCGTGTCCTGAGAGGGGAGTTCTCCGCGTGTCCTGAGAGGGGAGTTCTCCCCGTGTCCTGAGAGTGGAGTTCTCCCCGTGTCCTGAGAGGGGAGTTCTCCCCTTCTCCTGAGAGGGGAGTTCTCCCCCGTGCCCTGAGAGGGGAGTTCTCCGCGTGTCCTGAGAGGGGAGTTCTCCCCGTGTCCTGAGAGTGGAGTTCTCCCCGTGTCCTGAGAGGGGAGTTCTCCCCGTGTCCTGAGAGGGGAGTTCTCCCCGTGTCCTGAGTGGGGAGTTCTCCCCCATGTCCTGAGGTGGGAGTTCTCCGCGTGACCTGAGAGGGGAGTTCTCCGCGTGTCCTGAGATGGGAGTTCTCCCAGTGTCCTGAAAGGGGAGTTCTCCCCCGTGTCCTGAGAGAGGAGTTCTCCCCGTGTCCTGAGAGGGGAGTTCTCCCCGTGTCCTGAGAGGGGAGTTCTCCCCCGTGTCCTGAGAGGGGAGTTCTCCCCGTGTCCTGAGAGGGGAGTTCTCCCCCGTGTCCTGAGAGGGGAGTTCTCCCCCGTGTCCTGAGAGGGGAGTTCTCCCCGTGTCCTGAGAGGGGATTTCTCCCCGTGTCCTGAGAAAGGAGTTCTCCCCGTGTCCTGAGAGGGGAGTTCTCCCCGTGTCCTGAGAGGGGAGTTCTCCCCGTGTCCTGAGAGGGGAGTTCTCCCCGTGTCCTGAGAGGCGATTTCTCCCCGTGTCCTGAGAGGGGAGTTCTCCCCTTCTCCTGAGAGGGGAGTTCTCCCCCGTTTCCTGAGAGGGGAGTTCTCCGCGTGTCCTGAGAGGGGAGTTCTCCCCGTGTCCTGAGAGTGGACTTCTCCCCGTGTCCTGAGAGGGGAGTTCTGCCCGTGTCCTGAGAGGGGAGTTCCCCCCATGTCCTGAGAGGGGAGTTCTCCCTTTCTCCTGAGAGGGGAGTTCTCCCCCGTGTCCTGAGAGGGGAGTTCTCTGCGTATTCTGAGGGGAGTTCTCCCCATGTCCTGAGAGTGGAGTTCTCCCCGTGTCCTGAGAGGGGAGTTCTCCCCGTGTCCTGAGAGGGGAGTTCTCCCTGTGTCCTGAGAGGGGAGTTCTCCCCGTGTCCTTAGAGTGGACTGCTCCCCGTGTCCTGAGAGGGGAGTTCTGCCCGTGTCCTGAGAGGGGAGTTCTCCCCTTCTCCTGAGAGGGGAGTTCTCCCCCGTGTCCTGAGAGGGGAGTTCTCCGCGTGTTCTGAGAGGGGAGTTCTCCCCGTGTCCTGAGAGTGGAGTTCTCCCCGTGTCCTGAGAGGGGAGTTCTCCCCGTGTCCTGAGAGGGGAGTTCTCCCCGTGTCCTGAGAGGGGAGTTCTCCCCGTGTCCTGAGAGGGGAGTTCTCCGCGTGTCCTGAGAGGGGAGTTCTCCCCGTGTCCTGAGAGGGGAGTTCTCCCCCTGTCCTGAGAGTGGAGTTCTCCCCGTGTCATGAGAGGGGAGTTCTCCCCGCGTCCTGAGAGGGGAGTTCTCCTCGTGTCCTGAGAGGGGAGTTCTCCCCGTCTCCTGAGAGGGGAGTTCTCCCCGTGTCCTGAGAGGGGAGTTCTCCCCGTGTCCAGAGAGGGGGGTTCTCCACGTGTCCTGAGAGGGAAGTTCTCCCCATGTCCTGAGAGGAGAGTTCTCCCCGTGTCCTGAGAGGGGAGTTCTCCCCTTCTCCTGAGAGGGGAGTTCTCCCCCGTGTCCTGAGAGGGGAGTTCTCCGTGTGTCCTGAGAGGGGAGTTCTCCCCGTGTCCTGAGAGTGGCGTTCTCCCCGTGTCCTGAGAGGGGAGTTCTCCCCTTCTCCTGAGAGGGGAGTTCTCCCCCGTGTCCTGAGAGGGGTGTCCTCCCCCGTGTCCTGAGAGTGGAGTTCTCCCCGTGTCCTGAGAGGTGATTTCTCCCCTTGTCCTGAGAGGGGATTTCTCCCCGTGTCCTGAGAGGGGAGTTCTCCCCGTGTCCTGAGAGTGGAGTTCTCCCTCGTGTCCTGAGAGGGGAGTTCTCCCCGTGTCCTTAGAGGGGTGCTCTCCCCGTGTTCTGAGAGGGGAGTTCTCCCCGTGTCCTGAGAGTGGAGTTCTCCCCGTGTCCTGAGAGTGGAGTTCTCCACGTGTCCTGAGAGGGGAGTTCCCCCCGTGTACTGAGAGGGGAGTTCTCCCCGTGTCCTGAGAGAGGAGTTCTCCCCGTCACCTGAGTGAGGAGTTCTCGCCGTGTTCTGAGAGGGGAGTTCTCCCAGTGTCCTGAGAGGGGAGTTCTCCCCGTGTCCTGAGAGGGGAGTTCTCCCCGTGTCCTCAGAGGGGAGTTCTCCCCGTGTCCTGAGAGGGGATTTCTCCCCGTTTCCTGAGATGGGGAAGTGCAGAGGGACCTGGGTGTTCTTGTGCACCAGTCACTGAAGGAGAGCATGCAGGTGCAACAGGCGATTAAGAAGGCAAATGGTATGTTGGCCTTCATATCAAGGGGGTTCGAGTATAGGAATAGGGATACCTTACTACAGCTGTACAAGGTGCTGGTGAGACCGCATCTGGAGTATTGTGTACAGTTTTGGTCGCCCCATCTGCGGAAGGATGTTCTTGCCATGGAAAGAGTGCAGCGGCGATTCACCAGGCTGATACCTGGAATGACGGGAATGACCTACGAGGAGAGATTGAATAGTTTGGGCTTGTACTCACTGGAGTTTAGAAGATTGAGAGGGGATCTCATCGAAACATATAAAATTATGGCAGGCCTGGACAGGCTGAATTCAGAGAGAATGTTTCCAATGGCAGGGGAGCACAGAACCAGGGGCCACAGTCTAAAAATAGCGGGCAAATCATTTAAAACAGAGATGAGGAAGAATTTCTTCACTCAAAGAGTGGTGAGCCTGTGGAATTCCCTGCCACAGAGGGCTGTGAAGGCTAATTCAATAAATATTTTCAAGAGAGAATTGGATATATTTCTGAAGGCTAAGGGGATTAAGGGTTACGGAGAAAAGGCGGGGACGGGGTACTGAACTGGTAAGATCAGCTATGATCTCAGACGAAGATCAGCCATGATCTCATTGAATGGCGGAGCAGGCTCGAAGGGCCGAATGGCCTACTCCTGTTCCTATCTCTATGAATCTCCCCGTGTCCTGAGAGGGGAGTTCTCCCCGTGTCCTGACAGGGGAGTTCTCCCCGTGTCCTGGGATGGGAGTTCTCCCCGTGTCCTGAGAGGGGAGTTCTCCCCGTGTCCTGAGAGGGGAGTTCTCCCCGTGCCCTGAGAGGGGAGTTCTCCCCGTGTCCTGAGAGGCGAGTTCTCCCCGTGACCTGAGAGGGGAGTTCTCCCCGTGTCCTGAGAGGAGAGATCTCCCCTTGTCCTGAGAGGGGAGTTCTCCCCGTTTCCTGAGAGAGGAGTTCTCCCCGTGTCCTGAGAGAGGAATTCTCCCCGTGTCCTGAGAGGGGAGTTCTCCCCGTGTCCTGAGAGGGGAGTTCTCCCCATGTCCTGAGAGGGGAGTTCTCCCCGCGTCCTGAGAGGGGAGTTCTCCCCGTGAACTGAGAGGGGAGTTCTCCGCGTGTCCTGAGATGGGAGTTCTCCCAGTGTCCTGAAAGTGGAGTTCTCCCCCGTGTCCTGAGAGAGGAGTTCTCCCCGTGTCCTGAGAGGGGAGTTCTCCCCGTGTCCTGAGAGGGGAGTTCTCCCCGTGTCCTGAGAGGGGAGTTCTCCCCCGTGTCCTGAGAGGGGAGTTCTCCCCCGTGTCCTGAGAGGGAAGTTCTCCCCGTGTCCTGAGAGGGGAGTTCTCCCCGTGTCCAGAGAGGGGAGTTCTCCCTGTGTCCTGAGAGGGAAGTTCTCCCCGTGTCCTGAGAGGGGAGTTCTCCCCGTGTCCTGAGAGGGGAGTTCTCCCTTTCTCCTGAGAGGGGAGTTCTCCCCCGTGTCCTGAGAGGGGAGTTCTCCGCCTGTCCTGAGAGGGGAGTTCTCCCCGTGTCCTGAGAGTGGAGTTCTCCCCGTGTCCTGAGAGGGGAGTTCTCCCCGTGTCCTGAGAGGGGAGTTCTCCCCGTCTCCTGAGAGGGAAGTTCGCCCCGTGTCCTGAGAGGGGAGTTCTCCCCGTGTCCTGAGAGGGGAGTTCTCCCCGTGTCCTGAGAGGGGAGCTCTCCCCCGTGTCCGGGCCAATACTTATCCCTCAATCAACATCACTAAAACTCATTATCTGGTCATTATCACATTGCTGTTTGTGGGAGCTTGCTCTGCAAAAATTAGCTACTGCGTTTTCCACATTACAACAGTGACCACAGTTCAAAAAAAGTACTTGATTGGCTGTAAAGCTCTTTGGGATGCCCTGAGTTTGTGAAAGGCGCTGTAGAAATGCTATTCTTTCTTTCTTTAGCCTCTCCCATGTAATGTATATACCTTTCAGGGGGGAACTATCTTTTACAGCTCATGTATACTGTAGTACCGGCAGTGACCACACCTGTATATAACACTTAGTCATAATCTGTACATATCAGTTCCAGTGTGAGCCACGTTTAGTAAACACCTGTCGTACCTTTTCTCCTGCGGTCTGTGTCTTATTTTACACGGACACAAAACCCCAGGAGATTGCGCGACTGGGAGGGGGTGTGGTGTTTGATGGTGTATGTGGGCAGTGCCATGTCAGGAGTGGGCAGGCTTTGGTGGATCAGATGGGCTCTTCTTTGCATTTCATCGGCTTGTATCAATTCACCATTTAGAATGGTAACTGGAAGCAGAACCTTTTAGTGTGTATACACAAGTGCATGACGAATAAACAAACAGATGGGGCTGAATTGTGTTGCTTTCAATCAACTGCAACTCAGTCAATGGTTGTGTTAACGGTAAAAGAGAAAGAACTTGCATCTATAAAGTTTCATTTAGGACATCGCATGGGGCTTCACAGCCAATGAATTACTTTGCTCAACCCCCCAGGGTGTAATATAGCAAAATACTGCGGATGCTGGAAATCCGAAATAACAACAGAAAATGCTGGAAAAACTCAGCAGGCCAGGCAACATCCATGGAGAGAGAAATAGAGTCAACGTTTCAGGTCGAAAACCTTCGTCAGGACTGAAAAAACACAGGAAATGAAACAGATTAAAAGGCCAGTTTGGGGTCTGGGAAATGGGGATGAAAGAACAAAAGAGAAGTGAAGAGACATTAAGAGGTATTCAAAATGAGACGATATGGTGATAGGACTAGCAAAGAGACAAAAGATGGCTCTAGATTAGGTGTGAAATGCGCTGGCAGAATGAGAGACAGCTGCCATGTGGGAGAGAAAAAAAGGGGGAAGGGCACAAAACAAAAGGTGTGGATAAAAAGAAATATATAAAAATGTAATAGGGGCCGAGGTTACGCCCCCAGGGTGTAATGTGTCAGACTCCTCCCCCCACAACATAGATAGCCTCAGATTCCGCACCCTAAATCCACATCCCCAACGTAGTTACGACTTAGCTGCAAATACTAAAGAGAGTTAAAACATACTTGTAATGTCACTATGCACAGTGACCTGGGTAAATCCTACCCCCAGGGATTTGTTTTGTGGACAGAACAGTTCACACCTTGTGCTGCCTCCAGCTCTTCCACAGTCATTTAAAAAAAACAATAAAGAGACCTTTGTTGAAAATAAGAGTTCATTATTTACTTTGCAGGCACAATGAGCCTTTTAATGCTTTGCCTCAGTGACACAAAGGTAGTAGGTATAATGTTTAATCTCCACTTCCTGTTCCTGGCACCTGCACACCTCTCTATCACTGTTTCATCATACTTGTAACTGGGAGGATTGAGCAATGACTGTTACAAGTTATCAAGTATCACATAATATTTACAGAACAGAAACAGGCCATTCGGCCCAACTGGTCTGTGCTGGTGTTTATGCTCCACACGAGCCTTCTACCACTCTACTTAATTACCCCTATCAACATATCCTTCTATTCCTTTCTCCCTCATAGCCTCTCCTTAAATGCATCTATGCTATTCACCTCAACCACGCCCTGTGGCAGCAAGTTCCACATTCTCACCACTCTCTGGGTAAAGAAGTTTCTCTTGAATTCCCGATTGGATTTAATGGCCCAGTAATTCCGGGCACAATGCGTGAGTACTCACGCGTCTGCTGGAGGAATTGCCGGTTTTCAGCATGCACAGCGCATGCGCTGAAAACCAGCATTTCCTGTCCTCTGACCCAAGGGGTTAACAGGCAGAGCGCACGCGACTGCACAGGCAGCGCGTGCGCAGTGAATTCCTTTTTTTTTTCAGAGTTGCGCGCGTGTAAAGGCCTCCGGTCTTTACGCGTGGAAAAAACAGACGTAAGTATTTAGTTTTTCAGGTAAGTGGGCTTTTAGTACAATGTAGAATTTTTTTTTCCACAGGTTTGTTATTTTTAAAGAATTTACAGTAAGGTAAGTTTAGTTTTAGACCCTATTTTTTAAAAATTTATTTTTTTCAAAAAATTGATTAATTGTTTAAAACATTAAAAAAAACTTATTTATAGTTAATATAATCAGTGGGATGTTTTTTAAAATGTTATTTAAAGTTAAAGTAGTGTTTTGGCAGCCCATACTTTTCATGAGATTGACAGCTCTTACTGTCAAACTCATGAATGAGTTTCCCCTCCCCTGATTGGCTGCACAGTGCTCACCTGATCCCAGCCAGCACATCGCACTAACTACGCCACTGGATCAGGTAAGCACATCGCGCCGACAGCTGAACCGGGCCTGTGACAGGAAATGCAAGCAGGCCCGGGCTTCAGATGTCGGCGCGCAGGGTGAGTGCAGATCGGGGGCTTGCACGCGCGGCAAGCACCCGATCCTAATTTCAGGGCCATTAGTGACTGTTTTATATTTATAGCCCCTAGTTCTGGTCTTGTCCGCAAGTGGAAATATCATTGTTCTCTTTAGAGCAGAGAAGATTAAGAGGAGATTTGATCGAGGTGTTTAAAATCATGAAGGGTTTAGATAGAGTAAATAAAGTGAAACTGTTTCCAATGGCTGAAGGGTCAATAATGAGGGGGGGCACAGATTGAAGGTGATTGGAAAAAGAACCAGAGGTGATGTAAGAAAAACCTTTTTATGCAACGAGTGGTTAGGATTTGGAATGCACTGCCTGATAGGATGGTGGATACAGATTCAATAGTAGCCTTCAAAAGGGAATTAGATAAATACTGGAAGGAGAAGAAATTGCAGGGATAATGGGGAAAGAGCGGGTGAGTGGGACTAACTGGGTTGCTCTTCGAAAGAGCCTTCTGTAAGTACTATGCTATGATCTGTACTGTAGACCTCTCTGTTTCCCCAGCGCTCCTCGCACTCTCAGCATGAGCTGGTACAAACTCTTCCTATCGCTTGACAGTTCCTCCTTTCACTTGTGTGGACAGCTTGTCCAAGTGACTGCTTCATCTGTGAAAACTTAGGCGGTGAGTGTTAGCAGGCTATTCGACTGCTAGGGTATCATTGCCAAGCCCATTCAATCCTCACCTGACATACCCTTTGGAGTGCGGTGGGGGTGGGGGCGGTTACTGGACAGTGATCCCGCCCCCCCCGCACCGCCCTCTCCCAAACTCAGAGTTGCTGAAACCGGCTGAAACACCTCTATTATTACCCCAACGGCGAGCAGTTAACTCGGCAAGAAACTGAACACGGGATCTTTTTTTTTGGACCACCAGGTGATACTTTCACTGGGGGAGGAGGAAGAAGGGAGTTGAAAAAGTTTGGTTTATCTTCCACACATGTGTGTAGGTCCCCATCAGTAACGGGCTAAGTAATTAGAAAACACATCGGGCTGGATTTTGCCAGTGTGGGCGGGCTGGGGCGTGTCAGGTGGAAATCGTGTCAGGACCGTGACTCCTAAGTGATGTGTTGAAAAAGTGCGATTTTCCCCTAATTAGCCAATTGATTTCCTGCATGTGGGAACCACTGGCCCAATGAGTCTTTTCATACAAAAAGTCGCCTCCGATGACGTCATCGATGCTGTTGGATTTAAGGCCTGCAAGCAGCCTTGATTCTTCTGGAGACTGCAAAGGCTCTGCAATTTATATGAAGGAGTTGAATTGTGGAAAATGTCAACGATCAAGCAAAAGTGTGCTCCTCGATTTGATGAGGCCTCCCTCCAAGCTCTGGTGTACGGAGCCAGCTGCAATAAAGAGGTGCTGTTCCCTTCCTTAGGGAGAAAAAAGCCACCCCAGCAGACAAAAGCTGTGTGGCTACAAGTGGCGCAGGAGGTCAACTCCATTTCGCTGAGTCGCAGAACCTGGCTGCAATGCAGGAAGAGGTTTCATGATCTTCTCCGCACAGGAAAAGTGAGTATGACTTTCCCATCACCCTCAATCTGATCCCCATCGCCTCTCCTCACCAGCACTCTGCTTTGCCAACCTCTTCCTCCACATCCCACTTGACACTTACATCCCTGCACCCTTACCCATTCCCTCTCTCTCTATGGTCACATTCGCTTAACTATTCCACCATGCAGCCCTCACACTTCCTATCACTGTGATGCCATGACAACAACTACTTACAACACACAGGGAGGGTCCTTTGTATCCTTCTAAGCATCTATGCTATGGATTCTCTACACTCACTCCTTCCATGGTCCATGGAGGAGCTTAGTCGCAAGGGTATTGAAAGCATGGTCATTGTTCAGAATAGAATGACCTCTCTTGAGGAGCGATGATCAGCTATTGGGCAAACAAAGCAGACCTTCATGCAAGTCCTCTGGAGTAGGACTTCCAGTGCAGAAATGGGTCCTCATGGCCCCCCTGCAGTGCAGCAAGGTGCTGACAAGCAACTTGCTACCTCTGAAGTGGGGCTGACCCATGAGAGGGATGTTGGTGGCAGACAACAAGGAAGTTGGGGCTCCTCTCCAAGCGCTCACATGCCACAGCAAAGCCCTCGGTCAGAGCCCCACCAGAGACCTCACCCAAATGAGATGGGCGTCTCAGCTCCTGCACAGCCGTAGGAGCAGCAGACTGTTGGCGAGCCCTCACAGCTTTGCCACCCCAGAAGATGCCCGCCAAAGGCATTGAGACAGGAGCAGCAAGAGAGCGAGGAAGGGGCCTCCACATCTGCTGAAGCCACATGGGAAGCACCACATACGAGCACACTTAAGAAGAAGATTCTTCCTTCTTCTTCTTAGGCAGTCCCTCAGAACCAAGGATGACTTGCTTCCACATTAAAAATGAGCTCGCAGGTGACTGATTAGTCCAATGCGGGACCTACAGTCTCTGTCACAGGTGGGGCGACGGTGGTTGAAGGGGCGGGTGGGTGGGGTGCTTGGGTTGACGTGCGCTCCTTGCGCTGCCTGCGCTTGGCTTCCGCTTGCTCCCGGCGAAGAGACTCGAGGTGTTCGGCGCCTTCCCGGATGCTTCTCCTCCACTTTGTGTGGTCTTGGGCCAGGGATTCCCAGGTGTCGGTGGGGATGTTACACTTTTTCAAGGAGGCTTTGAGGGTGTCCTTGAAGCGTTTCCTCTGCCCACCTGGGGCTCTCTTGCCGTGTCGGAGCTCCGAGTAGAGCGCTTGTTTTGGGATGTCTCGTATCGGGCATGCGGACAATGTGACCCGTCCATTGGAGCTGATTGAGCGTGGTCAGAGCTTCGATGCTGGGGATGTTGGCCTGAGCAAGAACACTGACGTTGGTGCGTCTATCCTGCCAATGGATTTGCAGGATCTTGCGGAGGCAGTGTTGGTGGTACCTCTCCAGCGCTTTGAGGTGCCTGCTGTACATGGTCCATGTCTCTGAGGCATACAGCAGGGCAGGTATTGTAGTGTATGTGCCTTTAAGACAGAACTACTTTTACAGCTCCTGTATACTGTAGTACCGGCAGTGACCACACCTGTATATAAGCTTTGCGCATGCCTCTGTACCCGCAGTCTTGAGACTACCCTCCTCCAGTAAATACCTGTTTATTGTTAAGTTATAGCATCCGTGTGGTGATTGAATAACAGCATACCCTCAGAATCACGGATCTAACAGGTATCACTGCTGCCCTGTAGACCATGTGCTTAGTGCCGGGTTTGAGGTCCTGGTCTTCAAACACTCTCTTCCTCAGGCGACCGAAGGCTGCACTGGCACACTAAAGGTGGTGTTGGACTTCGTCGTCGACGTCTGCCCTTGTTGACAGTAAGCTACTGAGGTATGGAAAGTGGCCCACGTTGTCCAAGGCCTTGTCGTGGATTTTGATAATCGGAGGGCAGCACTGTGTGGCGGGGGCAGGTTGGTAGAGGACCTTTGTCTTACGGATGTTTAGTGTAAGGCCCATGCTCTCGTATGCTTTGGTGAAGGTGTTTACGATGGTTTCGAGTTCGACCTCCGAGTGAGCGCAGACACAAGCATCGTCTGCATACTGTAATTCAACGACAAAGGATGGGACGACCTTGGATCTGGACTGGAGGCGACGGAGGTTGAACAGTTTCCCGTTTGTTCTGTAAATTAGCTCCACTCCAGTGGGGAGCTTACTGAGGGTGAGATGGAGCATTGCAGCAAGGAAGATTGAGAAGAGCGGTGGTGCGATGATACAGCCTTGCTTGACCCCGGTTCGTACGTGAATTGGGTCTGTGGTGGAACCGTTGGTCAGGATCACAGCTTGCATGTCATCGTGAAGCAGGCGGAGGATAGTGACAAACTTTTGAGGGCAGCCGAATTTGAGGCGGACACTCCATAATCCCTCACGGTAGACAGTGTCGAAGGCCTTTGTGAGATCAAAGAAGGCCATGTACAGTGGTTGGTGCTGTTCCCTGCATTTCTCTTGTAATTGACATGCGGTGAAGATCATGTCCATTGTGCCCCTTAGTGGGCGGAATCCACATTGCGACTCTGGGAGGAGCTCTTCGGCCACTGGGAGAAGGCGATTGAGGAGGATTCTTGCAATGACTTTTCCTGTGGCTGACAGCAGGGAAACTCCTCTGTAATTACCGCAATTGGACTTGTCACCTTTCTTGAAGATGGTCACAATTACTGCGTCTCTGAGATCCCCTGGTATGCTCTCCTCCTTCCAGATAAGAGAAATGAGTTCATGAATTTGCACCAGTAGTGTTTCCCTGCCATGCTTTAGTGCCTCAGCGGAGATTCCATCTGCTCCTGAGGCCTTGTTGTTCTTCAGTTGTCGGATGGCCTTTTCAACCTCATGCCGGGCTGGGGTTGTGCTGAGATGGTGGCGGGTAGCATGCTGTGGGATAGAGTTGAGGACACTCGTGTCGAAGACAGAGTCGTGGTTAAGGAGATCTTCGAAGTGCTCCTTCCAGCAGGCACTGACTGCTTCCCTGTCCTTGATGATTACCTCTCCGTTCTTGGCCCGCAGTGGGGAAGGTCCTTGGGTGCTTGGGCCGTAGATGGTCTTGACTGCGCTAAAGAATCCATACACGTTCTGGTTGTCGGCTAGCTGCTGGATCTCCTGTGCTTTCTCCACCCACCATCTGTTCTTTAGGTCACGAGTTTTTTTGTTGGACCTCGGCGTTCAGGCTTCTGAAGAGGAAGATAAAGCACAAGTAGTCACAAGGGTAGTCACTTGTGTGCTGTGTTGTTTTGTTTTTGGACCAGCCATCATTGTGATTGTATTATAAAGTGCTTTGATGGCAAACTGTTGTGTTGTGGCCTGTGTCATTTCGCAAATGGGAATTTCACATTGAGGGCTTTGGGCGCCTTGTGATTATCAGAATGGTGGTCAGAGTGATAGAATTCCGTAGGTTCTTCTCCATTGTCGATGATCTGGTACGAAGGAGCGAGACTAAAGTGTTTGATTGTGCAGGCTAAGCAAATCTGGCTAGGATAAGTGCGTCCCTTGCATCCCGGGCAGCAATATAGTGGTGCTCTGGTGCCTTCTGGCCTGTGCATCTTCAGGTGGGTGACTAGCAGCTTGGCGCTCCTGTTGATGTTCCTGCTGTTGGTGCTGCTGTTGCTCATGGTTCTGCTGCTGCCGTGGCTGGTGTTCATCCGAATCTGATGTCCAGGAGGAAAGCAATTAAATGGTCACCATGCTTCTGGTATATGCCTCAGTTGAGGAAGCGCTTAGTCAAGGTGGGGAGAGGGGTTTCCAATGAGTCACATTGGAGATGAGTGTCAGGCTCCAAACTTCCACAACAATGAGTAGGCCTGCTAAAAGTTCCCCCAGACCTGAAACAACAAAGTTCTGCCACCTGCAAATGATCATTGGTGAAAACTCCTTTGTAATGGTGGAGCTGCAGCTGTTCGTAAGCAATCCACTTGTGAGGCCGCCAGGATTACCTGGCGTGTTCCAGAAGAGGCGTGTAAGATGGGGGAAATGTGTTAAAATCGGAAAGGCCTCTCAAAATGGGATTATAGAGGCAATTAAGTGATTGTTAAGGGCCTTAAGGGCAAGAGGCGGGATGGAAAGCGGGTCAGAAAACACGCACTTGGGAAAATTGCTCGGAGGCGGGATGGAGACGGGAACGGGCCCGCCCACCAGTTTTGGCGATTTTAACAACTCGCATGCCTCCAAACCCACCTTCTCGGGGCTGGGAAAATTGAGCCCATCATCTGGTTTGGCAGGTTCTAACATTGGCTTCGATCAGATCTGGATCTGTGACAAACCAAGTGTGGAGTCAATACCTTCTTCATAAGCTGTCAGGCAGTAAAGTATTGTGAGCTTGGCCTAGTTTCTGCCACAACTTTGAGCAATATTTCCTTTCCCTCCTTTCCAGTTTGTTATCTATATTCCTAGCACCTTCCTGGCTTAAAAGAGCAGGATGTGAGACACCTCCATGGACACCTTGCATCTCGCCTAACTTCTCTGGAGCTGTGGAAGTGCCTCAGTGGGTAGCATTCTCGCCTCTGAGCCAGGAGATCACGGGTTCAAGCTCCCACTCCAAAGACTTGAGCACAAAGTGCCACTGCTGAAGGAGTGCTGCAGTGTCAGAGGTGCCATCTTTTGGATGAGGGGTTAAACTGAGGTCCCATCTCCCCTCTCAGGTACTATTCCAAAGAATAACAGAGGAATTCTCCTGGTGTCCTGGCTAATATTTATCCCTCAACCAACATCACTAAAACAGATGGTCTGGTCATTATCACATTGTTGTTTGTGGGAGCTTGCTGTGCTCAAATTGGCTGCCACGTTTCCTACATTACAACAGTGACTACACTTCAAAAGTACTTCATTGGCGCTTTGGGACGTCCTGAGTTCGTGAAAGGTGCTATATAAATGCAAGTCTTTTTTCCTCTTACCCTCCCATTCCTTCTCAATGAAAATAAAGAGATTGCAAACAGTGAGGATGATACCAATCGACTGCAACAGGACATAGAAAGGCTAGCAGAATGGGCAGATCGATTTCATAAATAGAGAAGTTATGCTGAACCTTTAAAAAGCGCTCGTTAGGCCACAACTGGAGTATTGCGTCCAGTTCTGGTCACCATACTTTAGGAAGGATGTGAAGGCCCTTGAGAGGGTGCAGAGGAGATTTAATAGAATGGTTCCAGGGATGGGGGATCTTAGCTACAAGGACAGGTTGGGGAAGCTGGATTTGTTTTCATTAGAGTGAAGGAGATTGAAGGGTGATTTGATAGAGGTGTACAAGATTATGACGGGTTTGGATAGGCTAGACGGGGAAAGGCTGTTCCCACTAGTTGATGGTACAAGGACTAGGGACCACAGATTTAAGGTTTTGGGCAAAAGATATAGGGGGGACGTGAGGAAAAACTTCTTTATGCAGCGAATGGTGATAACCTGGAACTCACTGCCGACGGAAGTGGTGGAAGCGGAGACACTCTGTTTTCAAGGGGAGACTGGATAGGCACTTGAGGGAAATAAACTTGCAGGGCTATGGGGATAGAGCAGGGGAATGGGACTGACTGGATTGCTCTACAGGGAGCCGGCACAGACTCAATGGGCCAAATGGCCGCCTTCTGTGCCGTTATGACTCTATGGAGCAAAATTGGGTCGCACCTCCTTTGGGAGCTACTGGAAGCGTTCCTCCACCCTCTTGGGGCACTGTGAGTGAATATTACACCGGTACGTCGCGCTGCGGTACTGCAGGCCTTCCTCCCCTTATTAAAGGGGAGGGGCCTTGCGCAGCACAAACCGGGGCCCAGCTGGGCCACCAGGGATCGGAGTGCTGGCAAAAGAGCCCAGCACTCAAGAGAAGTGCCGGGCTCACGGAGCGTAGCCGGCACTCCGCGGGGGGGGGGGGGGCGGGGCGCTGCACAGAAGGCCAGGGACAGCAACGGGGGCAGGTGCTGGCAGGCAGCCAGCAACAAAAATGGCTGCCCGACACCTCCCCTTTAATTTTCACCGCCCTGGCCACAGGTAGGCCCCCCTGACCCTGTCGTACATAGAGTCTGGCGGTAAGTCAGGGGGGGAGAAATTCGGTTGTTAGCGCCACCGATTAACGCCTAAAGAGGCCGACAAGTGGGGCGCTAGCCAATTTCCGGGTGGGCGCAGGGCGCCTAGCGCCTCGCCCCATATTGAGCATGCATTTAGCGCCGGCGCTAAATCTTAGCGCCCGCTCATGGGCGCAGGCTGATTTGAGTGTGCAACGTCTTTTGGGTGCCCCCCTCCGTAGCGCCTGGCGCTAATAGTAACAGCTTACCTGGAGCCTTACCAAGTCACTCTCGGGCTGGAGGAGCGTTATTTAAAGGGGACTGGTGTGGTTTAAAAGCGGCAGCCATTTTTGGAGCACAACTTCCTCGAGAGCTACAAAGAGTTGCTGAGTTGCACACTGAGAGCCATTTGACCACTGAGCCAGCGCAGGCAGATGATCTTCAGCCTTCTGACCATCACCTTGCTGTTGGTGAGCCTTGACAACGGGGAACCTTCCTGTGGGCACTTATTATGGGGGCTGCATTGGAGGGGAACGTCCTGCTGCTGAATCATCTGGAAAGGGCACTGAGACGCTGGGAGAGGGGGGCGGGCATGGCCAGACGGAGGAGGGCCAACAGACGTCGCCACAGCAGACCTTACGCTGACAGGGTTTTCCGACAGCAGTTTTCCTACATGAACATGCCGGAGGAGCAGTGTGTCAGAAGGCTGTGATTTAGAAAGGAGGTGGTGACTGAGCTGTGCCAACTGCTTCAGCCAGATCTGCAGCCTCAGATAAGGTGCAGGACATCTCTGTCGGTGGCTGAGAAGATGCTTGCTGGCCTGAACTTCTACGCGAGCAGTTCTTCTCAGGCTGCGCGTCAGAGGCTGATCAGAAGTAGCTTCTAGGCCCCTCTCATGGAATGCTTGCTGCCATTCCAAGAACAGGAATGGAACCGGTCTGATACCCCCAAGCCTGTGAAGGGCAAGATGCATGTAAATAGTAGGCATGGCCATTGTAAATGAAGAAAGTGTTTCATTACACAAAATATGGTTCCTTCAAACATGAGAAAGCTATGGCAACAGAAAGCAAAACTAATACACTGACACATAACTGCCTCTCACACCCGGGAGACTGTCCAAAACATAAATCACATTCTGACCATCTTCCTTGGCCTTGATTCCACAGCGCCAACCAAAGCATCCAATGCCCCATCAGTGAGGCATTCCGCCCTCTACCTCACCCTTTCCATGTCTTGCTAGGCTGGTGCGCCACAGGTAGGCTCCCACTGCTTTGAAGGCAGTGAGTGTGTCGTGTGATGCCAATTGACCTGCCCCTTTAAGAGCTGGCTGGCGCCAGTGTGTCTCAGGGAAAGTGATTATTGACAGCACCGTCACTGCACCCCGCCGCCGCGAAATTGAGTTCCACTGCCGGGCTAGCGCCTGAAGAGTAGCGTGCAGCACCTGATTTAGCGCCGCAATCACCTTTAGGGGCGCTGCAACCCAATATCGCGCTAGGTGGCACTAAATTGCGCCTGGCGCTAAACTTTGCGCATCGCCAGGACTAGCGCCCCAAACGCGGCTATACCGAATTTCTAGGCCCGGGGGCGCTACTGAAGATCGCGGCCGGGGCGCTGCGCGTGGCGCAGCACCATGGGGTGCTAACGGTTACTGTCGCTGCTAACCTCCCGCTGAATTTTGCGGGAGGCGTTAGCTGCGCTGTGCCTGGGCGCTAGTTGCTTTGTGCCCCGTTAACGCTCTAGTGTGCTAACGGGAGGCGCAAATCAACCGCATTTTTCTGCCTGTGACTCTATGATTGGGTATTCCGGCTGAGGCTGGTGACACGTGTCCTTCAGGGCAAGCCCAAGTCCAAATGCCATTTCACATGGAGATTCGAGCCTGTCGTTACCGCTCTGAATATACAGTTCCAGCACTGTGGCTGCCGAGCTGTACACGCACTCAATTGCACTTTGATTTTAGGGGCAGCAGAAAAATGCTTCCTTGTCCATCCAACTGGCACGGAGTGGGTCATTATCTCCAAATGGTCTCGCCCAAGCTACTGTCCTTTGTGGGCTGTCTGATGTGTATTTTTTTTCTGTTTGTGAAACTAACAATGTGCTTTTCTCAGCATGTGGACTTTGCACCAGCACCACTAGAAAGACTCCTCCACAAGATTCACACCTACGGGGCTCATCATTCCTCATTCATCGTGCTGTGACCTTCAGACTATGCAGATACAAACAGAACTCCTTTATTATGTAGAATTTATAAAAACACGCACACAGGCAAACAACAGCAGAGTGTGTCCCACAACCTACAATTATCAGTCAACAATTTATTGCAAGCGCCCAAAAAAGCCAAAGAGGCGTTAAAAAAAAATACAACTGTCCTTTTATTTACTAAATTTGAACTTTACAATTCAGACAAAGCAAACTTTTTATATCAAATACCTTTTTTTTGCTGGAGTGTTAAGAATTCTTCCACTTTCAAAATGAAATGAAAACTCCTTTGGATAATTAAATAGGCAGGGGATGGAAATAAAATCTGTTTTTATTTGTATGAATGCAAGTTGGAGAATGTATCTCAGCATTGGTCCACCTGTTGTGAGATAATAAAGTTGGATGAAAAGAATGTTGTCTGAGAGAATGGATATAAATACTTGGAGATAAATTCAATCCCTACCCCCCTGTGCCCTGCTTATTGTAAGCTCAGGACATTCTTTTTATTACTGCTGAATTTCTCAGTCTCCTTATCAGTGTCAGTGTAGCTCAGTGGGTAGCACTCTCACCTCTGAGTCAGAATGGTTGAGGGTTCATAGTCCCACTCCGCGAGATTTGAGCATATAATCCAGGCCTACACTCCCAGTGCAGTGTGGAATTCACTGCTTAAACGGCCTGGCCCACATATAAAATGAGGCACCAACGTGCTTTACAGCCAATGAAATACTTTTGAAGTGGCTGTAATGTTGTTAATGTAGGCAAACATGACTGCCAATTTGCGCACAGTAAACTCCCACAAACAGCAATGAGATAATGACCAGCTAATCTGTTTTTTAGTGATGCTGGTTGAGGGATAAATATTGGCCAGGACACCGGGGGGTCTCCCCTGCTCTTCTTCAAAATAGTGCTGTAGTGTATGTAACCTGTACCACCTTAAGAGACTACCTTAAGGTGATGAACTACTTTCTGATGGCTCCTGTATATTGTAGTACCGGTGGTGACCACACCGGTATATAAACCCTGTGGAGCAGTTTGTATTTCAGTTCAGCCCTGACCCTCAATTACTAAAGACCTGTTTAAGTATTCTGTTGTCTGTGTTCAGTTATTCAGCATAACTACATTTGGAAAACACAGACTCAACAGTGGCGACGAGTCTGATCGTACCTAGCGGCAGTTTTGCATCCAAGGAAGCTTCGTCCTCAGAACGGGCATCGAAAAAGGGCATCCGCCCTCATCATCCTGCTGAGCACCACATCGCACGTAAGGCATCGAGAACCCGGTTTGGATTTGCTGGCCACGAAGTCCACCATCAGCAACAGGCAGTGATCATCCCTTCTACGACAGCGGCGGGTAAGCCCGATCTAGCGACACGGAGAGAAAGTCGGCCGAGTTGTCAGTGGGAGAAGGGGAGGGAAACCGAAGAAAAGGGCGGAGAACACGACCATAGCCGGTGTAAGGGGCCGGACTGCAATCGGGCAGAGACGCGCAGCAGCCAGAAAAGCGTTAATGTCCACGAGGACCGCGGGAGCGGCGGGGAACAAGAGCAGCAGCGTCGGGGGAAATAAAGGACCGCTGGGAGGCGAGAACGGCAACAGCGCAGTAATCACCATTTTAGTCGGCGAGGGAAGAAGACAAGCGTGGGAAAAGCCGCCAAGCGCGGGAAGCCGCCATTTTGGAAAATAAATAAAATAAAGGAAACTCAACAAGATGCCAAAAATGGGTAACATCACTGCTTTTGATAGCGATGTAGAGGATTGGGCCACTTATGTGGAACGCGTTGAAGTTTACTGTACAGCGAATGAGGTACCGGCGGATAAGAAAGCACTAACCATATTTAACTCGATGGGTGCGAAGACGTACGGGTTATTAAGGTACCTTGTAACACCAGATAAACCGGTAGGAAAGAGTTTCGCAGAGATTGTTACTATCCTGCAAGAGCATTTAAACCCCACGCCGCTGCTGATAGCGGAACGATTTAAATTTTACAAAAGAATTCAGCTTAAAGAGGAAAGCAACGCTGAATTCTTAATCGAACTGCGCAAGTTATCAAAGTACTGTCAGTTCGGTACAGGACTAGCAGACGCTCTGAGAGATAAGTTTGTGTGTGGGCTACTAAAGGAAGGAACCCAGAAGCGACTGCTAGAGGAAAAGGATCTTACGCTGGACAAAGCTTTCAGCATTGCAGCATCACATGAGGCAGCAGCACGAGGCACTGCGGAAATGCAGCAAAGGCCATCGGAATTCAGCACCAATGAAATGGCATTGGGTGCAGTAAAGTGTTATCGTTGCGGAAGGACAACGCATGATCAGAACCAGTGCTGGTTCAAAGATAAAGAATGCAGGAAATGTGGCAGACTTGGTCACATAGCGAAAGTATGCCGGTCAGGAAAGAAGACCAGCAACAAAAAGTCGCCACAGGAGAAGTACAAGAAAGTACACAAGGTGACAGAGAACAGTTCGGATGAACAAAAGACAGATTCAGACTCCAGCAGTAAGGAACCGGGTTGTCTAAAAATACATAATGTGGGTAACACAGCAGACCACCAAACTATTTGGGTCATGCTTCGGATAGCAGGAGTCCAAGTGAAGATGGAATTGGACACTGGATCGGCATTGACGGTCATGAATAAGCAAGATTACAAAAGGTTATTCTCACACATTCCCCTGAGGGATACGGAGATTGTATTGAAAACATACACGGGGCAAAGAGTATACCCCATCGGAAAGATAAAGGTAAAGGTGGCCTACAATAGTAAAGAAAGTCAGGGAGTGGACTTGTATGTGTTACCTGAGGGAGGTCCACCACTACTGGGACGGGAATGGATCCAGAGAATAAATATGGACTGGCATTCCTTACAAGCACTAACCGTAGATTCCTGTAAAGAGGACGACGTCAAACCTAAACGACTGTCCAAAATATTGGACGATGCTAAGGAGGTGTTCCAACAGGGACTGGGAACACTGAAAGGAATTACGGCAAACATCAAGGTTGAAGAACATGCAAACCCAAAATTTTTCAAAGCCAGACCGGTACCTTATGTGATACGACCTGCTGTGGAAGCAGAGCTGGAAGGGCTAGAATGTTCAGGAGTACTGTCAAAGGTGGACTGGAGCGAATGGGCCACGCCCATTGTTCCCGTCATGAAGCGTTCATTGAGCAACAAGCCGGGGGAACCTGGGAGGGTTCGCATCCGTGGCGATTTCAAGATCACTGTTAATCCGGTTCTTCACACGGTGCAATATCCACTTCCGCGGATTGAGGATATCTTCGCTTCGCTGTCTGGCGGGAAACACTTCACCAAGATAGACCTGGTGCAGGCGTACTTACAGATGGAAGTTGATGAAGCGTCACGCCAGTATCTCACGATCAACACACATAAGGGCTTATATCGGTATAATAGACTGGTTTTTGGAGTGGCATCGGCTCCAGCGATTTGGCAAAGGGCCATGGAGCAGGTATTACAGGGAATTCCAGGCACACAATCCTACCTGGCTGACATTCTGATTACAGGAGATGATGATAAGTGATATACCTATCAATTCGTCCAATAAAAAGCGACGAGTTAGGAACGTAACTAAAGGTTTTTATTGACTAAATAACAGAGCCCACCCTCGTGGGTGATCGGGTCCAACAAGGAGGAATACCAGCCAGTCGACTACCTTTATACCTGGGCAGGTAGGTGGAGCCATGGGCGGAGTCGGAGGTGGTCAGCCCAGGTATAACAGCGCGACAAGAGGCGACCTCGTATCGTGATACAACAGTGATAACGGTGATAACAATACAACAGTGATAACTATAGTGTAACGATAAAAGTGGTTTACCACAATAAGGAACACCTCGCGAATTTGGAGCAGGTGTTCACCAGATTGAAAGAATATGGACTCAGAGTTAATCGCCAGAAATGTGAGTTCTTTCAGAAGCGAATCTCGTACTGCGGTTACGTCATTGACCAGGAGGGGCTTCATAAGTCACCTGACAAGATCGAAGCTGTTGTGAAAGCTCCCGCTCTGGAAAATGTATCCCAGTTGAGGTCGTTCCTTGGGTTGATTAACTATTACCACAAGTTTCTTCCAAATTTATCCACGGTGTTACACCCGCTGAACACTCTTTTGCAAATGGGAGTACCATGGAAGTGGAGCGAGGACTGTAAGCGGGCTTTTCAAAAAAGCAAGGCACTGATCACCTCTAAGGAAGTGTTGGCTCACTTTAACCCAACGCTGCCTATTCGTTTAGCTTGTGATGCTTCTCCATATGGTATCGGGGCAGTGCTCTCACATAAGTTGCCAAATGGCTTGGAAAGGCCAGTCGCGTTCGCACCCAGATCATTGACCTCCGCTGAGCGCAACTATGCTCAGATAGATAGGGAGGCTCTCAGCCTCGTGTGGGGAGTTAAGACATTTAACCATTACCTGCAAGGCCAAAGGTTTACGCTGCTGACAGATCACCAGCCGTTGGTTTCCATTTTTAACCCTAAGAAGGGTGTTCCGGTTATGACGGCGCAGAGGCTTCAGAGATGGTCCCTTTTCCTAGGGGCACATCAATATGATATCGAATTCAAAGGTACAAAGCAACATGGTAAGGCTGATGGGCTGTCGCGCCTGCCGCTACCTACAGCGGAAGAGGCACCGGCAGTTGACCCTGTCGAGATATTTCACTCGACCATCATCGAATGCTTACCAGTCACCAATGCGAGTATTGAGAGAGAGACCAGAAACGACCCGACACCGTCTCGGGTCTATGAAGTGACAGTGAAGGGATGGCCAACACATGGCGAACCACTGTTACCGGCATTCTCAGCCAGACGAGAGCAGCTGTCCGCCTGTCAAGGAACATTGATGTATGGAACAAGGGTGATTATTCCTCCTAAATTAAGGGAGAGAGTTCTGAAGGAACTGCATGAAGGTCATCTGGGGGGAGTCAAGATGAAAAGCCTTGCTAGGGCTTATGTGTGGTGGCCAGGTATCGACAAACAAATAGAGGATCTGACTAAAAGCTGCTCAGGGTGCCAAAAAGTTCAAAATGCACCTCCAATTGCACCGCTGCATCCGTGGGAATGGCCTTCAACCCCATGGCAACGTGTGCATATCGACTTTGCAGGTCCATTCATGGATTCCATGTTTTTGATAGCGGTAGACGCACATTCTAAATGGCCAGAAGTGATTAAGATGTCGACCACTACCTCTGAAAAGACGATCGCAGTTCTAAGAACCATATTTGCAAGGAATGGGTTGCCGGAACAAATATGTTCAGACAACGGACCACAGTTCGTGTCAGAAGAATTCCAGAAATTCATGAAGAAGAATGGGGTGAAACACTATACATCTGCCCCATATCATCCAGCTACAAATGGGTTGGCCGAGAGATTTGTACAAACGTTCAAAAAGGCGATAAAGGCCATGAGCGAAGACCATATTCCACTACAACACAAGGTGGACAATTTCCTGATGGCATATCGAAACGCCACACATGCAGTGACAAATTAAAGCCCTGCCATAATGTTCTATAACAGGAGGTTGCGGTCCCGGTTGGATTTGTTAAAACCCAATGTGCGTAGGGAAGTCGAAAACAAACAATTCCAGCACATAAATAACAAGGGCACTCGGAGTTTCAAAATAGGACAACCAGTGTTGGCCAGGGACTATAGGAATGATAAATGGCAATCCGGAACAATTTGTGCCCGACAAGGACCCTTGATGTACACGGTAGACGTTGGTGAGAACGTAATACGACGTCATGCTGACCAACTTGTGGAATCAAGAACAAGGGTCGACCCCATGTCTACGGCAGAGACGCCAGTTGAAGAAGTTATTGAGCCTGTAGCATCTACCCCAGACTCAAACGTACATGATGATGTTCAATCCATAAGAGATCAAATGGATGAGTCACCCCAGCAACGAGAACCAGAGACCCCTGAAAGGCGTTATCCGGCCCGGATCAGGAGGCCTCCTCAGAGACTGAATCTTTGAACAGTTTTGTATGAAAGTTGTATATATGTTATCCATGTTATGTTTAAATTGGGGTGTACACTGTTAAGCTAAAAGGGGAGGAATTGTAGTGTATGCAACCTGTACCACCTTAAGAGACTACCTTAAGGTGATGAACTACTTTCTGATGGCTCCTGTATATTGTAGTACCGGTGGTGACCACACCAGTATATAAACCCTCTGGAGCAGTTTGTATTTCAGTTCAGCCCTGACCCTCAATTACTAAAGACCTGTTTAAGTATTCTGTTGTCTGTGTTCAGTTATTCAGCATAACTACATTTGGAAAACACAGACTCAACAAGTGCCATGGGATCTTTTACGTCCACCTGAGACGGGGCCTCAGTTTAACGTCTCATCCGAAAGATGGATCCTCTGACAGTGCAGCACTCCCTCAGTACTGCCCTGGATAATTGGTTTGATACTGTTAATCGCAGAGCCACTTGCTTACCTTAGCACTCAAACTCCCAGCTCAGTCTAGTAGCCTGGCTTTATCAAGTGCTAGTTGTATCTGATGAAGCCTGGTGCTTTCTTCTCCTTATGTCTAATGATGCCGGCGGGGTGGGAGGAAAGGGGAGTTTCCTCCCCTTGAACTAATTGCTCTCCTCAACATTTGAAATTGCTTCCTTTGATTATCTTCTATGTGTTTGCAAGATATTGCCACTAAACCCTTTAACCTTTTATCAAACTGTGAGGCTACTGGGAAGCAGCCCTGGCTTCCCATTCACTGTTAACCAAGCTGTTGTATTTCTAAACTCATCCGAGCTTTCTGTTTACCTTCACTGAGCCTTCAAACCCAACTGTATTCCACCAAATGCTTTTCTCAATGACAATGAGTGTTGCTGGCTAATCTTCCAAGGTTCAGCCCAGAATCGAGCCCATTGCTGTCCTTACCTGATACCCACATATACACAGTTTCCAGCAGCAACTATGGGATGACATTCAGAAAAGAAGTATAAAAGATTACACCTTCAGGACTGTGTCAATATTTTTAGGTATTCCCCAGGACTGTGTCAATATTTTCAGGGGGTTCCCCAGGACTGTGTCAATATTTTCAGGGGGTTCCCCAGGACTGTGTCAATATTTTCAGGGGGTTCCCCAGGAATGCATCAATATTTTCAGGGGGTTCCCCCAGGAATGTATCAATATTTTCAGGGGGTTCCCCAGGAATGCATCAATATTTTCAGGGGGTTCCCCCAGGAATGTATCAATATTTTCAGGGGGTTCCCCCAGGAGTGCGTCAATATTTGCGGTGCGTCTACAGAGCCAAGTTTGAGAACCACTGCAGCCAATTTGCGCACAGCAAGCTCCCACAACAGCAATGCTGAGACCTCCCCGGTCTGTATGACTTAGTTCCACAATGGACTGTGCATTGATCCCATGCTCCAGCAGGGGAGCCCACTCAAACCCTATTTAGTGAGTTGGGAATGCACTAATAGCTGAGGTCTAACACTGTCAGCCTGCTCAGCCTGCGCGCCGAACTCCCCACATTGCTGCAGCTGAGCCCAACCTTTCTCCTGGCTTTTATGTTCTCTGAGCCTAAGGAACAATGTGCACAAGGTCATGCCTACGCTCCTCCTGTGAGCCCTTCCAGTTAATTGTCGGCTTGGGAAATAACTTGGCAGTCACAGCAAGACAGTTCACTTCAACAGAAAGGAATGGTCAATTTCACACTTTGGATCTGACAGCATTTCCGCTGCGAGGCTCTGGTAGAGTGTCTTGGAACAAGAAATAAACAAACTATCTGTGGCCATTTGAGATCTAACTCCTGGGGCAAGGAATGGACAATGCTAGGTTGTATCCAGCCAGTGACTCTGCTACCAACTTTCCTGGGGACCCTCCTTTGGAACAAGGTCAGTGCCGGTACTCCAACAACAACAACAACAACTTGCATTTATATAGCACCTTGAATGTAGTAAAACGTCCCAAGGTGCTTCACAGGAGCGTTATAAAAGAAAATGTGACACCGAGCCACATAAGGAGATATTAGGGCAGGGAAGAGGTAGGTTTAAGAAGCGTCTTAAAGGAGGAGGGAGAAGTGGAGAGGTGGAGAGATTTAGGGAGAGAATTCCAGAGCTTAGGGCCTAGCTGAAAGCACAGCTGCCAATAGAGGAGCGATTAAAATCGGGGATGTTCAAGAGGCCAGGATTTGAGGAAGACAGAGATCTCGGAGGGTTGTAGGGCTGGAGGAGATTACAGAGATAGGGAGGGGTGAGGTCATGGAGGGATTTGAAAACAGGGATGAGAATTTTAAAATCAAGGTGTTGTTGGACCGGGAGCCAATGTCACAATGTCAGCGAGCACAGGGGGAGATGGGTGAACAGGACTTGGTGCGAGTTAGGATACGAGCTGCAGAGTTTTGGGTGAGTACAAGTTTACGGAGGCTGGAAGATGGGGGGGGGGGGACAGTTGTGCGGCCAGGAGTGAGTTGGAATAGTCCTGTCTAGAGGTAACAAAGGCATGGATGAGGATTTCAGCAGCAGATGAGCTGAAGCAGGGGCGGAGACGGGCAATGTTACGCAGGTGGAAATAGGCGGTCTCAGTGATGGCGCGGATCTGTGGTTGGAAGCTCATCTCGGGGTCAAATACACTGCCAAGGTTGCGAAGGGTCTGATTCAGCCTCAGACAGGTGTCAGGGAGAGGGATGGAGTCGATGTGTAGGGAACGGAGTTTGTGCCGGGGACCGAAGATAATGGCTTCGGCCTTCCCAATATTTAGTTGGAGGAACACAGACCAAGTTTAATAAGACACGCAGTGTTGGAATCTGGCCTCAGTTTCACAGCACACATGAAAGGACAAGCGAAATTGTGTTGAAACTTGAGGGTCATTCTCAGATTCGTGGCTGGCAACATCTGTCTGCTTACTTGACCCCACGTGAACATAAGAATTAGAAGCAGGAGTAGGCCATTCGGCCCCTCGAGCCTGCTCTGCCATTCAATAAGATCATGGCTGATCTTCGACCTCAACTCCACCTTCCCACCCAATCCCCATATCACTTGATTCCCCTCGAGTCCAAAATGTGCCCAGGTTTTATGCTGCTACTTTATATCAAAAAGGGAATTGGATAAATACTTGAAGGGTAATAAATTTGCAGGGCTATGGGGAAAGAGAGGGGGAGTGGGACTAATTGGAGAGCTCTTTCAAAGAGCCGGCACAGGCACGATGGGCCAAATGGCCTCCTTCTGTGCTGTAAGATTCTGGATTGTATTGTCAGCAATAGAATCACTAACACACCCAATCATTGGTTAAAGCTAAGAAATGTATAAAGCCGACCCTTCTGATTATACAAGAAACCAACAATGAACAGAGGATGGCTTGTCGTTGTGCCAGGCCCACCTTCTTGGCATTAAGCTGGCGTGGGGAGCTGTGGCTGCACGTTCCTACCTCCTCCCCTGGTGACACTACCTTGGAAGCCAGATGTCCCTCCTCTCTTAGGAAGCTCCTGCCCTTCGCTCAGTGCCTCTCCGGGTGGTCTGGCTGGACCTGGGGTATTACAGCAACAGTCCTGTTGCTCCGAAGCGCACTAGTGTGACCTAACATAGAGCAGCCCGTATACAAACATTGCTGTGTTAACTGGACTCTGGGTAAAGGACTGGCATCTCTCACTACTTCTGGCCCCAAATGCCATTCTTTTTCTATTTTCTCTAGAAAAGAGAAGAGTGAGGGGTGACCTGATAGAGGTCTTTAAGGTTATGAAAGGACGTAGAGAAGATGTTTCCCCTTGTGGGGGAGACCAGAACTAGGGGCCATAAATATACGATAGTCACTAATAAATCCAGCGAGAAATTCAGGAGAAACTTCTTTACCCTGAGAGTGGTGAGAATGTGGAACTCGCTACCACAGGGAGTGGTTGAGGTGAATAGTGATGTGCCTCAATAATCCCGAGACTCGATGTTAGCAAAACAAAACAAGGCTTTTATTAACTTAGAAGATAACACGCAGTGGAGAGAGGTATCTTCCATCTGGAGCTCTGCAGTACTGGATATGAGACCAGACTGAGCTGGCTTACATAGAGGCCAGGTATGGGCGGAGCCCTACACACAACACATTCCATACATTCCAATATACAATACAATGGTGAGGAGAAACCTGAAACCAACCACAGTCACAGGCAATACAATGGTGAGGGGAAACCTGAAACCAACCAGAGTCACAGGCAGTGATGAATGGAATATTTCATCACATTCACCCCTTCTATAGATTTAGTCTGTTCGGGGGTTTGGTAGTCCTCTGCGACTGACGTGGCTGTTGTGGTGTCGCGGGTGTCGGCTGGGTGTCCCCGGTGGCCTCCTGGGTCTCTGCCGGGGGTGCCGCCAGGGTTGTTGAAGGGGTAGTTGGTGGGGGTGCCGTTGGTCGATGTTCTTCCGGGGGTAATGAAAGAGTAGTGGGTGGGTAAGAGTTGCTGTGGTCGTTGTTGCTGCTATTGCCGTGGTTGTTGTCGTTACCGGCTGGGGCGACGTCTTTTATTGACACGGTGTCCTCCCTTCCGTCGGCGTGCCGGACATACGCGTATTGGGGGTTGGCATGGAGTAGGTGCACTGGCTCCACGAGAGGGTCCGTCTTATGGCCCCTCACATGCCTTCGCACGAATACCGGACCTGGGGTGGAGAGCCATGACGGCATGGATATGCCTGAGGTGGATTTCCGGGGAAAGCTAAACATTCGTTCATGAGGCGTGGCATTAGTGGCGGTACACTATAGCGACCGTATCGAATGGAGCACATCTGAGAGGACTTCCTGCCAGCGGGAGATAGGGAGGCCCTTGGTCCTTAGAGCTAGAGTGACTGCTTTCCATACTGTCCCGTTCTCTCGCTCCACTTGACCGTTACCCCGGGGGTTGTAGCTGGTGGTACGGCTCGTGGCGATACCCCTGGACAGCATGTACTGGCGTAGCTCTTCACTCATGAAGGACGCCCCCCTATCCGTGTGGATGTAGCTCGGCATACCGAACAGGCAGAACAGGCTGTTGAGGCATTTAATGACCGTGGCGCTGGTCATGTCTGGGCAGGGGAAGGCGAATGGGAACCGAGAGTATTCGTCCACAATGTTCAGGAAGTAAACATTGCGGTCGACGGACGGGAGGGGGCCCTTGAAATCTAAGCTGAGCCGCTCGAAGGGCCGTGTAGCTTTGATTAAGTGGGCTCTATCAGGGTGGTAGAACCGAGGCTTGCACTCAGCGCAAGTGCGGCAGTTCCTGGTCAGAGACCGAACTTCCTCAATCGAGTAGGGTAAGTTGCGGGACTTTATGAAGTGGAACAGCCGCGTGACCCCTGGGTGGCAGAGGTCGTTGTGGAGGGTCTGTAGCCGATCCCCGGTGGCGCTGGCACACATCCCTCGTGAGAGGGCATCTGGGGATTCGTTAAGGGCCCCTGGCCGGTAAATGATGTCATACTCGAAGGTGGAGAGCTCGATCCGCCACCTAAGAATCTTATCATTTTTGATCTTCCCCCTCTGTTTATTATTGAACATAAACGCTACCGACCGCTGGTCGGTAAGTAGGGTGAAGCGTTTGCCGGCTAGGTAGTGGCGCCAGTGGCGCACTGCCTCCACGATGGCTTGGGCCTCCTTTTCCACGGAGGAGTGTCTGATCTCGGGCCCTTGGAGGGTCCTCGAGAAGAAAGCTACGGGCCGCCCCGCCTGGTTGAGGGTGGCCGCCAAGGCAAAGTCAGACGCATCACTTTCCACTTGAAATGGAGTGTTCTCGTCCACTGCCTGAAGCGTGGCCCGCTCATTATCCTGCTTAATGCTTTTGAAGGCGGCGTGGGCCTCAGCAGAGAACGGAAAAGAGGATGCTTTCAAGAGGGGGCGGGCTTTGTCGGAGTAGTTGGGGACCCATTGGGAATAATAAGAAAATAACCCCAGGCACCTTTTCAGGGCTTTGGGGGTGTTGGGCAGGGGCAGCTCCCGTAGGGGGCGCAATCGGTCGGGGTCTGGTCCGATTTCCCCATTCTCCACCACGCTGCCTAGTATGCAGAGGCGCGTGGTGTTGAAAACGCACTTGTCCTCGCTGTAGGTGAGGTTGAGTTTTGGTGCGGTTTTCAGGAACCTCTCGAGGTTCGAGTCGTGATCCTGCTGGTTGTGACCGCAGATGGTGACGTTGTCGAGGTAGGGGAAGGTTGCCTGCAAGTGGTGGTCATCGACCATGCGATCCATCTCCCTCTGGAAGACCGAGACCCCATTCGTCACCCCAAAGGGGACTCTGAGGAATTGGTAGAGGCATCCGTTCACCTCGAAGGCGGTGTACGGGCGGTCCTCTGGTCTGATAGGGAGCTGGTGGTACGCTGACTTGAGGTCGATGGTGGAGAACACCCGGTATTGGGCGATTTGGTTCACCATTTCTGATATGCGGGGTAGCGGGTAGGCGTCTAGTTGGGTGTACCTGTTGATCGTTTGGCTATAGTCGATCACCATCCGTTTCTTCTCGCTACCCCTTACCACCACCACTTGGGCGCGCCACGGGCTATTGCTGCATTCAATAATGCGCTCTTTCAGGAGCCTGTCTACCTCGGTCGTGATAAACCGCCTGTCCTCCCAGCTGTGCCTCCTGCTTTTGTTCGCTATTGGCCGGCAGTTAGGGGTAAGGTTCACGAATAGCGAAGGCGGCTTTACCTTCAGGGTAGCCAGGCCGCACACTGTGAGGGGCGGCTGGGACCCACCGTACTTGAGCGTGATGCTTTGGTGGTTGCACTGGAAATCCAGGCCCAAGATCACGCTCGCGCATAGATTCTTCATGATTAATACTTTAAAATTATCGTATACAGTCCCGTTAACGGACAATTGTACCGTGCAGTAACCCAGAATGGTCAATGTCTGGGTTTTATCAGCCATAGAGATGGTACCCCGAGTAGGGACCACCTTTAGGGAGAGTTGTTGTGCCAGTTCAGGGTGGATAAAACTCTCCGTGCTTCCGCTGTCAATTAAACATTTAACCCGGCACCCGTTTACCTCGATGTCCACCATTGATTTGGATAGCGGGTGGGGCCTGGCCTGGTCCACTGTGACCGATGCCACTGTAGGGCCCTGATCGAGACAAGATGGCGTCCATGCTGTCTGCTCACAAGATGGCGGACCCCACGAGGTCGGGCAAGATGGCGTCCAAGATGGCCGCTCCCACGGCGCACACGCAGCGGTGGCGGGTTTTGGTTTTCCAGCGGGGTTCCCTCTGCACACCTTCCCGAAGTGCCCCTTCTTACCGCACTTAAAGCAGGTGGTGCCTTTCGCCGGGCACAGGTTTCTGGTGTGCTTTGGCTGCCCGCAGAAGTAGCAGTTGGGTCCCCGACGCATCGCGGCTGTCGTAGGGCTTCTGGGGGGAGAGCGGGGCCCCGACGGTGTCGGGCTGCCGGGCGGGGAAGATGCCTTCCAAGATGGCGGCGCCCTTGGTGCACACGTGGCGGCGTGGACGGCGCGGGCTGAAGAGTAGGCGTCCGAGTTTCTCTGGGCCACATCCAGGGATCGCGCGGTGTCCGCAGCCTGTTTCAGGTCCAATCCCGTTTTTTCCAGCAGTCTCTGCCGGATGTAAGTGGAGCTGAGGCCTGTGATAAAGGCATCGTGAACAAGCTCGTCGGTGTACACTGCGGCTTTTACATCTCGGCACTTGCAGTCTTTGCCAAGCATTTTCAGGGTGCCTAGGAACTCCTCCACCGATTCCCCAGGTCGCTGTGCGCGAGTGGCAAGCAGATGCCTAGCATGCACCTCATTCGTAGGCTGCTGGTAATGCGCCTTTAAGATGTCGCAGGCGGCCAGGTACGTGTCGGCGTCTTGGATGAGGGGGTAAACCCGGTGGCTTACCCAATTCCGCAGAATTCCGAGTTTCATACTCGCAGCGTCCGTAGCGTCTTTGACGGCTGCGGAATTGTCCAGGAAGAATTCCATACACATAAACCAGTCTCCGAAGCGTGCTGATGCGTCCGGAGCATGCTGATCCAAATCCAAACGTTCGGGTTTCAGGAGTTGATCCATTGTGTTGAAAAATAAGTTAATAAAATTAATGTGCCTCAATAATCCCGAGACTCGATGTTAGCGGAACAAAACAAGGCTTTTATTAACTTAGAAGATAACACGCAGTGGAGAGAGGTATCTTCCATCTGGAGCTCTGCAGTACTGGATATGAGGCCAGACTGAGCTGGCTTACATAGAGGCCAGGTATGGGCGGAGCCCTACACACAACACATTCCATACATTCCAATATACAATACAATGGTGAGGAGAAACCTGAAACCAACCACAGTCACAGGCAATACAATGGTGAGGGGAAACCTGAAACCAACCACAGTCACAGGCAGTGATGAATGGAATATTTCATCACAAATAGTATAGATGCATTTCAGGGGAAGCTAGGGAAACACATGAGGGAGGAAGGAATAGAAGGATAGGCTGATAGGGTGAGATGAAGAGGGGTGGGAGGAGGCTCGTGTGGAGCAGAAACACCAGCATGGACCAGATGGGTCGAATGGCCTGTTTCTGTGCTGTAAATACTTTGTCAGCAGCAGATCCATTTTTTCCTCACAGCAAGTTTTTGCTGAAACTGACAGGAGGAATTCTCCCCTGCCCCACTTTGTTTGGTAACACTGCCACCTTGTGGACGGCGAGAATACAACCTTATTTTGCCTCGATTCATAACAATCCATTCCTGATAGTTCCGAAATGTTTCTTACGCGCTAAAAGAAAATCTGAGTTACCCAATAGATTGAATTGAACGATGTAAATAACGGCGGCTGAAAGGATTTCTATGCTGTCTGATGCCATGATATCACAGACTGTGGCCACACACGTTCATCAACTTAATTTGATGTAATCTCTGTAAACTTGATTTCATCCAAAACTCTGCTGCCCGTGTCCTAAGACACACCTAGTCCCGTTCACCCATCACCCCTGTGCTCGTGACCTACATTGGCTCCCGGTTAAGCAATGCCTCGATTTAAAAATTCTCATCCTTGTTTTCAAATCCTTCCATGGCCTCGCCCCCCCCCCCGCCATCTCTGTAATCTCCTTCAGCCCCACAACCCCCTGTGATCTCTGCACTCCTCTAATTCTGCCCTCTTGCGCATCCCTGATTTTAATCGCTCCACCATTGGTGGCTATGCCTTCAGCTGCCTGGGCCCTAAACTTTGGAATTCCCTCCCTAAACATCTTTGCCTCTCTATCCTCTCTCCTCCTTTAAGACGCTCCCTAAAACCGACCTCTTTGACCAAGCTTTTTGTCACCTGTCCTAATATCTCCTTATGTGGCTCGGTGTCACATTTTGTCTGATAACTTCCCTGTGAAGCACCTTGGGATGGTTTACTCCATTAAAGGCACTATATAAATACAAGTTGTTCACACTCGCCTGTTTTTTCTTTCAATTTGGGGGGTTGGAATGATGGTGATGTCTTTGCAGTCGCTGATGTTGAGAGAATCTAGCTAGAATCGATCACTACCTCCCCGCCACATCCGTACTTTAAGAATTGAAATCGCTGAGTGCCTGATACTGCTGTAAGGTTAGGTTTATAGGCAGCTTGATCATCCACAAAGCAGCAAGACATTGCGATGCTCCCTGTGTGGCGTCAGTAGGAGGGGTTTCCATAGGTGCTGACTTCCTTGGTGAACAAAGTGTCTGGAAAAAAAGGGGTATCGCCTGATATCAAATTCCAGATAGAATTACGTAAGTGAATCGAGATAGTTTCCTAACACTGAGTCACCCACACAGACCTTATCCAGGGTCGGCCAAAGTGCAAAGTGAGTCAGTAGGTCTCAGCTGAAAAGCTGGAGCTTGAACTTTAAGATAACTGGGGAAAATCCACCTCCCCATGGACATCTGTGTGTCAATATTAATGGCCCAGAACTTCAGGTCTCCACGGGTGAGTACGCACGGGGTACTCACCCGTAGGCCCAATGGAAGTGCCGATTCCCTGCATGCACTGCGCATGCGTGGGAAACCGGCACTTCCGGTCCCCTGAAAGCAGGGGTTAAGAGGTCGAACGCGTGCACGGGAGAGGCTGCGCGTGCGCATCGAACTTACATTTTTTTGCAGGCTTTCCCGGTAGGGTAAGTCTCCAGAAGTTACACATTTAAAAAGCAGGCGTAAGGCCTGCTTTTTACAAGGTAAGTGGCGAATTAATTAAAATTAAAACATTTTTCCACAGGTTTATTATTTTTAAATACTTTAAAGCAAGGTAAGTTTATTTTTAGCCCCGTTAGAAAATAAAATTATTTTTTTCAAAAATTTAAACTATTGTTTAAAATATTTATTTCATGTAATTTATAGTTTATTTTTAAAATGTGAAAAACTTATGAATGGAGCATTCCCTGCTCCGATTGGCTCCCCATGGCCCACGTGATCCCAGGGGACGCATCGAACTAACTGCGCCCCTGGGATACGCAAGCACTACGCGCCGGCAGCTGGAGCAGGCCCAGGATCGGAATTCCACGCGGGTCCACAGCTCAACGGCCAGTGCGCAAGGTAAGTGCAGGTCAGGGGCTTGCACCCGCTGGAAGCCCCCGACCCGAATTTCTGGGCCATTGTCTTCCACATGTCGAGGCCAAGCCATACTGTAGGGTGCATCATGGATTCTGGCAACAAGGGGAGCTATATCAAAGTTGCACCCAATCAGTATCATTAGGATGCAGACACCACATCATTAACTGACAGCTGGTCTGCACAGAACCATGTTAGAGACAGTGGTGACCAATCACGTTCGATCTCCATCCCATCTCATCCTGTCCCATCCTCATCCCCATCCCCATCCCATCTCATCCCGTCCCATCCCCATCCCATCTCATCCCATCCCCATCCCATCCTCATCCCCATCTCTATCCCATTCCCATCCCCATCTCCATCCCATCCCCATCCTCATCCCATCACCATCCCCATCCCGATCCCATCTCATCCCATCCCATCCCATCTCATTCTATCCCATCCCATCTCACTCATCCCATTCCCATCCCATCCCACTCATCTCAGCCCCATCTCATCCCATCTCATTCTATCGCATACCATCCCATACCCTCCCATTCTATCCCATCCCATTCCCAATACATTCCCATCTTTCCCACTTAGCAGCAGTGCCTCCATGGGGGTCAATTGTAACAGTTCCCACTGGGTGGGAAGTGGGTGGCAGTGAATCGCCCGGACTCTATACACCCCCGCCCTTTTTGGTGGGACCAGTTAAAACCGAGCCCCATGTCTCACAATGCTTAGTCTCTGAACTGAGTCACAAGTCTCTCAGCTTCAACCAATTCTTCAAATGTACCTACCATATTGTCACCGTACCATCATTTCCCAGGACCTCATAACTGTCCAACTCCTAATGTCCCTTAATTTTACTCCTACAACCTCCAGCATTATAAGATCCAAGTTTGGTCTCCCCTAACCACCAGCACTTGTCTTATTTTAAACATGATGTGCGGTGAGTGTAGTGTGCTCGGGAGGAACAGGTGACTGTGGACCTATGGTTCCCAAAGCTCTCCACCACTGGGGGTTTTCCTTGCCTCATGTCTGGGTCTGTTGGAGACTCACTGATAGAGATTGATTGCTGTGATTGGTCAACAACTCCATTGTCATCATATTGTGCGATTACCAGGATGGTATAACGTGAACCAGATAGACCTTGGTCTTTCTTTGTCTAGCAATCCCTATGTTCCTCGCACTGATGCACTGATATGCTGGACTTTGCACTCAATCACCTTTGGGGAGAAATTGAAGAGACTTTCTCTTGTTGAAAGTGTTCCCTACGATCGTTCACCCCTCCCAGGGGATTAAATTCGAGGAGTCCGCGATAGAGCAAGTTTTAAATTCTCTGTTCAGTATTGCCAACACTTGCAATCCACTCACGAGTCCCCCAATTTGCATAATCTTTTTTAATGCACATGTTACACCTGAGGAATTTAAACACGTGGAAAGCTACCGTCCAATTTCCTGCCTGAATCGTCACTATTCAAAAAGTAAAGTACACTGTGTGAATCAGCAGGAGCTGATTCCCACGAGCTATGTGGTCTGCTCCCAATCCATACATGATATCCAGGTGTCCATCCTGGCTAGATGTTGACAGTCGGCATCTTGGGGAATCCACCATTGGTGGTCGTGCCTTCAGCTGCCTCGGCCCTAAGCTCCGGAATTCCCTCCCTAAACCTCTCCACCTCTCTACCTCTCTCTCCTCCTTTAAGATGCTCCTTAAAACATATCTCTTTGACCAAGCTTTTGGTCATCTGTCCTAATATCTCCTTATGTGACTCGGTGTCAAATTTTGTTTGATAATCGCTCCTGTGAAGCACCTTGGGACATTTTACTACATTGGAGGCGCTGTATAAATACAAGTTGTTGTTGTTCGCTCCTAATCATTTCCACCATGGTGGTGTCCTGGACTATGGGCCTCGGCCTTTCACTTCCATTCCTCAATAAATATGGTTTTACCCTATAATTGTGCTGTGTATTTTCAATGAAAGGGGATCTCCCCAGCGCTCATGATGGCATTGTGTGAACTAACCGTATCCAATTTAATAGCTCGAAAGCTTCCTTTGATCATCAAATTCTGAAGTATTACATTACATAGAATGTACAGCACAGAAACAGGCCATTCGGCCCAACCAGTCCGTGCCGGTGTTTATGCTCCACACGAGCCTCCTCCCACCCCTCTTCATCTCACCCCATCAACATATTCTTCTTTTCCATTCTCCCTCTTGTGTTTATCCAGCTTTCCCTTAAAAGTATCTATACTATTCGCCTCAACTACTCCCTGTGGTAGTGAGTACCACATTCTCACCACTCTCTGGAGCACAGTGGCATAGTGGTTAGCACTGTTGCCTCACAGCACCAGGGATCCGGGTTCGAATCCAGCCTCGGGTGACTGTCTGTGTGGAGTTTGCACATTCTCCCCGTGTTTGCGTGGGTTTCCTCCGGGTGCTCCGGTTTCCTCCCACAGTCCAAAGATGTGCGGGTTAGGTTGATTGGCTATGATAAATTGACCCTTAGTGTTAGGGGGATTAAATACGTGGGGTTACGGGGATAGGGTGGGATATGTGTTGGTGTAGGGGTTATGGGGATCGGGTGGGATATGTGTCGGTGCAGGCTCGATGGGCCGAAATGGCCTCTATCTGCACTGTGGGGTTTCTGTGATTTCTGTGATAAAGCAGTTTCTCCCGAATTCCCGATTGGATTTAGTGGTGACTATTTTATATTTATGGCCCCTAGTTCTGGACTCCCCCCACAAGTGGAAACGTCTTCTCTACGTCTATCCTATCAAACACTTTCATAATCTTAAAGATGTCTATCAGGTCGCCCCTTAGTCTTCTCTTTTCTAGAAAAAACAACCCCAACCTGTTCAATCTTAACTGATATGTATAAACTCTCACTTCTGTATCATTCTTGTAAATCTTTTTTGCATCTTCTCCAGTGTCTCTATATCCTTTTTACAAAACGGAGACCAGAACTGTTCACAGTACTCCAAGTGTGGTCTAACCAGGGTTCTGTACAAGTTAAACATAACGGCCTAGAAATTCGGTGGGCTGCGCCACCAGTTAGCGCCTAAAGAGGGCACTCAGTGGCTTTAGCGCCACTGGCCGCGCCTCCCGCGATATTTAGCGGAGCGTTAATGGCGGCGTTAGCCTGTAGCGCTGCGCCACCACCGATGATGTCACCGGTGTGCACAGCACCCCGCTACCACCCCAATCGCGATATTTGGTCACACCCGCCTCTGTAATGCCAATCGCAAATCGCGCCCGGTTCACGGGGCCTACCTGTGGCGGTAGTGGCGCAAATTAAGGTGGAGGTGCGGGGCAGCCATTTTTTTGGTGGCCGCCTGCCAGCACCTCCATCCCCGGCCTCCTGATCCCCCCCACCCTGGGCAGTGCCGGCTGTGTCCCGAGGGCCCGGCACTTCTCCTCGGTGCCGGGCTCTTTTGCTGGCACTCGCGATCGGTCATCGTGCTGGTGCAGGCCCCTCCCCCTTAAGAAGGGGAGGAAGGCCTGCAGTACTGCAGCGCGCCATGCCGCAGCGTGTGGCGCTGCAGCACGTTGCGCTGCGATATTTAGTTTGAGCGCCCCAAGAGGGACGCGGGGCGCCTCGAGCAGCGCCCCGCATCCCTCTTGGGGCGCTCAAACTGAATTTCCGGCGGGCGCAACTGCTCCGTTCGCAGCGGTAATTCCGGCGCCCAGGCGAGCTTGGCGCCCCATTTGGGGCTCCACCGAATTTCTAGGCCAACGTCTCTTTAATGTCTCATCCGAAAGGCGGCAGCTTCACTGGTCCTTGAAGGTCTCCATCTTAAACTCAGAGTTGGACTTAAAAGCATCAGAGTCCAAACTTGGCAGGTTGGGAAAATCTACAGCTCACTTTGCGGGTTTCAAGATTAGAACTGCACTTGCACGTGTTCTGCACGTGCCCAGGTTCTGTCCCTCAGACGTTTACCTTGAGACGGCTGTTGATGACCGGTGATGAGAAATATTCCAGCTGTGGGTGGCTGTTCCTGGACATTCAGAGCTACTGAGGGAGGCACAACAGGTTCAAGGTGGGAATCCCACGGATCCTCATTATTACAAATTCTCATCCTATAAAACCTCTGTAAAACAACAACAACTTGCATTTATATCACATTTTTTAACATAGTGAAACGTCCCAAGGTGCTTCACAGGAGCGATGATCAAACAACATTTGACACCAAGCCACATAAAGGAGTTATTAGGACAGGTGACTAAAAGCTTGGCCAAAGAGGTAGGTTTTTAAGGTGCGTCTTAAAGGAGGAGAGGCGGAGAGGTTTAGGGAGGGAATTCCAGAGCTTAGGGCCCAGGCAGCTGAGGGCACGGCCACCAATGGTGGAGCGATTAAAATCAGGGATGTGTAAGAGGCCAGAATTGGAGGAACAAATTCTCTCCTTATTCTGAGCAGAAGACTTTTTTTTACACAGGATATACGGCACAGAAACAGGCCATTCGGCCCAACCAGTCCATGCCGGCATTTATGCTCCACTCGAGCCTCCTCCCATCTTTCTTCATCTAAATCTATCAGCATAACCCTCTATTCCCTTCTCCCTCATATGCTTGTCCAGCCTCCCCTTAAATGCATCTATACTATTCGCTTCAACCACTCCCTGTGGTAGCGAGTTCATCGCATTCAGTGGAGGAGTCTCAATGAAACAAATTCCTGATTAGAAAGTTCCTCCATGTTTGCAGCATCAAGGCTTGACAACATTAAGTTACTGTGGCTTATTTGATAACATTGTAGCGGTTCATGTAGATCGCCACTAAATAAGAGAGTTTGACTTCGACGAACTATAAATAAGTTGTTTATTTACAGGAACAGCCTAATTACAGCAGGTAAGATAGCAGGTAAGATGGCTGACTGTAGGAGCACCGTGGTGTAGGGCTTGTCCCAGCGGGGACTCCACGAGGACTGAGTTCGCAGTCCTGTGGGGAGCGTGATGATGTCATCGCGTTTGTGTTGTGACGTCATCACGTTGTTCGCGTTTCCTGCGCTTAGGGCGTCACGTGATGCACGTCATTGCATCGCTGGCCGTTGAGGCCGAAGACGCTAGGCCGGGCTGTGCCGGCGCACGCACATCACATTGCACGTGACGTGACGTCAGCGCGCTAGGGCGCGTCTTAAAGGGGCAATGGCCCCAACAGGTAAGTTAAAAGGGCAACGGCCCCATAAGGTAAGTTAAACATACAGTAAGGTAAGCTAAAGGGAATTATGTGTCTCAATGTAAGGGACAACCAGTGGTACCACCCCATAGGCCCCCCAGAATTCGCTTTAATGAAAGTCCAAGGATGAGATGGTCTGACGAGCTGGTGGTCACGGCGGTCGTGCTGTCTCCACTTGGTAGGCGAGGTATGAAGATGCTGCTCATGGCGAATAAAACGTATCCATCAGGCGAAGGACCGTGGAGACGTGCGAAACAGCAGGCCTTGTCAGAGTGACGGGCAGGTTGGGCAGATGCGGGCGATGTCTCCGTTGATGTTGAAACAAGTCCTTGTTCCGACGAAATCTGCAGGAACGCCGACGGGCGATCCAGGAGGACTTGACTGGTGAGGTCGGTGAACTCGCCGACAGGTGAGCGAAACCTTCGGGAGGCTGGAACACACGGAACAGTGCGTGCCATAGTGCTACGATGATAACACAACGGAGGGTGAAGAGTTGCTGCGTTGATCAGTGATCGGTGAGGCCAGCAACTTTCACGTGGCTGATCGCGGCCGCAGGATGCCCGTTGGACCCGTCCTCGATGTGTGCAGCTTCAGTAGACGTTTGCGTTTGGTAAAGGGAAAACTGGATAAAGGGCAGCAACGGTCCAGGTTGTTGTTGCTTTCGGGCGGGGTAAACTCTGCATGGAGGGCGTCAACACTTGTAACAGTTGTAGATTAAAGAGAAAACAGCCGGGAGGGCGGCACGTTTTTGTTCACGCTGAATCGTGTAGTAGGTAACACAACCAGCAGGCTGAAGGGCTGGTGCGTCGTCGGCGGAGAAGGGGTCGTCGTTTCGCATGAGGGATGGGTCGTCGTGGTTCACGAGGGATGGGTCCTCGTGCGCGAGGAGTGCGTCTTCGTGTTTCGCAGGGGTGAGTCCTCGTGGTATCCCCGCGGGGCGCGCTCCGATCTTGGGGGCCCGAACATGCTGTACCCCGCGCTTGGAGAGATGTATACTTGCTGTTGCTTTGGACGTAGAGGCGGACGATCCGTGTGGCGGTAGAAGAGTCGAATACGGAGACCGTGAGCATGTGCGTGGTCTGTGCCGCATCGATGTTCTCAGCGAACAGGGCTTCTTCCTTCATAAAGCACGAGGGAGACCGTGGCTCCCTGGATTGCGGTAGTGACAGCAGAACAGCTGATGCTTCCATAGCGTGCTTCGTTTGTGAAAGACGTTCACAAACCCACCAACTGTAGCGCTGGTGGACGATGGCTGTGAAATCGTTCGTGAAAAATGGGCTCACCTCCAAGCTGCGCTTCCATTGTGAAGACGTTCGCAAAGACGGGGTCGCTTTTGGTGGAATCGGTGTTAGGCGGTTGCTGTTCCGTGGTTGTTCGTCGGTTGTGCGTTGGTCGTCTTGTGGGATGACGAGGGTCAGGCTGCGCGGTGCTACCATGAAAATCGTTCACGATACGGGTTCACCAATTGTAGCGTTGGAATTGATGAGCTCCCGTACTCACGTCGTGGGGTCACCAATGTAGCGGTTCGTGTAGATTGCCACTAAATAAGAGAGTTTGACTTCGACGAACTATAAATAAGTTGTTTATTTACAGGAACAGGCTAATTACAGCAGGTAAGATAGCAGGTAAGATGGCTGACTGTAGGAGCACCGTGGTGTAGGTCTTGTCCCAGCGGGGACTCCACAAGGACTGAGTTCGCAGTCCTGTGGGGAGCGTGATGACGCCATCGCGTTTGTGTTGTGACGTCATCACGTTGTTCGCGTTTCCTGCGCTTAGGGCGTCACGTGATGCACGTCATTGCGTTGCTGGCCGTTGAGGCCGAAGACGCTAGGCCGGGCTGTGCCGGCGCACGCACATCACGTTGTACGTGATGTGACGTCAGCGCGCTAGGGCACGTCTTAAAGGGGCAATGGCCCCAACAGGTAATTTAAAAGGGCAACGGCCCCATAAGGTAAGTTAAACATACAGTAAGGTAAGTTAAAGGGAATTATGTGTCTCAATGTAAGGGACAACCAGTGGTACCGCCACAGCATCAGCTTTAGCTCATCAGCTCTTTGTGTGTCAGGTGCTCTGTGCTACCCTGTCAATCAAACTTTAAGTCCAGGGTATAAGCTTGTACCAGGCATGGGTGCCAGGCTCCAGATCCTCAAACGTATCATGTGTTGGGTTGAAATGGATGGCAGGGCTCAGCTAAACCAGCTGGATCAGTGGCTAGCTCAGGTTTTGGAAGCGTTGGCTCAGTGGAAACCTTAAGCTGCTTTAATATTTTACTGGGTTGTGTTTCCAGTTTGAGGAGCATGTTCTCATTATTTGTCATCGTGCTGTTTTTACACTGATTTAGGGACCCAATCTCAGCAGTGCTGTAGGTAAGGGTAGAGGGATAGGGAGAAAAGGCGGGTAAATGGACACATCAGCCATGATCTCATTGAAGGGCGGAGAGGCTCGAAGCGCTGAATGGCCTCCTCCTGTTCCTATGTTGCTAATGCTGCTGGGCACTGCTGTTAATACAACAACAACAACTTGCATTTATATAACACCTTTAACATAGTAAAACATCCCAAGGCACTGCACAGGAGCGTTATCAAACAAAGTTTGACCCCTGGTGAAAGACGTAGGTTTTAACGAGCGTCTTAAAGGAGGAAAAAGAGGCGGAGAGGTTTAGGGAGGGAATTCCAGAGCTTGGGGCCCAGGCAGCTGAAGGCACGGCTGCCAATGGTGGGACGATGGAAGTTGGGGATGCACAAGAGGCCGGAATTGGAGGAGCGCCAAGAACTCGGAGCGTTGTAGGGCTGGAGGAGGCTACAGAGATAGGGAAGGGGCAAAACCATGAAGGATGACAGTTTTAAATTTGAGGCAAGCTGGACCAGGAGCCAATGTAGATCAGCGATACAGGGGCGATGGGTGAACAGGATTTGGTGTGTGCTCGGTCAGATGGGAGCAATGGATTAAGTTGTGATTCAGGAGTGACCTTACTACCGTGTGTGTGAAGTGTGAATGTAGAAATTAATCCAATTGGATCTCCCAAACATCACTTGAGTAGGCAGCTGTGGGACACGGGATGGGATCTCAGCTGGTGACAATGAGAAACATGCGATCCAGCCACCCTTTTGAGTTTTTTTTAATGATTCGTTTCTGGGATGTGGGCGTTGCTGGCAAGGCCAGCATTTATTGCCCATCTCTAGTTGCCCTTGAGAAAGTGGTGGTGGGACGCCTTCTTGAACTGCTGCAGTCCGTGTGGTGAAGGTACTCCCGCAGTGCTGTTAGAGAGGGACTTCCAGGATTCTGACCCAGCGATGATGAAGGAACGATGATATATTTCCAAGTCAGGATGGCGCGTGACTTGGAGGGGAACTTGGAGGTGGTGGTGTTCCCATGCGCCGGCTGCCCTTGTCCTTCTAGATGGTAGAAGTCGCGGGTTTGGGAGGTGCTGCTGAAGAAGCCTTGGCGAGTTGCTGCAGTGCAGCTTGTAGATGGTACACACTGCAGCTACAGTGCACCAGTGGTGGAGGGAGTGAATGTTTAGGTGGTGGATGGGGTGCCAATCAAGCGGGCTGCTTTGTCTTGGATGGTGTCGAGCTTCTTGAGTGTTGTTGGAGCTACATTCATCCAGGTAAGTGGAGAGTATTCCATCACACTTCTGACTTGTGCCGTGTAGATGGTGGAAAGGCTTTGGGGAGTCAGGAGGTGAGACACTCGCCACAGAATACCCAGCCTCCGACCTGGTGTTTTAGCCACAGTATTTATGTGACTGGTCCAGTTAAGTTTCTGGTCAATGGTGACCCTCAGGATATTGATGGTGGGGGATTCAGCGATGGTAATGCCATTGACTGTCAAGGAACGGTGGTTAGATTCTCGCTTTTTGGAGATAGTCATTGCCTGGCATGAGTGTGGCTGAGTCCTGAAGGACATAGATGCCAGTCTGGGCCTGCGACAGGTGGTGAGAGAACCAACACAAGGGAAAAATCTACTTGACCTCATCCTCACCAGTCTACCTGTCGCAGACACATCTGTCCATGACAGCATTGGTAGCAGTGACCACCGCACAGTCACTGTGGAGACAAAGTCCCATCTTCACACTGAGGACACCTTCCATCGTGTGTTGTGGCACTACCACCGTGCTAAATGGGATAAAATCAGAACAAATCTAGCAGCTCAAAACTGGGCATCCATGAGGTGTGGGCCATCAGCAGCAGCAGAATTGTAATCCACCACAATCTGTAACCTCATGGCCCGGCATCTTCCTTTGTGCTAGGTATGACTCCAGCCAGTGGAACGTTTCCCCCCCCTGATTCCCATTGACTCTGTATTGATTTCTTTGTGGGTTCAATGACGAGACATTTATGAAAGAGAATGTCTTTTAATCTAAAGCTTGTTCAACTCTTTTAACAGCATTTACAGGAGACATCATGCTAGTGATGCATCTAGAACGAAACTGAAACTAAACCAAACTGCTTGTCTCTGTCACATGACCTCTGCTGGTCAGGCATAAGTAATCAATACATGCAAACATGCTGGTAAGGCATCATAATCAAACAGGCAAATAACATCACTATTTGCTGATATCATTACATCTCCCTTTCTTAAAACAAAAGTATTTTACTTTTAACTAACAACATGTTTTCTTTGTATTAATCTGCATTTTAATGGTAACACTTAATGAACTTACATTATCATTATCATGATCAAGGTTTTTTAACCTTGCTTTGTGTGTTCACATGAAATATGTAACTACACTAGAACTTGAAGAAAGAATAAGATAACATTACTTCCTTCTATAACAATAGTCCTTAAATTTGCTCAATGAGTCTCTCAGGAGGCTTCACGTGTCTTGAGGATTTTCTGATTGATTGTCCTTGAATCTGAGTTGTTGCCTCAGATGATGGTTTCTCAGCTGTGTGATCATGTTGTTCAACAGTATCAGTCTTCTGACTTGCTGTGGCTGGTCCCATGAGAAGATCTCGACGATTTCTTCTCAGAACAGCACCCTCATCTGTCTGAATGGTGTATGATCTTGGTTGAACTTCACTCAGGACAGTTCCCTTCTGAGTCCATATGTTTGTTTTGTCTTTGAGCCTTACTTGGTCACGAGTGTGGAGTTCAGGTAGGTTTTGCGTTCCTCTGTCATAGTACTACTTTTGCTTTTCTTTCTGTTGCTCTTTGAACTTCCTCACTTTCGCCCCCTCTTTTGTTTTCAGGAGGTTCTCCGGGATGGGTAGGTTTGACCTTAGCCGACATCCCATAAGGAGTTGGGTTGGTGACTTACCACACTCGAGCGGCGTTGTGCGGTATACAAGCATGCTCTGGTAGAAGTCAGTTCCACTGTCTTTTGCCTTGTACATCAGTCTTTTCACTGTCTGGACCGATTTTTCCACTAATCCATTGGACTGTGGATAGTGAGGACTTGACGTTGTGTGGACAAAGTCCCACTCTTTGGCAAAGTGTCGGAAACTTGCATTGTAAAACTGGGGTCCGTTGTCTGTGAAGACCTCGCTTGCCACGCCATGTCTGGAGAATATGGCTTTCATACATGTTATCACAGCATCTGCAGTGGTGGTGTGCAGTCTACAAACCTCTGGATACAGGGAGTAGTAGTCTGTGACTGCAAGATAGTCCTTCCCTTGACATACGAATAGGTCAGCGCCTACCTTCTGGTAAGGTCTGTCTGGTGCTGGGTCTAATTTTCTTAAAATCAGTCTCTGATATCACATTAACTTGTGCTCCAGTATCCAATTTAAATGGAATATGTATGTCATTCACTTTTAGTGTCAACATCCAGTCTCTTTCTTCTTTTTTGTTTTCAGACACAACATCTACATTGAACTCCTCTATCTCGCTTTCATCTACTGTATGGACCTTGCTTTGTTGCGCTTGGTTCTTACAGCAACGGGCATAATGGTTGTTTTTGTTGCAATTATTGCATGTTTTACCATATGCTGGACACTTTTTTGGTGTATGCTGTGTACCGCATCGACTACATGACTTTCGATTGTCCCTTTCATTTTCGTTCGCTGGCCATGCCTCTTTTTTCACATTGGCGCTCGTTTTGTTAAACGGTTTGTATCCGTTCTTTCTCACTGCATCCACGTTGCAGCTATTGTCACTGAACAGCTCCTTTGCCTGCAACTTCACAGTCTCTGTAGCCCTACACAGTGCTATGGCTTTTCCCAGGTCTAGATCTTGCTCTCTTAGCAGTCTTTCCCTTAGACCATTATCCGGAATACCACACACCAGTCTGTCTTTTATCAGTGAGTCTGTCAGTCCCCCAAATTCACATGTTTTGCTTCGGTTTCTCAGTTCAGTCACATACTGATCAATAGTCTCACCCGTTTGCTGTACACATGTGAAAAATCTGTGCCTCTCAAACGTCACATTACATTTAGGTATGCAGTAGGCCTCAAACTGTTCCATTATTTTATCTAGCTTCATTTTGTCTCCATCAGCAGCGAATGTGAAGTTATTATACACCTCCAGCGCTTCATCACCCACGACATGTAAGAACAGTGACAATTTCCTTTTATTACTTTTCTCGTCAGCTCCGATTGCTGATAAATACAATTCCAAACGTTGTTTGAATCTCCTCCAATTTTCAGCCACATTACCTGTCAACTGAAGCTTCGCCGGTGGGTGTAAACCTTCCATTTTTCACTTTGTTTGCTATTCTCCAATGGTAAGCAACGATGTTCTCTTTTGGCTTGCTAATTTGTGGAGAGCTGATTTAACTTCAGATTTTTTCTCTTCATCTCTTTCAGCCACTTCTGACACCATGTATTGATTTCTTTGTGGGTTCAATGACGAGACATTTATGAAAGAGAATGTCTTTTAATCTAAAGCTTGTTCAACTCTTTATACAGCATTTATGCTAGTGATGCATCTAGAATGAAACTGAAACTAAACCAAACTGCTTGTCTCTGTCACATGACCTCTGCTGGTCAGGCATAAGTAATTAATACATGCAAACATGCTGGTAAGGCATCATAATCAAACAGGCAAATAACATCACTATTTGCTGATATTATTACAGACTCCACACTCGGTCAAATGCTGCCTTGATGTCAAGGGCAGTCACTCTCACCTCATCTCTGGAATTCAGCTCTTTTGTCCATGTTTGGACCAAGGCTGTGATGAGGTCTGGAGCGGAGTGGCCCTGGCGGGACCCAAACTGGGCATCAGTGAGTAGGTTATTGGTGAGTAAGTGCTGCTTGATAGCACTGTCGATGACACCTTCCATCACTTTGCTGCTGATTGAGAGTAGACTGATGGGGCGATAATTGGCCAGATTGGATTTGTCCTGCTTTTTGTGGACAAGACACACCTGGTCAGTTTTCTACATTGTCAGATAGATGCCAGTGTTTTAGCTGTACTGGAACAGCTTGGCTAGAGACACGGCTAGTTCTGGAGCACAAGTCTTCAGCATGATAACCGGGATGTTGTTGGGGCCCACAGCCTTTGCTGTATCCAGTGCGCTCAGCCATTTCTTGATATCACGTGGAGTGAATCGAATTGGCTGAAGACTGGCTTCTGTGATGGTGGGGACCTCAGGAGTAGGCCGATATGGATCATCCACTCGGCACTTCTGGCTGAAGATGGTTGCAAACGCTTCAGTCTTGTCTTTTGCACTCGCGTGCGGGGCTCCACCATCATTGAGGATGGGAATATTCATGGAGCCTCCTCATCCTGTTAGTTGTTTAATTGTCCACCACCATTCACGATTGGATGTGGCAGGACTGCAGAGCTTTGATCTGATCCGTTGATTGTGGGATCACTTAGCTCTGTCTATAGCATGCTGCTTCTGCTGTTTAGCATGCATGTAGTCCTGTGCTGCAGCTTTGTGCGGGGTGGGGGAAGCGGGTTATACCTTCCCATTGCTCAGTGAATGAATTTTTGTATCTCACTGCTCCCTGTTGGTAACTCTACACCTCTCCAATAAAAGGGAAAAAAAACTTTTGACAGGACTGTATTGAAACACTCCTCACACCAGGTCAGTGACCCAGCACAGCTCCACCCACCCACTCCTGCAATTGTCTTTCAATAACTTCTACATTTTGTCAAGATTCCATCAGGATTTATTATTCTCGCTGAGAACGACATTCGGGTGTTGTTTTTTATTAGGTTTATTTTGCAGTATAATCAGAAAGGTGGCCTCATTAACTCCTTCCTCGCTCAGGCCCCTGTGGAGAAAGGCAGACTTGCATTTCACAACCTCAGGACGTCCCAAAGTGCTTTACAGCCAATGAAGTACTTTTGAAGTGTAGTCACTGTTGTAATGTAGGAAATGTGGCAAGCAATTTGTGCACAGCAAGCGCCAACAAACAGTAATATGATAATGACCTGATCATCTGTTTTAGTGATGTTAGTTGAGGGATAAATATTGGCCAGTACACCGGGGAGAACTCACCTGCTCTTCAAAATAGTGCCACGGGATCTTTTACGTCCACCTGAGAGGGCAGATGGGGCCTCAGTTTAACGTCTCATCCGAAAGACGACACCTCCGACAGTGCAGCACTCCCTCAGCGCTGCACTGGGAGTGTCGGCCTAGATTATATACTCAAGTCCCACTTGACTTGAACCTGCGACATTCTGAATCAGAGGCGAGAGTGCTGCCGACTGAGCCACGGAGAGTAAAGATGCTGCTACACTGCTGGAGTGCAACACAGTCATTCCTCCACTAGCCGCACCCCATAGTGAGCTCAGCTGATCGACAGTTGGCCAACAGCATTCCGGACTCATGGAAGTCCAGGCATACGAACGTGATTTCGGGTTATAACAGGAGTTTGATTCAAACAAATAGAGGGGGCTGGTCTTGTGGGTATGGGCTCTGGGACTCTGCATTAACAGCAGAGTCCAGCAGAGCCACTGGGGTCGGTTGTATGAACAACCTCCCTACCTCTCTGTCCTCCTAGACTACCCTCCTTAAAACCTGACCTCTTTGACCCAGCTTTTGGTCATCTGCCCTAATATCTCCTTATGTGGCTTGGTGTCAGATTTTGTCTAATAACACTCCTGTGAAGCACCCTGGGACACTTCACTACGCTAAAAGTGTTATATAAATACAAGTTGTTGTTGTTTTTCCTTAATGTTTTTGTTACTTGTTGCATCCATTGCAGTCTGGTTTACTTTGCCACTTAATGCTGCTCATTGTCCACTGCAGGGCTGTCCAGCAAGCCTATAGCAATGTGACAGGAGGATCACAGTAGATACCAGGGGCTGAAAGGGGTCAATTATCACAGCTGGTTGCATAGACTAGGCTTGTATTCCCTGGAGTATAGAAGATTAAGGGGTGATTTCATGGAAATGTTTAAGATGATTAATGGAGTTGATTAAATAGATAGGGAGAAACTATTTCCTCTGGTGGGGGAGTTCAGAACAAGGGGGCATAATCTTAAAATTAGAGCCAGGCCGTTCAGAGGTGATGTCAGGAAGCACTTCATCACACAAAGGCTAGTGAAAATCTGGAACTTTCTCCCAAAAAGCTGTTGAGGCTGGGGGCCAATTGAAAATTTCAAATCTGAGATCGATAGATTTCTGTGAGGCAAGGGTATTAAGGATTACAGAACCAAGCGAGCAGATGGAGTTAAGATACAGATCAGCTATGATCTGATTGAATGATGGAACAAGCTCGAGGGGCTGAATGGCCTCCTGTCCCTATGTTCCTAGATCTCCCACCTGCATTGCTTCAGCACTGCAGAAGAGCAGACGTTGGTTGAGACAGCGGGCTGCATTTTGTCAATGGGGACGTGATGGAGGCGGGACTCCCACTTTTTGGGTTATAGTCCCGCCTCCATCGACTTGTGGCCAACCCACACTATTTTCCCTTGATTGACCTTGTTAAGCCCGCCCATTAAGGGACACCTGGTTACTGGTGATGTCAGTGATTGACATTTCATCAGATGAAAAATCAGTGTTTGACAGCTCTGTGAAGCTTTCAAACACTGACAATCTGTCTTCTAGCTTGAGTCCTTCTACTCAGACTCAGTTAGAGATCACTCCAGACCAGAAAGCAGAGGCTGCAGCTTTTGACAGTTCAGCGGCCATTCTGCTTTCTGTGCCGGTGAACTGAGGGACTCCCGAGAACTGAAGGAAGGAAGCCTGCAGGAGAAAGTAAAGGTAAGTAAAACTTATTAAAACACTTTACACTTAGCTCACACACTTACCTCTGCACACATGCACCCATCACTCACCTGCACAACGGACATCTCGACCTCTCCAACCCCTTCAGACCGACGGCCCGCCTCGCTAACTTGGCGTGGTTTGGAGCCATTGGGAAGCCCACACTTCAGGGTTAAAAATAGGGATTAGGCAAAAAACTGCCTGTTAACAGGCAGTTAATTGGCACTAATCCCCTTCCCGCCTTGGGGAGGCGGCTCCCAGCACAGGTCGGATACCCGCCTCCTGGGACATTGGCACGGAGGCGGGTTGGGGGCGGGATGGGTTCCTGCCCCCCGATTCTGCAATTTTCCCACCACTCCCGTCACCAAACCCGCCTCCACACGGGGCTTGGAAATTCGAGCCCAGCGAGTCTGAAAACAAGGAAGAGCAACTGGATGGAAGTGTGTGCTCTGTAGAAACTGTCTGGCTGGGTTGTTTAACACTTAACAGGCTCGGACGGTAGATTAGACAGGTAGGTTGGTAGCGCTGTCAGAGCAGGTGGAGTCTCGTATAGGGTCCATGGATACTGAGTGGAGATGGAGAAGGGGAGCAGTTCAGAAGGCATTTTATGAACTGACAGTCCCAGTACCAGTACTGAGGGAGTGCTGCGCTGTGGGAGGTGCCGTCTTTCAGATGAGACATTAAACCGAGACTCCCTCTGCCCTCTTGGGTGGAGGTAAAAGATCCCACGGCACTATTTCGAAGAGCAGGGGAGTTCTCCCTGGTGTCCTGGCCAATATTTATCCCTCAACCAACATCACTAAAAAACAGTATCTGGCCACTATTGCATTTCTGTTTGTGGGAGCTTGCTGTGCACCGTGTTTCCTACATTACAACAGTGACTACACTTCAAAAGTACTTCATTGGCTGTAAAGTGCTTTGGCATATAAAAAAAAAAGACTTGCATTTCTATTGCACCTTTCACAACCTCAGGGCGCCCCAAAGCGCTTTACAGCCAATGAAGTACTTTTGAAGTGTAGTCACTGTTGTAATGTAGGAAACGTGGCAGACGATTTGCGCACAGCAAGCTTCCACAAACAGCTGTGAGATAAATGACCTGATAATCAGCTTTTGGTGGTATGGTTGAGGGATAAATGTCGGCCAGGGCACCAGGAGAACATTCAACTGAACCAAGGCAGGTTTAGGGCAAGCGCACTTTGCAGGGATTTCAAAACAATTCTTTTAAATCAAAAGTCTGAGTTTATCCTTATAGCCTAAATAAAATCATAGAATCATAGAATGGTTACAGCACAGCAGGAGGCCATTTGGCCCATCGAGCCCATGCCGGCTCTCTGCGAGAGCCCTTCAGCTAGTCTCACACCCCCGCCCTTTCCCCGTAGCCCAGCAAGATTTCTTTTCCTTCAGATACTTACCCAATTCCCTTTTAAAAGCCGCGATTGAATCTGCCTCCACCACCCTTTCAGGCAGTGCATTCCAGATCCTAACCACTCGCTGTTTAAAAAAGTTTTTCCTCACATTGTCTTTGTTTTTTTTGCCAGTCACCTTAAATCTGTGTCCTCTGGTTCTCGACCCTTCCGCCAATGGGAACAGTTTCTCTCTATCTACTCTGTCTAGACCCCTCATGATTTTGAACACCTTTATCAAATCTTCTCTCAACATTCTCTGCTCTATGGAGAACAACCCCAGCTTCTCCAGTGTATCAATGTAACTGAAGTCCCTCATCCCTGGAACCATTCTTGTAAATTTTTTCTGCACCCTCTCTAAGGCCTTCAAATCTTTCCTAAAGTGCGGTGCCCAGAATTGGACACAATGCTCCAGTTGAGGCCGAACCAGTGTTTATAAAGGTTCATCATAACTTCCTTGCTTTTTGTACTCTGCCTCTATTTAGGAAGCCCAGGATCCCGTAAGCTTTTTTAACCACTTTCTCAACCTGCCCTGCCACCGTCAACGATTTGTGCATATATACCCCCAGGTCTCTGTTTTGCACCCCCTTTAGGATTGTACCCTTTAGTTTATATTGCCTCTCCTCATTCTTCCTGCCAAAATGTATCACTTTGCACTTTTCTGCGTTAATTTCATCTGCCAAGTGTCCGCCCATTCCACCAGCCTGTCTATGTCCTCTTGAAGTCTATCACTCTCCTCCTCACTGTTCACTATACTTCCAGGTTTTGTGTCATCCGCAAATTTTGAAATTGTGCCCTGTACACCCAAGTCCAAGTCATTAATACATATCGAGAAAAGTAGTGGTCCTAGAACCAACCCCTGGGGAACACCACTGTATACCTTCCTCTAATCCGAAAAACAACCGTTCACCACCACTCTCTGTTTCCTGTCACTTAGCCAATTCCGTATCCATGCTGCCACTGTCCCTTTTATTCCATGGGCTTCCTATTATGTGGCCCTTTATCAAACGCATTTTGGAAATCCATGTACACTACGCCAACCACATTGCCCTCATCAACCCTCTCTGTTACCTCATCAAAAAACTCAATCAAGTTAGTTAAATGTGATTTGTCTTTAACAAATCCGTGCTGGCTTCCCTTAATTAATCCACACTTGTCCAAGTGGCTGTTAATTTTGTCCCTGATTATTGTTTCTAACAGCTTCCCCACTACCGAGGTTAAACTGACTGGCCTATAGTTGCTGGGTTTATCCTTATACCCTTTTACAGTACAGAAAGAGGCCATTCGGCCCATCGTGTCTGTGCCAGCCGAAAAAGAGCTATCCAGCCTAATCCCACTTTCCAGCACTTGGTCCGTAGCTTTGTAGGTTATAGTGCATATTCAAGTACTGTACTTTTTAAATGCGATGAGGGTTTCTGCCTGTACCACCCTTTCAGGCAGTGAGTTCCAGACCCCCACCACCCTCTGGGTGAAATAATTTCCCTTCAACACCCTCTAATCCTTCTACCAATTATGTTAAATCTGTGCCCCCAGGTTATTGACCACTCTGCTAAGGGAAATAGGTCCTTCCTATCCACTCAATCATGCCCCTCATAATTTTATACACCTCAATCAAGTCTCCCCTCAGCCTCTTCCGTTCCAAGGTAAAGAACCCCAGCCGATTCAATCTTTCCTCATAGCTAAAATTCTCCAGTCCTGGCAACATCCTCATAAATCTCCTCTGTACCCTCTCGAGTGCAATCACACCCTTCCTGTAATGTGGTGACCAGAACTGTACACAGTATGCTAGCTATGGCCTAACTAATGTTTTATACAGTTCAAGCATAACCCCCTGCTCTTGTATTCTATGCCACTGCTAATAAAGGAAAGTATCCCATATGCCTTTCTTAACCACCTTATCTACCTGTCCTGCTACCTTCAGGGATCTGTGGACATGCACTCCAAGGTCCCTCTGTTCCTCTACACTTCTCAGTATCCTACCATTTATTGTTGTTAGCCCTCCCCAAATGCATTACCTCACACATCTCTGGATTGAATTCCATTTGCCACTTTTCTGCCCACCTGACCAGTCCATTGATATCTTCCTGCAGTCTACAGCTTCCTTCTTCATTATCAACCACACGGCCAATTTTTGTATCATCTGCAAACTTCCTAATCATACCCCCTATATTCAAGTCTAGATCATTGATATATACCACAAAAAGCAAAGGACCCAGTACTGAGCCCCGTGGGACCCCACTGGTAACAGCCTTCCAGTCACAAAAACACCCGTCGACCATTACCCTTTGCTTTCTGCTACTGAGCCACTTTTGAATCCAACTTGCCACTTTCCCTTGGACCCCATGGGCTTTTACTTTTCTGACAATTATGCCACGTGGGACCTTGTCAAAAGCCTTGCTAAAGTCCATGTAAACTACATCAAACACGCGAACCTCATCAACCCTCCTTGTTACCTCCTCAAAAAATTCAATCAGGTTAGTCTGATACAACATTCCCTGAACACACTGATATCTGTCTTTCACATCACAGAATGAAGATTGTTGTGTATGTAACCTGTTCCACCTTAAGAGAGCTTAAGCCTGTTCCACCTTAAGAGATGTACTACTTTCTCAGGCTGCTGTAGACGTAATACCGGGGGTGAACACACCGGTATATAAGCACTGTGCAGTAATCTTGTATTCAGTATAGTCCCTACCTCCAACCAGTAAAGACCTGTTTTTATTGTTACTCATTAGTCTGTTTTAATTAACTAAATAATTCACAGACTTAACACTGGCGACGAGGATGAAGATGAGTCAATTTATTTAAAGTATGTATCAAGAGATATGTGGTAGTTGATTGAGAACATTCCAGTAAATCATACTGCAGCCTAAAACACTGTCTGGAGGAATGCTGAAAGATTTGGCGATTCTGAAGATAAATCTAGGGGGGGACATTTATTCAATTACTTCCTCCCACACCCAACCAGTTATAGTAAAAAAAAAGACAAATAGATAAAAATTTTGGTTGATTGTAAAAAGATCTTCTGATGTTATCCCATGAATCCCAGAGTGAATCCTGCTGTGTGTCAAATTCTGTCTGATAATTGCTCCTGTGAAGCACCTTGGGACGTTTTACTATGTTAAAGGCACTGTATAAATGCAAGTTATTGTTGTTGAATACAATGGAGGCCCTAACTTTGGACTGCCCAAACCACTAAGCTGGAGTCACATGATACCAGAGAGCCATATTATTGACTGGGGATGCAGTGGAGTGGCCTACCAAAGTGGCACACCTCCCTCCAGGCAAGACAACCAGAGGGTGAATTTTCGGGGCTGAATTGGTTAGCATCACGCAACTGGCCGGGTCATGAACATAAGCCAGGAGGCGGATGGAGCAGGCCATCTGCTGAGGGCCTCAGGTGAAGTGGAGGCAGGTCAGATCATGAGCATCACTGCCCTGAACTAAAGGGGCTGTTAGATTTGAACAGGATTGCTCTGCTCCTCCCTCCCCCCCCGAATCACTTCTTTGCAAAAGCACACTTGCTCAGTGATTGCAAAGCAAATAAGGTATCGTTGAGGAAACTAAGTTTGCGATTGAGCAGTGATGAAAGATGGTTGAATGGGTAAATCAATTAGCAATCAAATAACCCTAAAACTATTTATATAATCAACACAGAGCACTTGTGAACATTTGACTGGGTTAATTGTGCATTTGAAACACAATAGGTCTGTTCAACTTACACTCAGTTACAAGAGACAGAACAGGAGACAGCACCACCGGGGCCCCCACTCACTCCAAAGGCAAATAGTGATTAAATGGCGCCATCCTGATTGAAGACTGCAAATAAATTTACCTTTGATAAGACGAATTTGATCAGAAATCACACAAGATATCGCCAATTGGGTGTTGCTTATATAAATTCAATTTCCACCCCTTGTCTAGTTCAGATTAGGGTCAAGATGATTCGAGGTAATCCATTGATTAGAGTTAACTCATTAATTAGAATTAGCCCATTCCATAACACTTCCTTTAGCCCATTTACAACATTTAATCATTTTACATCCACACACAGTCTGTGTAGGGCAGGGGCTCCCACAGTGCTGTCGGGCACTCAGAATACTTAACAAGGTAGAACATGGACAACATGCACATGTTGGAGAGACGGGGGCTGGGGCATGAGGGGGGAGGGAGAACATTGACAGCACAGATAATGAGAAGGTTTTTTTTAAAAAGGCTTTCAAAAGCAAGGAGGGAGTTGGCAAGACAAACTGTTTTTGTGTGGGAATTCCTGTGGCTAGGATTGTAGCGACTGAATGGTGGAGTGGGAAAGAGCCTTGAATCAGAGGGAGCGGAGAGAGTGGGCGGGGAGGTGCAGCTGAAGAAGTGGTGGGATTTGAAGACAAGGGCGTAGATCGTGGAGTTGATTCACAGGGGTGCGAGGAGCCATTGGAGCTTGGGAAGGAAGGATGGGTGGTGGGTGGTTGAGGCGGGTGGGGAGGGGGTGAGGCGAGGGGGTGAGGTGGGCGGGGAGGGGGTGAGGCGGTGAGGTGGGCGGGGAGGGGGTGAGGTGGGTGGGGAGGGGGTGAGGCGGGCGGGAAGGGGGTGAGGCGGGCGGGGAGGGGGTGGGGAGGGGGTGAGACGGGCGGGGAGGGGGTGAGGTGGGTGGGGAGGGGGGAGTAGCAGGTGAGAAGGGGGTGAGGCGGGCGGGGAGGGGGTGGGGAGGGCGGGGAGGGGGTGAGGCGGGTGGGGAGGGGGTGAGGCGGGCGGGGAGGGTGGGGGGGTGAGGCGAGTGGGGAGGGGGGTAATGGGTTGATGGGGAGGGGGGAGCAGCGGGTTGATGGGGAGGGGGTAGTAGCAGGTTGATGGGGAGGGGGGAGTAGTGGGTTGATGGGGAGGGGGTGGTGAGGCGGGTGAGGCGGGTGGGGAGGCGGGCGGGGAGGGGGTAGTGGGGGAGTGGGATTGTACATGGAGAGGATTGCTAGTTGCAGTGTGGATGCGGCGATCCCAGCGAGGAGTGTGTTGTGGGAGTCAGCCCTTGAGGTGTTTAGAGTATGGAGCTGATCCCAAACCATCCAGTGATTCAGCTTCCAGTTTTGGGCACAAGTGAGCTATTAGGCAGGGTTATTGCTTGTGTTTGGATCCTTAGCCTGCACAGCCTCTTATTACTGCATGATTATGAAACCACACACCGCACAGAGGGTGTAGTTTTCTCCGAGCTTGAAGTGGAATGATGCAAAGAGGCAGTGTGTGAAACATCTTAACCCCTGGCTCATGCACTAAAGATACGAACATCGAATAGTTGTGGAATATCTATGCTCCCATTGAGTTTACTAACTTTAACTGGAGATTACTCAGGACATTGCTTCGCCCTGTTGTCAGTTTATAAATATAAAGTGTGAGGCAAACAAAAAAATCTACTGCTGAGTATCTGACGGCGATTGGCTGAGGAGTTGGCGCAGTGTTGATCGCTGGTACAACAACAACTGACATTCGGAAAGTGCCCTGAACATAATACAATGTCTAGGTTGCTTTGCATAGGAGAGACACAGAACAAGTGGAAGGTGATTTAGGAGCAAGTGAGAGATCAAGAGGGAAGGGATTTAGGAAAGTGAGAGAGAGAGAGATGAATTAAAAAGTAGAGGATTTTGGAGAGAGAGAGATAAAGCAGGAGAGGAGTTAGAGAAACTGGCTGAAATCATAGTCAGAAAGGCAGGTTTTCAGATGTTTAAAGGCGGGGAGGGAAGCTCTGAGAGCAGGACTAAAATGACTGAAAGCTGTGTCACCACATGATCCAGAGGACCTGAGTTGGGCGTCCAGTTGGAGTGGAGATACAGAGTTGTGGGGGTGGCAGGATTTATAAACAAGGGCGATGATTTTGAACTCGGTGTGCTGGTTGACAGGGAGCTGGTGGAGTTCAGTGAGGATAGAGGTGATGGGCCGGCAACACCTGGAGGGGGACAGTATGCAGGTGATCGAGGCTTGGGCAAGTTGGGATTTGTGTTTGGAGGGATTCGGAGGCCTGGGGTGGGGGAGAGGGAACATGGAGAAGTGGAGTATTGAGAGATTCAGATAATAGTTTTGGTGGTGAAGTGGGCTGAGATAGTGGCAGGGACAACAATATTGCGGGGGTGGAAGTATTGCTGATATATGTTAATTCTTGAAAATAAATGAGAGGCTATCAGGATTTTTTAATAGCCTGGAATTTCGGGTCAGCGGCAAAGCAAAGACATTCGCCCCTGGCCCCGAAGTAAGCCTCCCACAAAGATCTTGCGATCTCGGTGTCGAGAAGTTTGGGTTTTCCGACGCGTCGTTCAAATCGATGGAGTATAGTGGGGATTCCATAGCGCGAGCTGCTGCGACGTCAACAGGCTGTCTAAGCAGCCAATCAAAAGGCAGAATTCTCACAGACAGCAAACCAGGAAGTGAATAAACTCTTAAAATTCGAACTTTTTATAAATGTTCGAGAGAGCAAAACAAAGATTGGGGCTCACACACGGGGAAAAGGCAAACCTGAAATAAAGAGGGACAAACTTAAATTTTTTTTAAAGTTTGTTAAAAATTAAATTTTTCACTAAAATGGATAAATTTGATACTGCAAAAATTAAACTTCGTTTTCCAGGCCCCTAACCTTTCTTTAGCAGTCAATACGCTGTTAAACCTCAGTTGCATCTAATCCCCTTGGGTCTAACTTTTAGTGGGGAATTTAACAGCGTAGTTACTGAGGAAGAGCCTAAGTTTTCGTCAGTTTCCCTGATTTGAGAGATTTCGCTGATTACCGGCTGTGTGTAGGGGCGGGAGCAGTGGGCGGGGGGAGGGGGGAGCAGTGGGCGGGGGGAGCAGTGGGCGGGGGGGAGGGGGGAGCAGTGGGCGGGGGGGAGGGGGGAGCAGTGGGCGGGGGGAGCAGTGGGCAGGGGGGAGGGGGAGCAGTGGGCGGGGGGGAGGGAGGAGCAGTGGGCGGGGGGGAGGGGGGAGCAGTGGGCGGGGGGAGCAGTGGGCGGGGGGGAGGGGGAGCAGTGGGCGGGGGGGAGGGAGGAGCAGTGGGCGGGGGGGAGGGGGGAGCTGGGGGCGAGGGAGCAGTGGGCGGGGGGAGGGGGGAGCAGTGGGCGGGGGGGAGGGGGGAGCTGGGGGCGAGGGAGCAGTGGGCGGGGGGGAGGGGGGAGCAGTGGGCGGGGGGGAGCAGTGGGCGGGGGGGAGGGGGGAGCTGGGGGCGAGGGAGCAGTGGGCGGGGGGAGGGGGGAGCAGGGGGGCAGGGGAGCAGTTGGCGGGGGGAGGGGGGAGCAGTGGGAGGGGGGAGCAGGGGGCGGGGTGAGGCGGGAGCAGTGGGCAGGGGGAGGGGAGCAGTGGGTGGGGGGAGCAGGGGGCGGGGCCAGGGGGCAGGGGGGAGGGGGAGCAGTGGGTGGGGGAGCAGGGGGGAGCAGTGGGCGGGGGGAGCAGTGGGCAGGGGGGGGAGGGGGGAGCAGTGGGCAGGGGGAGTAGTGGGCGGGGGGGAGGGGGAGCAGTGGGCGGGGGGGAGGGGGAGCAGTGGGCGGGGGGGAGGGAGGAGCAGTGGGCCGGGGGGGGAGGGGGGAGCAGTGGGCAGGGGGAGGGGGAGCAGTGGGCAGGGGGAGGGGAGCAGTGGGTGGGGGGAGCAGGGGGCGGGGCCAGGGGGGCAGGGGGGAGGGGGAGCAGTGGGCGGGGGGAGGGGGGAGCAGTGGGCGGGGGGAGCAGTGGGCGGGGGGAGGGGGAGCAGTGGGCGGGGGAGGGGGAGCAGTGGGCGGGGGGGAGGGAGGAGCAGTGGGCGGGGGGAAGCAGTGGGCGGGGGGAGGGGAGCAGTGGGCGGGGGGAGGGGGAGAAGTGGGCGGGGGGAGGGGGAGAAGTGGGCGGGGGGGAAGGAGGAGCAGTGGGCGGGGGGGAGGGGAAGCAGTGGGCGGGGGGAGCAGGGGGGCGGGGTGAGGAGGGAGCAGCAGGCGGGGGGAGGGGGAGCAGCGGGCGGGGGGAGGGGGAGCAGCGGGCGGGGGGAGGGGGGAGCAGTGGGCGGGGGGAGGGGGGAGCAGTGGGCGGGGGGGAGCAGGGGGGCGGGGTGAGGGGGAGCAGTGGGCGAGGGGGAGCAGGGGGGCGGTGTGAGGGGGGAGCAGTGGTCGGGGGGGTCGGGGAGCAGTGGGCAGGGGGAGGGGAGCAGTGGGTGGGGGGAGTAGGGGGACGGGGCCAGGGGGGCAGGGGGGAGGGGGAGCAGTGGGTGGGGGAGCAGTGGGCGGGTGGAGCAGTGGGCAGGGGGGGAGGGGGGAGCAGTGGGCGGGGGGAGGGGGGAGCAGTGGGTGGGGGGAGCAGTGGGCAGGGGGGGAGGGGGGAGCAGTGGGTGGGGGGAGGGGGAGCAGTGGGTGGGGGGAGGGGCAGCAGTGGGTGGGGGGAGGGGGGAGCAGTGGGTGGGGGGAGCAGTGGGCGGGGGTAGGGGGGAGCAGTGGGGGGGAGCAGTGGGCGGGGGGAGGGGGGATCAGTGGGTGGGGGAGGGGGGAGCAGTGGGCGGGGGGAGGGGGGAACAGTGGGTGGGGTGGAGGGGGGAGCAGTGGGCGGGGCGGAGGGGGTAGCAGAGGGCGGGGGGAGGGGGAGCAGTGGGCGGGGGGAGCAGGGGGGAGGGGGAGCGGGGGAGGAGTGGGCGGGGGAGGGGGGAGCAGTAGGCGGGGGGAGGGGAGAGCAGTGGGCGGGGGGAGGGGGAGCGGGGCGGGGGGAGCTGGGGGGAGGGGGAGCAGTGGGCGGGGGGGGCAGTAGAGGGGTGCCAGGCGTACAGCGCAGCCTGTGGAGGACAGACCACAGTTGCAGGATTTCCGCATTTGGTTGCACCAAATCCTGGAGATGCTGCCTGTTTGAAAGGCGGAATGACGATGATCACTGCCAGTTTGCCATCATCCCCACCGCAAATTCCAAGCCATCATATACATTAAAGTTGTCACATTGACACGGTCTGTCATGTCTAACATCATACTGCCACCTACTGCTCAGAGAATAAATTGCTGGCAATACCGCACACTATTCTGAGAGAACAACAGAAAATGCTGGAAAAACTCAGCAAGCCAGGCAACATCCGTGGAGAGAAAATAGAGTCAACGTTTCGGGTCAAACCCTTTGTCAAGACTATTCTGAGAGCTTCACTTTGAATTCACTAACACCACATTTTCTGATGGATAAAAGTATTGATTTCAACGCCTTTTTCAAAATAACTTGGCCAAAAAATTTCCCTCATTCTGCATTTCCCTCCTGAGAAAGTACCAGACATGTTCTGATTTCTTTAAGTAGAGAGTGGGTGATGCAATAATACTTAAGAGTTGGATTTATGACTTTGAATTGTGTATTTATACTCAAATGTAACAAGTTTTCATGAAGCTTTTTTTTCCCTGAAGACAGTGTACCTTTGAGGCCTTGCTGTTAGAGTAAGAAATCACTGAACCATTAAGGCCAATCAGCCCATCCTCCCATCAGCAATGTACAGTACACTCACCAACCCTACCCCACATATGCAGTCCCTTGCATTTGCCTGGGCTGCTTTCAGTTGCGAGTGTGGTTATGTTTGATCAGAAGTGTCAGAGGCTGACTAGACAGTTGTTTTTTCTCACAGTTAATGCTCATGCCTCAACATTTTTAAACATCTCTCCACTGACAACTCGGTCTGTTGAAGTGCAGTCACTGTTGTAATGTGGGAAACACGGCAGCCAATTTACGCACAGCAAGCTCCCACAAACAGCAATGTGATAATGACCAGATCAACTACTTTCGTGATGTTGATTGAGGGATAAATATTGGCCAGGTCACCGGGGAGAACTCCCCTGCTCTTCTTCAAAATAGTACTGTGGGATCTTTCCCGTCCACCTGAGAGGGCAGACGGGGCCTCGGTTTAATGTCTCATCCAAAAGACGGCACTTCCGGCAGTGCAGCACTCCCTCAGTACTGCACTGGGAGTGTCAGCCTGGATTTTGTGTTCAAGTCCCTGGAGTGGGATTTGGAACCCACAACCTTCTGACTCCGAGGCGAGAGTGCTACCACTGAGCCACGACTGGTTGGGCTGGGGATGGTCTAACGGCAATTGAAGTTTTCTTCTGGCTTGTGGGATTGTTTTATGCACCTCTGTAAACCAATGTAAGTGGGCCCATTATTATTATAACAAGCTCCACCCAATACATACCCGTAATGTCCGTGTGTAATTGAGACACGGACTGCAGAAGTTGGTTATAACAGGTGTTTACTGAATGGAGACAAAACTGGAACTACTGCACAAAGTTACTACACAGGCTTATATACAGGGGTGGTCACTACTGGTACTGCAGTATACAGGGGCTGCAGCATATAGTTCCTTCTTCAAGGTACATACACTACAATTCCTCCCCTTTTAGCTAAACAGTACATAACATTCGATTAATAATTAAATAACATATTTACAATTACAGTTGCTATATACATTAGCTGAAGTTAATCAATTATAAATTCAGTCTTTGAGGAGGCTTCCTGATTCTGTCCGGATAACGCCTCTTTGGGGTATCAGGTTCTTCTGGCAAAGTTGATTCGGGATCAACGTCGTTGTTTGGTTCGTCTGCTTCCAATATCACCGATTCTGAGGTAGATGCAATTGGTACTTCGGTTTCATCACCAGGTGTATAGGATCGTGGTGTAGATTTGACGTTTTCCAGTGACTCTAGAATCTGGTCAGCATGGCATCTTACAATGCTCTCTCCAACGTCCACGGTATACATTAGAGGTCCTTGCCATGTGCAGATCGTTCCTGGCTGCCATTTCTCTGTGCGGTAGTCCCGGGCCAAAACTGGTTGACCTATCTTGAAACTCCTGGTTGGCCTTTCATTCATATTCTGAAACTGCCTGTTCTCCACATCTCTTCTGATGTTTGGCTTAACCAAATCCAAGCGGCATCTTAGTTTTCGATTGAAGAACATCATGGCTGGAGTTTGGTTGGTAACCGCATGTGTCGCATTCCGGTAGGCAAACAAGAAGTTATCCACCTTGTGTTGTAGGGGTATGTCTTCATTACACATTGCCTTGATAGCCTTCTTGAATGTTTGAACGAACCTCTCAGCCAATCCATTGGTGGCTGGATGATATGGGGCGGATGTGTAATGCTTAACACCATTGTTCTTTAAGAACCTCCGGAACTCTTCAGACACAAACTGTGGTCCATTGTCGGAGCAAATCTGTTCAGGCAGCCCATTTCTGGCGAATATGGTTCGTAAGACTGTGATAGTTTTTTCTGTGGTGGTTGAGGACATTTTTATTACCTCTGGCCACTTTGAATGTGCATCCACCGCAATTAAAAACATCGAGTCCATAAATGGACCAGCAAAATCAATGTGTACCCTTTGCCATGGAGATGAGGGCCACTCCCATGGATGTAGAGGGGTTTGTGGTGGGGCGTTTTGGACCTTCTGGCATCCTGTACAGCTCTTGGTCATCTCTTCGATTTCTCTATCGATTCCCGGCCACCACACAAATGCTTTGGCTAAGTTCTTCATTTTTACCCCTCCCAGATGACCCTCATGAAGCTCATTGAGCACTCTATCCTTCAATTTGGGTGGAATTACTACTCTGGATCCACACATCAAGGTTCCTCGGCACACTGACAGCTGTTCTCTTCTCGGCGAGAATGCTGGCAACAGTGGTTCGCCATGTGCTGGCCATCCCTTCACCGTTAAATCATAGACCCTGGAGAGTGTCGGGTCATTTCGTGTTTCCTTTTCTATGTTTGCATTCGTCACAGGTAGACATTCGACTATGGTTGAGTGGAATATCTCCACAGGATCCACTGCAGGTGCTTCTTCCACCGTCGGCAACGGTAGGCGCGACAGTCCATCAGCATTCCCATGCTGTTTAGTTCCTTTGTACTCTATGTCATATTGGTGTGCCCCTAGGAAAAGGACCACCTCTGTAGCCGTTGTGCTGTCATTATTGGGACGCCCTTCTTAGGGTTGAAAATGGAGACAAGAGGTTGATGATCAGTTAGTAGAGTAAATTTCTGTCCGTGCAGGTAGTGATTGAACTTCTTCACCCCCCACACCAGGGTGAGGGCCTCTCTGTCAATCTGGGCGTAGTTACGCTCGGCTGAAGTTAACGAGCGTGACGCAAAAGCTATCGGCCTCTCTGAACCATCAAGGAATTTATGTGACAGTACCGCTCCAACGCCGTAGGGAGACACATCACACGCCAGTCTTATCGGTAGTGATGGGTTGTAGTGAGCCAATACTTCTCTTGAAGTGATCAGGCCTTTACAATTCTGAAAGGCCCGCTTACATTCATCGCTCCATTTCCATGCTACTCCAGTTTGTAGCAGGGCGTTCAGTGGGTGCAGAATTATGGACAAATTCGGCAAAAACTTATGGTAGTAATTCACCAATCCGAGGAATGACCTCAGTTGCGACACATTTTCAGACGCTGGAGCCTTAACTACCACTTCAATTTTGTCAGGGGACTTATGTAACCCCTCTTCATCAATCACGTGGCCACAATACGATATTTGTTTCTGAAAAAACTCGCACTTGGGGCGATTGGCTCGTAGCCCATGTTCTCTTAGTCTAGTGAGCACCTGCTCTAGGTTGGCAAGGTGTTCACTGTCATTTTCACCTGTCACTAGGATGTCGTCCAAGTAACACTGAGTCCCCGGAATCCCTTGCAGGACTTGTTCCATCGCTCTTTGCCACATAGCCAGAGCTGATGCTACTCCGAATACCAGTCGATTATACTGGTAAAGACCTTTGTGAGTGTTTATCGTGAGATATTTCCTAGAGGATTCTTCAACCTCCATCTGCAAATATGCTTGCGCTAGGTCAATTTTTGTAAAACGTTTCCCTCCAGATAGTGAGGCGAAAATATCTTCTATCCTCGGAAGAGGATACTGTACTGTGTGAAGGACTGGGTTCACAGTCACCTTGAAGTCCCCACAGATGGGAACCTTCCTTGGCTCCTCAGACTTATTGTTTAACATTTTCTTCATGACAGGAATGATGGGTGTCGCCCACTCGCTCCAGTCTACCTTAGATAACATGCCTGCATTCTCCAGATTCTCCAGCTCTGTCTCGACGGCTGGGCGAATTGCATGCAGTACCGGTCTTGCTTTGAAAAACTTGGGAATTGCATTCTCTTCTATTTTTATCAAGGCGGTTACGCCTTTAAGAGTTCCCAGTCCTTGTTGAAATACCTCTTTTGCGTTAGCTAAGATTTTTGACAATCGTCCAAGTGTGACTTCGTCATCCTTTTTACCAGCCACAGTCAGTGCCTGAATGGAGTGCCAGTCTAAACTTATCTTTCTGATCCATTCACGTCCCAATAACGGTGGCCCACCATCTTGCAGTATGTACAGATACAATTTCTGTATTTCCTTGCCGTTGTATTCGACAGGCACCCTTATTTTCCCTCTGGGGTATACTTTCTGCCCCGTATACGTCTTCAAGACAATGGATGTGTCTTTCAAGGGTATGTGTGAGAATAGCCGCTCATAGTCTCGTCGATTCATGATGGTCAGGGCTGATCCTGTATCCAATTCCATTTTGACTTGGGACCCTGCTATCGTGAGGGTGACCTAAATGGTTCGGTGATCCTCTTTTGCGATTACATTGGGCCAGAAATTGCTGAACGGGGCTTGCAGCCCCGTTTTTGCACTTACCCCACGCTCCTGCCGATCAGCTCCAGGGACGCCTGCACTTGCTGAAACAGAAAGAAGAATCCCGGGCAGCGTATGACGTCACGCCGCCCAGGAGTGCAGCCAGCGCGAAGCCAGGAGCGTGCAGTGCAAGTGAGACACGCCCCTTGAGGTCTCAGTTTCACTGGACACGCCCCCAATGTTTCTGTCAAGCTGCTAAGCATTTTTACATGCAAAGCAGCAGTTTAAATAGGTTTTTGGAAGTTTTTTGAAGATTTTGGTAACTTTTATAAACTTTTTTAAATGTTTACATTATTTTGAGTAATCTGAAGTAGTTTTAAAGAGAATTAAAGCAATTTAAAGACTTTTAAAAGCCCTAAAAGAATTTTTTTAATTCCATTTATTTATTTAGCAATGTCGTCGTCATACGTGTCTTCACACTGTTCCCTTTGGGGAACTGTATGAAGTGGTGGAAGGATTTATGGCCATGATTAACGCTCATTCCGTGACCGTAACCATCTTTGAACCAGCCATTAGGGCGGTTAGTCCTATGGCGGGAGGGTTTTACGGGCTCCCACAAGCTATACAAGGAGGGGGGGCCACCCACACCCATGGACGCAAATATCCCACTGGATGTCAACCCAGAATTTAGAGCCGGAGCTCCGACTCCACTTGCCGGGACTGTCTGGAGCGGGGTTCGAAACCCTACCCTGATCTGGCCCAGCGGCGGGGATCCTACCGCTATGACAAAGGCCCAATCCGATTAGCAACGTGAAATGGCAGCATAGGGCTCCAGTCACGGGGAGGGAAAAGGCGCAGGAAACGTATGGGTGTCACCTTTTGTGCGGAGTGGGCCTTTTGCGTAGCAGTAAGCATCCCCGCCGCTGGGCCAGAAGGAGTAGGGTTTTGAACCCCACTCCAGACAGTCCCAGCAAGTGGAGTCGGAGCTCCAACTTTAAACTCTGGGTGGACATCCAGCGGGATACTTGCGTCCGTGGGTGTTGGTGGCCCCCCCCCACTCAGATGGGTTGTGGGAGCCTGTAAAACCCTCCCGCCATAGGACTAACCACCCTAATGGCTGGTTCAAAGATGGTTACGGTCACGGAATGAGCATTAATCACGGCCATAAATCCTTCCACCACTTCATACAGTTCCCCAAAGGGAACAGTGTGAGGATACGTACGATGATGACCTCTTGCGCAATGCACCTCCTTGGACCCTCAGTCGCAGATGCGAGGGGGCAAGTCGTGCAATTGTTAAATTTTTCATTTTATTGACATGTAAAATGTTGGCCCAGTAATTCCCTTCTAAATGCGCGAGTACGGTCGGGGTACTTCCGCATCTGGCTGGATGAAATGCCGGTTTTCAGCATGCACAGTGCATGTGGGGAAAACCGGCATTTCCTGTCCTCTGAACGAAGGGGTTCAGAGGCAGAACGCGTGCGACTGCACAGGCAGCGCGTGCGCAGTATAATTCGCCGCTTTCATTAATGCTTTCAGTGAGGTCAAGTCATTACAACTTACACATGAAAAAAGCATGGGTACAGTTGCTCCAGAGGCTGCGGAGGAAGATATTTATTATCGTGGAGCTTCTGAAAGTATGTATGTCTGTATATATTGCTTTGCGTGTTATGTATATATTCCTTTACTTATGTGTATGAATGTATTATTTAATTATGACTTTCAGAGAAAGTAACTTATTGGAAAATCATAATTAAAAACATACATTCATACACATTAGTAAAGGAATATAAAACATACATACATATACGTAAAGGAATATATGTGGACATACATACATAACTCATTCTCACATTCCATTCACACAGCCACAATTGCTCCTTCTACCTACCGTTCTGAAAATCCTTTAAAAAAAAAAAAATTTTAACTTTAAAACTTACTTAAAATTTCTTAAAATAACTTCCCTCCCTTTCCCAAACAAAAATATTGCATTTCAGAAGCTCCACGATAAAATATATCTTCCTCCGCAGCCAATGAACAACTTTACACTTGCTTTTTTCAAGTGTAACTTCTAAGGACTTACCCTCACTGAATCCATCATTGAAATCCACAAAGTTCACTGTGCAAGTGCTGCCTGTGCAGTCGCACGCGCTGTGAATAGACCTCGGGTCTGGAAATGCCGGCTTTCCCCGCATGCGCTGTTCCTGCTGAACGCCGGCATTTCCAACGGCCAGATGCGTGAGTACCCCGACCGTACTCACGCTTCTGGCTGCGAATTTCTGGCCTGTTGTGTAGTTTGAGACAGCTTAGTCTCTTGTTCCCGGATTCACTATCGCTCTTCTGGTCTTCGGAACTACTGTCCGTCATCTTTTGTACTTTCCTGTACTTTTCCTTAGTAGCCTTTTTGTTGTCATTAGTCTTCTTCCCGGACCTGCAAACTCGTGCAATGTGTCCCATCTTTCCGCATTGCCTGCATGTTTTGTCCTTGAACCAGCATTCCTTCTGGTCATGGGTTGTTCTGCCACAGCGATAACATTTTTCAAATCCCCGTGTCATTTCATGGGTGCCGTATTCCTGTGGCTTTTGCTGTATTTCCGCAGCTCCCCTTGCTGCTGCTTCGTACGATACTGCCACGCTGAAAGCCTTATCTAGCGTCAGCTCTTTCTCTGAGAGTAACCTCTTCTGGGTTCCTTCACTCAGAAGTCCACAGACAAATTTGTCCCGTAGGGTATCTGCCAGTCCTGCTCCGAACTGGCAGTGCTTTGATAGCTTGCGTAGTTCCGTAAGGTAATCAGCATTGCTCTCATCTTTATGCTGATTTCTCTTGTGGAATTTAAATCTTTCTGCTATCAGCAGCGGTGTAGGATTTAGGTGTCCCTGTAGGATATCAACAATTTCGTTCAAACTCTTCTCCATCGGTTTGACTGGAGTGATCAGGTTCCGCAATAGGCCGTACGTTCTTGCGCCCATTAAGTTTAGTAGTACCGATGCCTTTTTCTCATCGGCTACTTCATTTGACTTGCAATATACTTCAACTCTTTCCACATACGTGGTCCAGTCATCTATTTCATTATCGAAGGCAGTGATATTGCCAGTCTTCGGCATCTTGGAGATCTAAGATGGCACCTCCCGCGCTTTGCCATCTTCCCCGATTGAACAAAATGGCGCCTCCCGCGCTTTTCCTTCTACCCTGCTGGATTAAGATGGCGCCTCCCGCGCTTTCTGTCTTTTCCGCTGCTGTCAACGCTGTTGCTGGCGTTTTTATGCCTTGATGGCGACGCCCTATGGTCTTCGCGCGCTTTCCCCCACGCTGCTGCCAACGCCGCTCTCCGCGGTCCCCGTGGCAAACTGCAGCTCCTCGCGGCTTTCTGCGCTTCTAATTTCTTTTTCTTTTATTTTAATTACTGTTCCTGTCATCAGAGCAGACCCTATGGGACACTCTCCTCCCTCTTCTGGGGTCTGTACGCTGCCTGGCTTCATAGCACTAGCCACGCCCTGTGTGCTCCACCCTCTCTCTCTCTCTCCTCTTCCTGACAATGCTGCTCGGCCCCGTTGAAAAGCCATCCGATCGAGCTCTAGCCCGCCGCAGCCCAGGAAGGATCAGTGTACTACCTGCCACCAGCCCGATTAGCTGGAACACCATAGACTGGAGAACCAAGCCCAGCTTTTGACAGCCTCTCCTGCAAATCTTCGAATTCGATGAATCAGAGGGCGGTTGCCCACGGTCGACGCCCGTTTCTTCTGTTTGTTTTTTTGGGGATTTCTTCCTTCTGGCTTCGACCTCTAATAACTTCACTTCAGGGATGGATTCCCGTGAGGTGGTGCAGAACTGTAGGTAAGTTCGGATCTGTTCGTCGCCAATGTAATGTCCGTGTGTAATTGAGACACGGACTGCTGAAGTTGGTTATAACAGGTGTTTACTGAATGGAGACAAAACTGGAACTACTACACAAAGTTACTACACAGGCTTATATACAGGGGTGGTCACTACTGGTACTGCAGTATACAGGGGCTGCAGAATATAGTTCCTTCTTCAAGGCACATACACTACAATACCCTCTGGCTATTGCCTGCATTTTTCAACCCAACAGGTGCACCCCACTGTCCCAATAGGATATCAGCAGCCAATAATTGGCATATTGGAGATTAGAAAAAGCGTTCCAAGAAAGCTCCTTTAAATACACAAGAGTATCGTGAAACAATTTTGAACTGGGCCAATATTTACCAGGGCTGGGCAGCAGCGAGTGGATGTCTTGGTCTGAGGTGTAGACTGATGACTCTGCTTCCCCTTCCTGTGGTATTACTTCAATGGCCAGCCTTTGCCATTCTTACCAAGTTGAACAGATAGAATACACACAGATGCAGAATCGCTTTCATCGAATCACCGTCTACTTAATAATTGCTTCGGTCAGTTTGAAAAGCTCATGAGACATTAGTTGAATCGAGCAAAATGAAAAAATATCTTTGATTGTGTTTAAATTCAACACGTCTGTCGTGGATAGTTAAAGCACCAGAGGATTGCTGGTGCCAACCCTAACCTACTCTTGTAATGTCGGAAACGCTGCAGCCAATTTGCGCACAGCAAGGTTCCACAAACAGCAATGTGATAATGACTGGATAATCTGTTTTTGTCATGCTGATCGAGGAATAAATATTGGCCAGGACACCAGGGAGAACTCCCCTGCTCTTCTTCGAAATAGTGGCCGTGGGATCTTTTACGTCCACCTGGGAGGGCAGACGCCAGGACAGACCTATGTAAGACATAAGGGCTGAGCTAGGGGTTAAAACCCTGGGGAAAGTGGGCGAAACTCGTGCTGATTGGGCCTCACCTGGAGTGGGCCACCTATTGGGAAATTGTGGATACTTTTCCCACAACTGTCCGCTCACCAACAGTAATAGGAGGAAAGTTGCAGGTTAAAAAAAATAGTGATTTTCCGATTCATCATCAGACAGTGCTTTGGTGCCAAGATCTTTTCCTCCAAGTATCTTTACCCATCCCTGCAGGCAACGATAGAACTTGTAGAACATGTCAGGCAAAAACAGGAAATAATATATTGGCAGGTACCAAAGGTGTCCAACTGCCTAGATGTGTCTGCAGTGTTGAGGAGCAGTTGTACAGCCTATTTGCTAAATAAGCATATTGTTGGAGATCACAGATTCCCTGGGATAAGACCCCATCCTGGGCCAAGTGGGGTGTTTAATACTTACAACATACTTGAAGGATTATGTGATGAACTACACTGAATTACATGGAGTGCACAGCACAGAAACAAGCCATTCGACCCCACTGATCCGTACCGGGGTTTATGCTCCACACCAGACTCCTACCACCCTATATCATCTCACCCTATTAGCATATCCTTCGATTCCTTTCTCCCTCATGTACTTATCCAGCTTCCCCTTAAATGCATCAATGACGATGATAAAATAAATGATTAAGCAATTAGACTGTTTGATATAAAGTTTTGACATATGACATTGTGACTGGTATTTAAGTCCCAGGTCTATACGTTCGGCAGTTCAGTTTAATTTTCAATGAACAATTAATTTTTATAAGGACAGGAGGGATGTTGTGGTTGATTCTAACCATATAATGCAATTACCTATGTATCCAGCAGAGGGAGTCATGTCTTGGAGGTCATCATTCATTTAGGAACATAGGAACAGGAGGAGGCCATTGAGCCCCTCGAGCCTGCTCCACTATTAGATCTTGGCTGATCTGTACCTCAACCCCATTTACCCACCTTTGATCCGTATCCCTTGATACCCTTACCCAACGACAATCTATTGCCCTCAGTCTTGGAAGACGTAAGCTTCTAGCTAGAAAGCAGAGGATCAACAAGTTAGAACATTGATGCTGAATAAAGACACAGACCAAAAAGATTGATTTCTCTTCAATAATATTCAAACCCAGTTTAACACCCGCAACAAAGAGACTATCGTTAAAGACACGAGGATTGGTAGAACCACGAAAGGCATGTACTATTTTCGTCTTGCCGGACTGCTGGTACAAGTGACACAATAATGCGTTATATGTCATTGATACAACAACAACTTGCATTTATATACCACCTTTAAGATAGTAAAACGTCCCAAGGCGTTTGATGTCACCACGTTGTAAGTAAATGAAAAAGAAAATGGCAAACCATTTTTTTTAACGGAGACAACATCCCTTTAAGATCTACAGCTGCCCCCAGAATGCTTTTGTGTGGTTTCCACAATTATACTGCGCTGGGTGAGGAAGAATGGCCTGATGCCAGAACATGTAAATTCTCCAATAGTTCATAGAATCACAGAATGATACAGCACAGAAGGAGGCTGTTTAGCCCTGTGCCTCTTTGGTAGAGCTATCCAATTAATCCCACTCCTCTGCTCTTTCCCCATAGCCATGTCACTTTTTTCTCCTTCAAACATTGTTACTATTGAATCTGCTTCCACCGCCCTTTCAGGCAGTGAATTCCAGATCACAACTTGCTGTGTAAAAATGTTTCCTCATGTCGCCTCTGGTTCTTTTGCCAATCACCTTAAATCTGTGTCCCCTGGTTACCGACCCTCCTGCCACAACTATCAAAGCCATTCATGATTTTGAACGCCTCTGTCAAATCTCTTCTTAACCTCTCTGCTCTAAAGGAGAGGAACCCCAGCTCCTTCAGTCTCTCCACATAACTGAAGTCTCTCCTTAATTAAAAAAAATTAATTTCTGATTCTTTACATCCTTTTAAAAAAAATTTTCAAGTCATGCTTTTTAAAATCAGGAACAGGCACTATTGGGAATCCATTGTGATACTAATGCATAAATCATTTAACATCTTGTACTGAAACAAGAACACAAATTGGAAGATTTTTGTAATTGGTTAAATCAGGAAAACAATTCGTATCTTACAAGTTTTTTGATGCCATCGTAGAATTATTTCTGTTGTGTCTCAAGGGGTTTTATATCCTTACCTATATAACAATTAAGAAGGACTCCGGGGTGGAGAGTTTAGTTAACGGCCATTTTATTTACAATGTGCTTCTTCACTCAATGCACTACATTTCCCATAGTGCATTGCAAATCACCACTATGGTATCCCATGTGGGACAATTCTAATACACATTCAAAATACACAACATATTTCCTCCCCTTTAAAATAGAATGTCCACAAAACAGAATAACTGAAAATGACTATAACTTTGGAAGAGAGGGTAGACTGCCTCTACATTCCGCTAACCCTGGGGATCATTCTGCCCCATGCACACAGGTTAGCACTAACTGTAACTAAGGCGCTCTGGAGGCTGCCTTTCTCTTTGGGGGCAACGCCTAGTCTCAGGAGCAGGCTCTGGCTGGCTCTCCGTGACCCTGCAGGCATGGCTTCCTCCCTCGATGGCACAAGAGTGGATGGTGCCACCGTCTCAGGGTCGGACGACCAGTCCCTGCAGGAGCCCCCAGCAGGTCCTTGATCCTCTGTTTCTTGGGTTACCTGTGGTGACTGTCTTGGCAGTAACTGGTCTACATGCCGTCTCCATGTTCGGTCGTCTCTGGTGCGGACTCGGTATGAAACGGGGCCTGTCGTTTGAATGGCCATATTCGGGACCCACTGCTCCGGGGTGGTGTAGTTACGCGCGAGGACTTTGCCCCCCACCACAAAGTGTTATTCTTTGGACCTCTCATCTCGTCTGCTGACTTGATTCTGCTGATTGGCGTGCACCACTGCTTCTGTGGACGTTGGCCTCAGCAGGTCAAGGCGTGTCCGTAGCTGCCTTCCCATGAGTAGGTAAGCAGGAGATGCTCCAGTCATAGCATGAGACGTGTTTCGGTATTTCAGCAAGAAAGCATTCAGGCGCTGCTTTAGAGGAGCATCACTTCTTGCCGCTTTCAACGCGCGTTTCAGCGTTCTGACAAATCTCTCCGCCAATCCATTCATGGATGGATGATAAGGCGTGGAGAACGTGTGCTGGATTCCATTGCTCTTGAGGAACTCCTCCATCTCCTGGGATGTGAACTGTGTTCCATTGTCGGTTACGATCTGCTCCGGCAGACCAAATCACCCGAACATCTCTCTCAGAGTCTCGATGGTTTTCTCCATAGTGGTAGTGGACATTACTGCAACATCCGGCCATTTGGAATGGGAGTCCACCGCGACCAGGAACATCGCTCCTTCCACTGGTCCCGCGAAGTCCAGATGGATCCGTTGCCACGGTGTCACTGGCGATTCCCATGGATGCAGTGGCGCTGCTCTTGGCATATCCCTGGTTGTCTCGCATGATGGGCATGATTTCGCTTCAACTTCAATTTCATGATCCAGACCGGGCCACCAGAAGTAGCTTCGTGCCAGCTCCTTCATCCGGACAATACCACAATGTCCTGAGTGCAGCTCATTGAGGACATGTTTCCGCAGCTTTGGTGGTATGATCACTCGCATGCCCCAAAGGAGGCATCCTGACGTGACAGACAACTCCTTCCCTCTTGACAGGTAAGGTAGGAGCTCAGGTGGTGCGTCTGACACCCGTGATCCATCTCCTCGCATCACCTGATCCAGCACCTTGGATAGCGTAGGGTCCACTCTGGTCTCTTTCTTGACCTGCCGGGCAGTGACAGGAGCATTGCTCACCATGTCAAAGTAGAAAATCTTCTGCTCACAGCCTTCAGAGGGCACAGGCAGCGAAAGACTTGACAATCAGTCCGCATTGCCATGTGCTGCTGACCTCCGGTATTTGATGTTGTAATTGTGAGCGCATAACATCAGCGCCCAGCGCTGCATCCTGCATGCTGCTAGGGTGGGTATTCCTGTGTGTGGACCAAAGATTGAGGTCAGAGGACGATGATCCGTCAGCATGGTGAATTTCCTTCCGAACAAGTAGTGATGGAACTTTTTGATTCCAAAGATGATGCCCAAAGCCTCTTTTTCGATCTGCGGGTATTTCACCTCCACCTTGCTCAGGGACCTTGACGTGAATGCAATCGGCTTCTCTTCACCTGAGGGAAAGATGTGGGACACGACCGCGCTGACGCCATAAGGCGACGCGTCACAGGCCAGCTGAATCTGCAGCGACGGGTCAAAGTGCGTCAACACTCTGGGGTCAGTCAAAGCTGCTTTGGCTTTCTTGAATGCAGCTTCGCACTCCTTCGTCCACGCCCAGGCCTTGCCCTGACACAGCAACTCATGTAATGGCTTCAACAGTGATGCCAGCTGTGGAATAAACTTTCCGTAATAGTTCAGGAGACCTAAGAATGACCGCAGCTGGCTGACATTTGTAGGTGCAGGAGCATCGGCAATGGCTTTCACTTTCGACGGTGCTGTGTGTAGGCCATCCGCGTCGATTACATGGCCTAGGTCCTCCACTGATGGCTTGAAAAATTCGCATTTGTCCTTGCGAACGCGTAAGCCATATTCTTCAAGTCTTCCCAGTGTCTTCGTCAGGTTCTGCAGATGCTCGTTGTCGTCCTTTCCTGTGACAAGGATATCGTCGAGCTAACATTGTACCCCTGGAATGCCGCTTAAGATCTGGTCCATAGCCCGCTGAAACAATGCTGGTGCTGACGTTATACCAAAGGGTAGGCGGCAGTACCTGTAGAGGCCCTTGTGGGTGGTGATGGTTAGGTACTTCTGTGAGTCCTCTTCTACATGCATCTGCAAGTAGGCTTGGCATAGATCAATCTTGCTAAACTTCTGACCGCCTGCTAGACCCGCGAAAAGATCTTCAATGATGGGGAGGGGGTACTGTTCAGCTGAGAGCACAGGATTCACTGTTACTTTGAAATCTCCACATAAGCAAACCGCTGCGTCACTCTTCATCACTGGTACCACGGGCGTGGCCCACTCACTGTGCGAAACCGTCACCAGGACCCCTAACTTGACCAGACGCTCCAGGTCAGCCTCCACCTTTGGTCTGCAGGCGTAGGGAACGTTTCTGGCCTTCAGGAATCGTGGCTGGCTGTTGTAATGATATCAGCAAATAGTGATGTTATTTGCCTGTTTGATTATCATGTCTTACCAGCATAGTTGCCTGATTGATTACTTATGCCTGACCAGCAGAGGTCATGTGACAGAGACAAGCAGTTTGGTTTAGTTTCAGCTTTGTTCTAGATGCATCACTAGCATGATGTCTCCTGTAAATGCTGTATAAAGAGTTGAACAGACTTTAGATTAAAAGACATTCTCTTTCATAAATGTCTCGTCATAGAACCCACAAAGAAACCAATACATGGTGTCAGAAGTGATTGAAAGAGATGAAGAGAAAAAATCTGAAGTTAAATCAGCTCTCCACAAATTAGCAAGCCAAAAGAGAACATCGTTGCTTACCATTGGAGAATAGCTAACGAAGTAAAAAATGGAAGGTTTACACCCACCGGCGACACTTCAGTTGACAGGTAATGTGGCTGAAAATTGGAGGAGGTTCAAACAACGTGTGGGGTTGTATTTAGCGGCAATTGGAGCTGACGAGAAAAGTAATAAAAAGAAAGCGTCACTGTTCTTACATGTCGTGGGTGATGAAGCGCTGGAAGTGTATAATAACTTCACATTCGCTGCTGATGGAGACAAAATGAAGCTAGATAAAATAATGGAACAGTTTGAGGCCTACTGCATACCTAAACATAACATGACGTTTGAGAGGCACAGATTTTTCACATGTGTACAGAAAACGGGAGAGACTATTGATCAGTATGTGACTGAACTGAGAAACCGAAGCAAAACATGTGAATTTGGGGGACTGACAGACTCGCTGATAAAAGACAGACTGGTGTGTTGTATTCCAGATAATGGTCTAAGGGAAAGACTGCTAAGAGAGCTAGATCTAGACCTGGGAAAAGCCATAGCACTGTGTAAGGCTACAGAGACTGTGAAGTCGCAGGCAAAGGAGCTGTTCAGTGACAGTAGCTGCAACGTGGATGCAGTGAGTAAGAATGGACACAAACCGTTTAACAAAACGAGCGCCAATGTGAAAAAAGAGGCGTGGCCAGCGAACGAAAATGAAAGGGACAATCAAAAGTCATGTAGTCGATGCGGTACACAGCATCCACCAAGAAAGTGTCCAGCATATGGTAAAACATGCAATAGTTGCAACAAGAACAACCATTATGCCCGTTGCTGTAAGAACCAAATGCAACAAAGCAAGGTCCATGCAGTAGATGAAAGCGACATAGAGGAGTTCTATGTAGATGTTGTGTCTGAAAACAAAAAAGAAGAAAGAGACTGGATGTTGACACTAAAAGTGAATGACATACACATTCCATTTAAATTGGATACTGGAGCACAAGTTAACGTGATATCAGAGACTGATTTTAAGAAAATTAGACCCAGACCAAAGATACATGGAATAAAAGTGAAAGTGACAGGATACTCAGGTACTGATATACCCGTGAAAGGAAGATGCATTGTCAAAGTAACACACAAGGACAGAGAGCACACGCTAGCATTAATCGTGGTGCCAAAGGATGTGCAAGCCATACTAGGTTTAAAAGCCTGTGAGAGACTGAACCTGGTAAAGAGAGTCCTCGTTGTGGAAAGCGAAGGAGTGACAGTCTATGATGAACTGAATGCTGCGTACACACCGGGTAAGCTGATGTATACAGCAGACACGTTGTCCAGAGCTGTTGACCCAGGAGAGCCTGCAAACACAGTGAAAAGACTGATGTACAAGGCAAAAGACAGTGGAACTGACTTCTGCCAAAGCATGCTTGTATACCGCACAACGCCGCTCGAGTGTGGTAAGTCACCAGCCCAACTCCTGATGGGACATCGGCTAAGGTCAAACCTACCCATCCCGGAGGACCTCCTGAAAACAAAAGAGGGGGAGAAAGTGAGGAAGTTCAAAGAACAACAGAAAGAAAAGCAAAAGTACTACTATGACAGAGGAACACAAAACCTACCTGAACTCCACACTGGTGACCAAGTAAGGTTCAAAGACAAAACAAACATATGGACTCAGAAGGGAACTGTCCTGAGTGAAGTTCAACCAAGATCATACACCATTCAGACAGATGAGGGTGCTGTTCTGAGAAGAAATCGTCGAGATCTTCTCATGGGACCAGACACAGCAGCTCGAAAGACTGATACTGTTGAACAACCTGATCACACAGCTGAGAAATCATCATCTGAGGCAACAACTCAGATTCAAGGACAATCAATCAGAAAATCCTCAAGACACGTGAAGCCTCCTGAGAGACTCATTGAGCAAATTGAAGGACTATTGTTATAGAAGGAAGTAATGTTATTTTATTCTTTCTTCAAGTTCTAGTGAATTGATATATTTCATGTGAACGCACAAAGCAAGGTTAAAAAACCTTGATCATGATAATGATAATGTAAGTTCATTAAGTGTTACAGTTAAAATGCAGATTAATACAAAGAAAACATGTTGTTAGTTAAAAGTAAAATACTTTTGTTTTCAGAAAAGGAGATGTAATGATATCAGCAAATAGTGATGTTATTTGCCTGTTTGATATATCATGTCTTACCAGCATAGTTGCCTGATTGATTACTTATGCCTGACCAGCAGAGGTCATGTGACAGAGACAAACAGTTTGGTTTAGTTTCAGTTTCGTTCTAGATGCATCACTAGCATGATGTCTCCTGTAAATGCTGTATAAAGAGTTGAACAGACTTTAGATTAAAAGACATTGGCCTAGAAATTCAGTGCCCTTAGCGCCGATTTTGTGGCGCTAGAGGGCCTAGCGCTGCAATTGGCGCCGGCGCCTAAATTGCCTGGGGCCCTTCCGCCGCGGTAGACCGGTAGCGCTGCGCCGGCACCGATGACGTCATCGGTGTGCGCAGCGTCCCGGTTGCCATGGTAACCCGCCCGAACTGGGAAATTGACTTGCGGCCGCCTCGCCCGTGGCAGCCGCAAGCAACGTTCTGGCAGAGGTGCCTTGCACAAGTTTGCGCCGGCGCATTAAAGGCCCCGCGGCGGCCGGCCGCTTTCCCGCCGCCCGCCTGGCCACAGCTCCCTCCCCGGACTTCCCCCCCCCCCCCCCCGAACAGAAGCAAGCCCGGCACTTGTCCGAGGTGCCGGGCTCATTTTTAATAAGATTATCGCGGGCCGCGGCCGGGTGCAGGCAGGTCCTCCTTAAGGGAAGGTGGAGGCCTGCACTTCCCGAACCTGCCGCACCGCAGCGGGCGCCGCAGCGCCGGAATAGCGCCGAAATTCAGCGCATAGCGCCAGTTTTCAGGCGCTAACAGCTTTCAGCAGCGCCGGCAGCCGTTTGGGCGCAGAAGTAGTGAATTTTTGGCCCGACCAGCGCGACTTAGCTCCGGCACTAACTTCCGGCGCTAAAGCCGTTGCTGCGCCAAAACCCAATTTCTAGGCCATTCTCTTTCATAAATGTCTCGTCATTGAACCCACAAAGAAATCAATACAGCTGTCAGGCTTCACCTTGAGTTTGACCGTAATCCCCTTCATACTCCCCAATTCTCCGTCAAAGACAGCCGCATGCTTTGTCAACACTGCCGCTAGCCCCGCCTCTTCGACTGACACCGCATTCACTTTTTTCCAATCCAGATGAATTTTCTCCAACCATGGCCTGCCCATCAGGGATGGATAGTCACCCTTGACCACGTAAACTGGCAGCATTACGGTTTGTACATTAAGCCCCACATTGACCTCCCTCTTACCCAGCATTGGGACTGTTTCCCCAGTGTAGGTCTTTAAGATGAGCTTGGCTGGCGTCAGTGATAGGTGCTTCAGTTTTTCTTTGAATAGCTTCCCTGAAATCAAGGAGACAGTGGCCCTCGTATCCAGCTCCATTTTGACCGGTATTCCCTCTAGTAGTGGAGTGATTCCATAGCCCGATGAACCTCCATTCACCGTTAACACATGGAGATTCCACTCCCCATCAGAGTCTGTGTCACTGTCTTCCTGTTCTTGTTTCACCATGTGTAGGTTTTTCTTTTTAGAACGTCAGTTGGATGTGTTTCCTTGTTTGTTTTTGTGTGTCTCTGTGTAGGATTGTTTGCTTTGCCCTTTACACACACGTTCAATGTGTCCTTTCTTTTCACATTTCCGACAGGTCAGGTCTTTACACCAGCAGTCAGATGGCTGATGACCTGACCTTCCACATCTGTAACACTCTCTGGCACCCCTTGCATGCTTATCCAGTGTAGCTGCTACCCTGTGCACTCTTGTTGCAGCCCCCAACAGCTGTGCATCTTTAGCTGCTAACTCCATGGACACAGTGAGCTCCTCTGCTGATTTAAGCGTCAGTTTGTCAGTCGTGAGCAAGCGCTTCTGTGTTGCTTCACATCTTAATCCACACACAAACCTATCACGGACAGTGTCATTTAGAGTTTCACCAAACTCACAATGTTCAGTTAGCTTCTTTAGCACTGCAACATATTCGGCTATGGACTCACCCTCCCCTTGGTTTCGTTTGTGAAACCTGAACCTCTCGGCAATCAGCAGCGTCTTGGGTGCGAAATGTGTTTCCAAAACTTCCACAATCTGATCATATATCTTAGTGCCGGGCTTATCCGGGTGCATCAAACTCCGTAACAAGCCAAATGTTTTTGCTCCGATCACATTGAGGAACGTCGCCACTTTCACGTCATCCTTAATGCCATTTGCAGTCACAAAAAATCCGAAACGCACTGTATAAGCACTCCATTGCTCCGCCGTTTCATCAAATGGTCAAAACGCTCCAGTTAGCATAGCCATTTTGTTATCTTTACAGTCCTTTTCTGTTAGATCCGTGATTCTGAGAGTATGATGTTTTTCAATAACCACACGGATGCTGTAACTTAACAATCAACAGGTGTTTACTGGAGGAGGGTAGTCTCAAGACTGGGGTACAGAGGCATGCGCAAGGCTTATATACAGGTGTGGTCACTGCCGGTACTACAGTATACAGGAGCTGTAAAAGTAGTTCTCTCTTAAAGGTACATACACTACATTTTCCTCCACTTTTTATTTAATTTTTACAGTCCTTTTCTTCCACTTCGTTTCATTCTATCGTTACTCTCCCCCTTCTTATTTTTGTAACACACGAACCGCCACCTTTACGAGGCGATTGCATCAGCACTAAACTGCGGGCGTGCCATTAAGAAAAGACAGGAACTTCTTACTTTAAACATCGCTGATTCCAGTGCAAAGTGATGTGCAAGTCCATCGTCCTCGTCGCCAGTTTTGTTGTGTCTCAAGGGGTTTTATACCCTTACCTATATAACAATTAAGAAGGACTCCGGGGTGGAGAGTTTAGTTAACGGCCATTTAATTTACAATGTGCTTCTTCACTCAATGCACTACATTTCCCATAGTGCATTGCAAATCACCACTACGGTATCCCATGTGGGACAATTCTAATACACATTCAAAATACACAACATATTTCCTCCCCCTTAAAATAGAATGTCCACAAAACAGAATAACTGAAAATGACTATAACTTTGGAAGAGAGGGTAGACTGCCTCTACATTCCGCTAACCATGGGGATTATTCTGCCCCATGCACACCGGTTAGCACTAACTGTAACTAAGGTGCTCTGGAGGCTGCCTTTCTCTTTGGGAGTAACGCCTAGTCTCAGGAGCAGGCTCTGGCTGGCTCTCCCGTGACCCTGCAGGCATGGCTTCCTCCCTCGATGGCACAAGAGTGGATGGTGCCACCATCTCAGGGTCGGACGACCAGTCCCTGCAGGAGCCCCCAGCAGGTCCTTGATCCTCTGTTTCTTGGGTTACCTGTGGCAACTGTCTTGGCAGTAACTGGTCTACATGCCGTCTCCATGTTCGGTCGTCTCCGGTGCGGACTCGGTATGAAACGGGGCCCGTCTTTTGAATGACCATATTCAGGACCCACCACTCTGGGGTGGTGTAGGTACGTGCGAGGACTTTTCCCCCCACCACAAAGTGTCGTTCTTTGGACCTCTGAGCTCGTCTGCTGACTTGATTCTGCTGATTGGCGTGCACCACTGCTTCTGTGGACGTTGGCCTCAGCAGGTCAAGGCGTGTCTGTAGCTGCCTTCCCATGAGTAGGTAAGCAGGAGATGCTCCAGTCGTAGCATGAGACGTGTTTCGGTATTTCAGCAAGAAAGCATTCAGGCGCTGCTTTAGAGGAGCATCACTTCTTGCCGCTTTCAACGCGCGTTTCAGCGTTCTGACAAATCTCTCCGCCAATCCATTCGTGGATGGATGATAAGGCGCAGAGAATGTGTGCTGGATTCCATTGCTCTTGAGGAACTCCTCCATCTCCTGGGATGTGAACTGTTTTCCATTGTCGGTTACGATCTGCTCCGGCAGACCAATTCTCCCGAACATCTCTCTCAGAGCCTCGATGGTTTTCTCCGTAGTGGTAGTGGACATTACTCAACCTCCGGCCATTTGGAATGGGAGTCCACCGCGACCAGGAACATCGCTCCTTCCACTGGTCCCGCGAAGTCCAGATGGATCCGTTGCCACGGTGTTGCTGGCGATTCCCATGGCTGCAGTGGTGCTGCTCTTAGCATATCCCTGGCTGTCTCGCATGATGGGCATGATTTCGCATTAACTTCAATTTCATGGTCCAGACCGGGCCACCAGAAGTAGCTTTATGCCAGCTCCTTCATCCAGACAATACCACAATGTCCTGAGTGCAGCTCATTGAGGACATGTTTCCGCAGCTTTGGTGGTATGATCACTCGCATGCCCCAAAGGAGGTATCCTGATGTGACAGACAACTCCTTCCCTCTTGACAGGTAAGGTAGGAGCTCAGGTGGTGCGTCTGGCACCCGTGATCTGTCTCCTCGCATCACCCGATCCAGCACCTTGGATAGCGTAGGGTCCACTCTGGTCTCTTTCTTGACCTGCCGGGCCATGACAGGGGCATTGCTCACCATGTCAAAGTAGAAAATCTTCTGCTCACAGCCGTCAGAGGGCACAGGCAGCAGAAGTCTTGACAATCATTCCGCATTGCCATGTGCTGCTGACCTCCGGTATTTGATGTTGTAATTGTGAGCGCTTAACATCAGCGCCCAGCGCTGCATCCTGCACGCTGCCAGGGTGGGTATTCCTGTGTGTGGACCAAAGATCGAGGTCAGAGGTGAATTTCCTTCCAAACAAGTAGTGATGGAACTTTTTGATTCCAAAGATGATGCCCAAAGCCTCTTTTTCGATCTGTGGGTATTTCACCTCCACCTTGCTCAGGGACCTTGACGTGAATGCAATTGGCTTCTCTTTGCCTGAGGGAAAGATGTGGGACACGACCGCGCCGACACCTTAAGGCGACGTGTCACAGGCCAGCTGAATCTGCAGCGACGGGTCAAAGTGCGTCAACACTCTGGGGTCAGTCAAAGCTGCTTTGGCTTTCTTGAATTTAGCTTCGCACTACTTCGTCCACGCCCAGGCCTTGCCCTGACACAGCAACTCATGTAATGGCTTCAACAGTGATGCCAGCTGTGGATTAAACTTTCCGTAATAGTTCAGGAGACCTAAGAATGACCGCAGCTGGCTGACATTTGTAGGTGCAGGAGCATCAGCAATGGCTTTCACTTTCGACGGTGCTGTGTGTAGGCCGTCCGCATCGATTACATGGCCTAGGTACTCCACTGATGGCTTGAAAAATTCGCATTTGTCCTTGCGAACGCGTAAGCCATATTCTTCAAGTCTTCCCAGTGTCTTCATCAGGTTCTGCAGATGCTCGTTGTCGTCCTTTCCTGTGACAAGGATATCGTCGAGCTAACATTGTACCCCTGGAATGCCGCTTAAGATCTTGTCCATAGCCCGCTGAAACAATGCTGGTGCTGACGTTATACCAAAGGGTAGGCGGCAGTACCTGTAGAGGCCCTTGTGGGTGGTGATGGTTAGGTACTTCTGTGAGTCCTCTTCTACATGCATCTGCAAGTAGGCTTGGCATAGATCAATCTTGCTAAACTTCTGACCGCCTGCTAGACCCGCAAAAAGATCTTCAATGATGGGGAGGGGGTACTGTTCAGCTGAGAGCACAGGATTCACTGTTACTTTGAAATCTCCACATAAGCGAACCGCTGCGTCACTCTTCATCACTGGTACCACGGGCGTGGCCCACTCACTGTGCGAAACCGGCACCAGGACCCCTATCTTGACCAGACGCTCCAGGTCAGCCTTCACCTTTGGTCTGCTGGCATAGGGAACGCTCCTGGCCTTCAGGAACTTTGGCTGGCTGTCAGGCTTCACCTTGAGTTTGACCGTAATCCCCTTCATACTCCCCAATTCTCCGTCAAAGACAGCCGCTAGCCCCGCCTCTTCGACTGACACCGCATTCACTTTTTTCCAATCCAGATGAATTTTCTCCAACCATGGCCTGCCCATCAGGGATGGATAGTCACCCTTGACCACGTAAACTGGCAGCATCACGGTTTGTCCATAAAGCTCCACCTTGACCTCCGTCTTACCTAGCATTGGGACTGTTTCCCCAGTGTAGGTCTTTACGGTGAGCTTGGCCGGCGTCAGTGATAGGTGGTTCAGTTTTTCTTTGAATAGCTTCCCTGAAATCAAGGAGACAGCGGCCCTCATATCCAGCTCCATTTTGACCGGTATTCCCTCTAGTAGTGGAGTGACTCCATAGCCTGATGAGCCTCCATTCACCATTAACACATGGAGATTCCACTCCCCATCAGAGTCTGTGTCACTGTCTTCCTGTTCTTGTTTCACCATGTGTAGGTTTTTCTTTTTAGAACGTCAGTTGGATGTGTTTCCTTGTTTGTTTTTGTGTGTCTCTGTGTAGGATTGTTTGCTTTGCCCTTTACACACACGTTCAATGTGTCCTTTCTTTTCACATTTCCGACAGGTCAGGTGTTTACACAGATGGCTGATGACCTGACCTTCCACATCTGTAACACTCTCTGGCGCCCCTTGCATGCTTATCCGGTGTAGCTGCTACCCTGTGCACTCTTGTTGCAGCCCCCAACAGCTGTGCATCTTTAGCTGCTAACTCCATAGACACAGCGAGCTCCTCTGCTGATTTAAGCGTCAGTTTGTCAGTCGTGAGCAAGCGCTTCTGTGTTGCTTCACATCTTAATCCACACACAAACCTATCACGGACAGTGTCATTTAGAGTTTCACCAAACTCACAATGCTCAGTTAGCTTCTTTAGCACTGCAACATATTCGGCTATGGACTCTCCCTCCCCTTGGTTTAGTTTGTGAAACCTGAACCTCTCGGCAATCAGCAGCAGCTTGGGTGCGAAATGTGTTTCCAAAACTTCCACAATCTGATCATATGTCTTAGCGCCGGGCTTATCCGGGTGCATCAAACTCCGTAACAAGCCAAATGTTTTTGCTCCGATCACACTGAGGAACGTCGCCATTTTTACGTCATCCTTAATGCCATTTGCAGTCACGAAAAATCCGAAACGCTCTGTATAAGCACTCCATTGCTCCGCCGTTTCATCAAATGGTCCAAACGCTCTGGTTAGCATAGCCATTTTGTTATCTTTACATTCCTTTTACTCCACTTTTTTTTTATTTTTACAGTCCTTTTCCTCCACTTCGTTTCACTGTATCGTTACTCTCCCCCTTCTTATTTGTGTTACACACGAACTGCCACCTTTACGAGGCGATTGCATCAGCACTAAACTGCGGGCGCACCATTAAGAAAAGAAAGGAACTTCTTACTTTAAACATCGCCGATTCCAGTGCAAAGTGATGCGCAAGTCCGTCGTCCTCCTCGCCAGTTTTGTTGTGTCTCAAGGGGTTTTATACCCTTACCTATATAACAATTAAGAAGGACTCCGGGGTGGAGAGTTTAGTTAACGGCCATTTAATTTACAATGTGCTTCTTCACTCAATGCACTACATTTCCCATAGTGCATTGCAAATCACCACTACGGTATCCCATGTGGGACAATTCTAATACACATTCAAAATACACAACAATTTCCTTCACCACTTCCCTAATTATTATAGTCTTTGGTGAGCAAAGAGTTCCAATAACCATACCTAGCCTTCAATGCACTGACTGAGCTCACTGGACAAATTGATGTTCTTTGTAATGAAGGGGCTTCTTCCAGCAGAAACCTTTCCAAATCTCAAGGTTTTTCATTTCTATGAATCATCCATTATCCTCTATCTGATGAGTGCTGATAGACTTAGGTTCTTGAGAATTGCTCTGGACACTGGTTGGATATATTCCTGGAGGTTTCATCACATGACCTCATGCCTCCAACTGCCCCGCCCAGTCACACAGCCTTTCCCCCCCACCCCATTTCTCCAAAAATTTCATAACTAACAAACAAAAGTGTTCAAAGAAAATGAAAAAAAAAACACACTATTTCTTTAATCGCACAATGACTTTTCTCCCCAGGTTGCTCGCAGCAGTGTCCAAGAGATTAACCTTTAATCCCTGGGGACTCCAGGGCAATCCTGGAAAAAGAAAGACTTGTATTTATACAGCGCCTTTTACAACCTCAGGACGTCACAGCCAATGAAGTATTTTTGAAGTGGAGTCACTGTTGTAATGTAGGAAACGCAGCAGCCAATTTGTGCACAGCAAGCCCCCACAAACAGCAATGTGATAATGACCAGGTAACCTGTTTTAGTGATGATGGTTGAGGGATAAACATTGGCCAGAACACTGGGGATAACTCCCCTGCTCTTTGTTCAAAATATTGTCATGGAATCCTTTGCATCCACCTGAGCAAACAGATGGGGCCTCGGTTTAACGTCTCAGCCTTAAGATGGCACCTCCGACAGTGCAGCGCTCCCTCAGCACTGCATTGGAGTGGCACTCTGGATTTATGTGCTCAAATCTCTAGCGTGGGATTATGAACCCACAACCTTCTGACTCAGAGAGAAGAGTACAACCCACTGAACCACGTTTGACACAGAGAGTTTGCAACCCTATCTGGACTGTAGTTCCAATCTCATCTGTCAGATCACTGCACGTGTAAGCTACAGGGTACTCAGGTACCTCTGTATTACTGCTCCCAACTCTCTTACAACTGCACTTCTAAAATCCCAACTGTCCAACCTTTGGCCCTCCATTCACCACAACACTTCTGCAGCTATCGGTCTGCTGAACCACACCCTCACCATCACCTTTGATGCCATAGTCCCTATTAAAACCATTACTCTTTCTCACCCTAGCCGTTCCCCCTGGTACGGCCCTCATCTTCACTCCCTTAAGTCCAAGGGATGCAGACTTGAATGGATATGGCGGACAACTGGTTTAACCATTCACCGCCTGATCTGGCTGGACCACATAGAGCATTATCGGGTCCTGCTCTCATCTGCCAAAATTGCTCACTGTTCCAGAATCATTCTGGAATGCAAAGATAAGCCCCGGCTTCTATTCTCCACTGCTAATACTCTTCTTAAACCCCTCGCCACTGTCTCCTCCACCCTCACCTCCGACAACAAGTGTGAGGAGCTCATGGACTCCTTTGTCTCTAAGATTGAGACCATCTGTTCAGCTGCCTCTGCCACCTTCCGTCCTTCCCCTAGCCCACCAGGCCAAACTTCCTCTAAGGTTCCCCCGTGCCCTAGCCCTGAACTCACATCATTCTCCAGTTTCTCTCCGATCTCCCCTCAAGACCTCTCCGTGCTCATCTTGTCCATGAGACCCACTTCCTGCTCCCTTGACCCTATTCCCACCAAACTGCTGACCACCCATCTTCCTTTTCTGGCTCCCATGTTAGCTGACATTGTTAACAGTTCTCTCTCCTTGGGTACTGTCCCCCTCTCCCCTAAATCTGCCGTCATCACCCCTTCCTCAAAAAAACAACCCTTGACCCTTCCGTCCTTTCGAACTACCTCCCCATCTCCAACCTCCCTTTCCTCTCCAAAGTCCTTGAACATGTTGTCACCTCTCAAATCCATGCCCATCTTTCCCACAATTCCATGTTTGAATCCCTCTAATCAGGTTTCCGCCCTTGCCACAGTACCGAAACTGCTCTCATTAAAGTCACAAATGACATCATTTGTGACTGTGACAAAGGTAAACTATCCCTCCTCATCCTTCTTGACTTGTCTGCAGCCTTTGATATGGTTGACCACTCCAACCTTCTCCAAAGCCTCTCCACCATCGTCCAGCTGGGTGGGACTGCACTCGCCTGGTTCCATTCTTATCTATCTAATCGTAACCAGCGAATCGCCTGCAACAGCTTCTCTTCCCTGCATCATTACCTCTGGTGTCCCCCAAGGATCTATCCTTGGCCCCCTTCTATTTCTCATCTACATGTTGCCCCTTGACAACATCATCCAAAAACACAGCTTCAGTTTCCACATGTACGCTGACGACACCCAGCTCTACCTCACCACCACTTCTCTCAACCACTCCATGGTCTCTAAATTGTCAGACTGCTTGTCCAACATCCTGTTCTGGATGAGCAGAAATTATCTCCAATTAAATATTCGGAAGACCGAAGCCATTGTTTTCGGTCCCCACCACAAACTCCGTTCCCTAGCCACTGACTTCATCCCTCTCCCTAACATTTGTCTGAGGCTGAACCACACTGTTCGCAACCTTGGTGTCATATTTGACCTTGAAATGAGCTTCCGACCACATATCCGCAGCATCACTAAGACCGCCTATTCCCACCTCTGTAACATTGCCCGTCTCCGCCCTTGCCTCAGCTCATCCACTGCTGAAACCCTCATCCATGCCTTTATTACCTCTAGACTTGACTATTCCAACACACTCCTGGCTGGCCTCCCACATTCTACCCTACGTAAACTTGAGGGGATCCAAAATTCGTCTGCCCGTGTCCTAACTCGCGCCAAGTCCCGTTCATCCAGCACCCCGGTGCTCGCTGACCTACATTGACCTGGTAAAGCAACACCTCGATTTCAAAATTTTCATCCTTGTTTTCAAATCCCTCCATGGTCTCACCCCTCCCTATCTCTGTAATCCCTTTCAGCTCCATAACACCCCGAGATATCTGCGCTCCCGTAATTCTGCCCTCTTGAGCATTCCTGATTTTAATCACTCAAACTTTGGTGGCCGTGCCTTCAGTTGCCAAGAGCCTAAGCTTGGAATTCCCTCCCTAAACCTCTCCAGCTCTCTACCTCTCTCTCTTCCTTTAAGACGTTCCTTAAAACCTACCTCTTTGCCCGGCTGCCCTAATTTCTCCTTAAGTGGCTCGGTGTCAAATTTTTTGGCTTATAATACATCTGTGAAACGCCTTGGGACATTTTACTATGTTAAAGGCGCTATATAAATCCAAGTTGTTGTTGTTGATATGCTCCTAGAGCTTGTAAGATTCCTAGTTTAAGTCACTGATGTGGCAATCCAACTACACTGATGCTACATTTTTATTATCCTCAGAAAATGTCTTTCTCATTTCTGATGCTTTGAGAACTTCAGCATGTTCGATAGTAACATAGGAATTGTTTGACAAAAAAAGACCACGGCCCATCTAGTTCGTCTTCTACCATCCTAATACAATGATAATGGAGTTGTTGACTAATCACAGCAATCAATCTCTTATCAATATAGTGTACAACAGACCCAGACATGAGGCGAGGAAAACCCCCAGTGGTGGAGAGCTTGGTGAACCAGAGGTCCTCAAACTGACTTCACCCAACAGACATAAGACAATTGCGATGAAAGAAGGCACCTAAATGGTTAACCTGGTTGAACTGTGACTATAGGACAAAGGGAGACGGATTCGAACTGGCAATAGGAAAATCTAAGATTGATGTCAGGACGTTCTTCCTCAAACAAAGAGTTACCAACACATGGGGGAGACCATAGTGGAAGCAAATCCCCTCAAATCATTTACGAGACAGTTGGATGCCATGAGGGTGGGGCCTTGCTGGGTGAATGAGCTAGGTTGGGGTGAATGGCCGACCACATCTGTATCTATTTTGTGATTTTTTTCTCTTTCAATTACTGATTGACCTTTTCCGTTTCCAGCATTTTCTGTTTTAACTTTAATTGTGCTTAGAGTGTGCTTTGATCCATTAAAGACATACATTTCACAAACACTCTACACTGCCATTTAGTCCAATCAGCTCTAATATGCAAGTTGTTGTGTAATTCAATTTTGGTCTTTGGAATGGATGCCGAGAAATCTGATCAACTCGGCTCCTGAGCAGATGCCGCTGAATTTCAACGGGGCTGATTTTTGTGTCGTTACCGCCCCCTGGTTTGGCAGGAATTGGGGGGGGGGGGTGCCAGAGGGATGCAAATTATAACAAGAGCAACCCTTTACTGCCAACTTCCCAGTATCTCTGCGCACCGCTGCACTTTTGGGGGGAGGGCCTGATATAGGTGAGAGCCTCGTCAATGTAGTTAAAGTCAGGCGCTATGACGCCAGTATCCCTTCCTGCATCCCCATACAAATCCCAACGGCTAACGTCTGACCTTCTGCATCAACTTCACTTATTGTGGGGTGGCCTGTCCCTTTAAGATGAAACAGCTGATTTCGTCAACAGGCTGTTAGTTTAAGTTCTGCTTTCTGTGTTTAATGAAGTTAAACTGATGTTTAAAATTCTTTCATCAGCTCTAGAAAATATTTATATGAAAAGTATATTGTATTGTTATCACAGTGCTATCTATGACATGTTGGAGTTCAGCCCTATTTAATATCACACAAATCTCAATGTTATGTTTTTTATACAGAGGTTGTGACCTGTGGCCACAAGCTGCAAGAAGCCTATCTGCTATGCATCAACACATTGGGGGTAAAATTCATCCTGGGCAACAGAATGGGATCTTTTACATCCACCTGAGAGGGCAGACATGGCCTCTGTTTAATGTCTCGTCTGAAAGACGGCAGCTCTGACAGTGTAGTACTGGAGTGTCAGCCTAGATTTTTGTGCTCAAAGGCCCCGATTTTCGGCTTGTGTGGGGAATGGTCGGATTTCCCCAAATGTGGAGTTTCTGACACATGTAATAAAGTGTCAGCCAGCTCCACGTAATTTTCCCTCAAGTGGCCAATTAATTCCCAGCATGTGGGAAGCCTTGCTAATTGTGCAATTCGAGTCAGAAATCCCCGCAGTATGATGTCATAATTCGTGGTGCTTTCAAGGTCCATAGCAAGCACTGCATCCTCTGAAGGCTTCCAAACAAACCATACAGGTTGGCAAAGGAGCCTGCAGCAGCTGCGGCCAGTGCCAGACCCCGAGCTGCCTCCAAATTCGACGAGGCTTCACTGCAGGCATTATTGGATGGGGTTAGGGCCCACAGGGAGGTCCTCTTCCCTAGGTCAGGGAGGAAGAGGCCTCCCACTGAGACCAATGCTGCTTGGTGCAGGTGTCAGAAGATGCCAACTCGCTGGGAGTCACCAGAAGAACCTTGGCATTACATCTCTAACTCCTTCCTTTACTCCCCCACAGTACCATCCAGAGCCCCCGTACTCACTGTGGAGGAGGAAGAGGCTGTGCATCCAGACTACTCAGAGGAAGCTCCAACCTCTGAGGGCGCAGCTTCAGCAGAAGTAAGTGCACCCAGCACCAGCGCAGACACTCACACCTCGGGGGGACCATCTGGTGTTTCACAGCTCACAAGTGAGCCTCAGCATATTCTGGAGACAGGGACAGCAGTGGAGAGTCCTCGTCGGAGGGTGCAGGACTCTGCCAGCTCAGCTCAGCTCAGCTGCATGTCGACCCTCTGCCTCTGGGTCCATCCACAAGAGAAGAGGTGATGGATCTCCATGCACAGATGCAGGAGTCTCTGGCAGGTTTTGTCTCCAGGGTCGCTGCGAGTGTGGAGCGAAGGGAGGAGTCCATAGCGACCATGAGCAGAGACTTTGTGGAGTCATTGGCGCATGAACGCATCACCATGGAAAGGTTAGCAACCTCCATGCAGGAGATAACTCGCAAGGGTGCGGAAAACATGGTGAGTGCTCATAAGAGAATTCTTATGTTCATTAATAATTAGACATTCTTATTATGAACACAGCTAGCTTCTAGATAGTCATTTATTCAGTACACGTTCTCTAGGTACAGTATCTGTAGAGATGCAGCATGTGTGCTCCTGTGTGCAGGCTGCCATCATTACTGTTGCCTTGTGGGTAGCCTAGTGCCTCATGGGTAATGTAGTCATAATATCTATAAAGCTGGGTAGTGTAGTCTTATATACATACAGCTATATACAGCTCTACACAGCTCTACGGCTCCACCTAGTGTCCACAACAGAATGACACGTTATTGATCATTACATCCCCCTTTCTTTGAGGTTTAACAAAATCAATATCAATCAACTTTCAAGAAAACAATAAATATAATATCAGTAACACTTTTGTTAGTGCTCTATAAACATAAACATTTTCAAAACAGTCAACACATTTTCAAAGCTTTACATTGTACTTAAAGATTAAGTCTATCAGGCTTTTTTACTTCACGTGTGGATCTTCTCAACACGGGTAAGTCTGATGTGTCTTCATGAGATTGTTCTGGCGGTGAATGACAAGATGCAGTTGTGACATTGTCATCAATCTGGTCTTGAATAGATCGAGGTCTCCTTGCGATCTTTGCTTGGAGAGGGTTTCAGTGTTTCCTTCACTCTTCATGCCATAACTCTCAATGTAGTCAATGCACTCTCGAAAAACTGCTGGCAGCTGGATCCCATCATACAGCATAGTCCTCTCAGCAGCCTCGGTTAATGGAACACCAAAGATTGGCCTGAGGAAAGAAGGAGTATCCACCGGAACTGCTTCCTGCTCTGGTGCAGGCTTCTTCTTTTTCTTTTTCTCTTTCCACTGCTTAACAACATCTGCTGCGGTTATATCTTTGGACTTTTTCTCCTTGTGCTTTTCCTCTTTGTGCTTTTCTTCCTTTGGCTTCTCTTTGACCTTAAAGTCTTTTTCTTTCTTCTTGGAGAAACTAGGCTTTTTGAAGACATGGATACCCTTTGGCCTTTTCATCCTTGATGGGCTCTCTGCTTCATCACCTGAGTCATCTGGTCTGCTTATGGCACAGTTTATACGGTAGACTCTCTTGACCAGTTGTAAGTCTTCACAAGCTTTGTCACCTAGTATCGAATCATGTCTTTCAGCCACAACAGAAAACATGAGATGATGCACTTTGTCTTTGACTGTCACTTTAAGTTTGCATACACCTAAGCTATCTATTTTCTGTCCATTATAGTCCTTCAGTAGTGCTGACTTTTTCTGTATTTTGGGCTTTTCTTTCATATTGTTAATGTCACATACTGATTAAGTTTGCTTTTGCCCCAGTGTCTAGTTTCAATGTAACTAATGCTCCATTTACCTGCAGTGGGATCATCCATTTGTCCTCTTTTACTGCATTAACTTTATGTTCAGCATTGTCCATTTCTGAGGGCTGCACATTTTCTGTATCCTTTTTAATATTGTCACATGACACCATTCATACACAAAATGTCTCACTTATATCAGTGTCCTCAATTACATTAACTTGTTGCCCTTTCATTGTTTTTACTTTTGAAAAGCATTGTTTGGCAAAGTGATTCGTTCCATTACACTTTGTGCACATTTTTCCAAATGCTGGGCATTGTCTTAACTGGTGTTTGTAACCATAGCGTTTACAATTAAAAATTTCATCCTCCGATTGCTTTTCATTTCTGTTCTGCCCACGTTTCTTCCCCTTGTAGGACACAGCACCGACAGCAGCATTATCACTCATTACAATCGCATAATTATTGATTTCACTGAAAGTCTTCGCGTGCTTTCAAGCTAGCTCGCTGGCTTGGCATATTTTCACTGCATGTTCCAAATTTTGTTCGGTTTCTCTCAACAGACGTTCCCTGACTTTTTTTATCATGAATACCAAACACAATCTGGTCACGAATCATGGATGATTTCAGCTCAGAGAAATTACATGTCTGTGCTTTCAGTTTCAGATCAGTTATAAAGCTATCAAAAGTCTCATTTTGCTGCTGTGTCCTTGAACAGAACATGTATCTGTAACGGTTTCAGCGGCACTTCCCTCTGCTCGCCGCCTGAGGGCGGTTTTTGAGGCCTCGGTGCACTGCTGCCGTGCCTTCTGGACCCCTCTCCTCACCTGGTTCTCGAGTAATTGATCTCTTCAGAGTAATTAGGCTAGTTAACAAAGTTGTTCAGTTTTGTCCTTGTCTTGCCCTCTGTGCCTCTGGCCTCACCTGTGTGTTGTTAAAGTATTTGTCTCCTGTCTCATTGGAATAATTATGTCACGTGACCACTCTGGCCTGTATTTAAGCTTCCTGTTTCCTGTCCTCTTTGCTCAGTCCTGGGTTTGCCTGCCTGGAAGTAACAGCTCTTGCTGTGTCTCTGGTGTTCTCGAGTGTCTCTGTGTTTTCGAGTCTCAACTGAATCTTCCTTCGAGTGTTACCATGTCTCTGTGTTTTCGAGTCTCAAGTGAATCTCCTTTCAAGTGTATCTCCTTTCGAGTGTTACCCTGTTTCTATGTTCTCGAGTCCCAAGGAAGCATCTTTCGAGTTCTACCCGGTCTTGAGTCCTTGGATAGGTTTCCTGCACTTGGATCCACTAACGAAACCCTAGCAAAACGGCCCCGTGAATGCACGGCCCCGTGACAGTATCTTTCATAGATCTCATTCTTTTTGGGAGAGCAATGTGCATCAAATTTTTTTAGCACATCTTCTAATTTTTCTCTGTTCTCCTCTGGATTAATTACAAATGTATTAAATACCTCTATCGCCTGTGGGCCTGCAACTGTAAGCAGCAACGTTATCTTCCTTGCGTATGGCTTCGTACCGAATCCGATGGCTGCAATGTAGAGGTCGAATTGTTGTTTAAAAGTCTGCCAATTGTAGTCGATCTTTTCTGTGAGTTTCAAACGCTCTGGTGGCTTCAAGTTCTCCATGTCGCTTTTCACAATTTTCAGCAGATCTTCACCACCCTGGTACCATGTTATGTTCATTAATAACTAGACATTCTTATTATGAACACAGCTAGCTTCTAGCTAGTCATTTATTCAGTACACATTCTCGAGGTACAGTATCTGTAGAGATGCAGCATGTGTGCTCCTGTGTGCAGGCTGCCATCATGACTGTTGCCTTGTGGGTAGCCTAGTGCCTCATGGGTAATGTAGTCTTAATATCTATACAGCTGGGTAGTGTAGTCTTATATACATACAGCTATATACAGCTCTACACAGCTCTATGGCTCCACCTAGTGTCCACTATAGAATGACATGTTATTGATCATTACAAGAATGACATCTCTTGAGGAGCATTGGCCATCTGTTGAACAGAGAAACCAGATCTTCATGGAAGTCCTTCTGAGTAGGACTGCCAGTGCAGAAACGGGTCCCACTGGCCCCCTAAAGCGCAGCAAGGTGCTCTCAAGCCACTTCCAAGTGCTGGCCCCTTCTGGCTTGTGCAGCTTCAGGTGAGTGAGCAGCAGCCTGGTGCTCCTGGTGCTCATCCTGCTGTTCCTGGTTCTGCTGCTGCCGCCTCTGCTGTTGGAGATCCTCTAATGCCAGGAAGGGAAGGTACCAAAGGCCGCCCATGCTTCTGGCAGATGCCTCCGTTGAGGGGGCGCTGAGTTAGGGTGGTGAGAGGGGCTTCCCAGGAGCTCACACTGGAGAAGTGTGTGAGGCTCCAACTTTCTACAGCTGCTCCTAAGGCTTCAAAAAGTTCCCCCAAGCCTTGATCAACAAGGTCCTGCAGCCTGCAAATGCTGCCTATTTAAATCTCTTCAGCCCTCAGCGACCTGCTGCTGCAAGCAAGCAAGCCAGCTGTTTTCACACCAGCTCTCATCAGCGGGGTTCCCCGCAGGCGTGTTTCATGTGGGGAAAGCCCCAAAGTCGCAATGGCCCCAGAAAATCTTCCTTAACAAGGTGATCATTGGTGATTAGTGCTCCGACGAGCAGTCCCGCCAACGGCGGCCGGGACTGAAGCGGGGCGCGTGAAAACGGCTGTCTGAAAGTCGGACAGGGCGGGGAATCAGGTGGGGGGGGGGATCCCGACCCACTTTTTCACCGATTTTCGGCCCCCAGCCGCATGAAAAGCCACCCGACGGCAGCCAGAAAATCGGAGCCAAAGTCTCTGGAGTGGGACTTGAACCCACAACCTTCTGACTCCAAATGCGAAGTGCTACCCACTTTTTTTATATTATACTTTATTGAACATTAAGAACATTTACAACATCGTGATCATTACATTGTATGATACAAATCAATTCCACCGCTCTGCACAGCCATTCCACCATCACATTTTAACATCAAAACCTGAAGTTTAATTTGTCACCTGTAAAATGTATTAATCGATTGTACTTTAAAAATTGGTTGTAAAATACTATCCTTAATTTCCTTTCTGTATAAAACAACCACAGAGCCTTATAATGATCCTTCAAATTATATTTAAAATACTCTTCTTGATTGATTCTCCTCCCCTTAAAAAACAGTGCATTCCTTCTTTGCACAATCACGAATCTAGCCAAACTGAACATTAAATTAATTGCCGCTCCGCTAGACTCGGGCAGACTCTCCTGCAATCCCCATCTCAAAATTGAGTCCCACGGGATTCCCATTCTCGCTCTTCGGTCCCCACCCAGCAAAAAAACTCCACACAACTGTCGAACATAGTACTTAAAGTCATTTAACTGCGGACATAACACCAGTAAATGGGACAGAGTCTCATCCCGTGTCCCACACACTGGGCAAGTTGCCGCCTCCACTCGTCCAATCTTGCACAAGACCGTTATGGTAAAAATCTGTTTATGAGCCAATTTGAAATCCAGTTCAATCCATTCAGTACATTTAAAACTCGCCCAAACTCCCTTCCAAATCCTGTTGAAGTCCAGCTGTGGGTATATACTCTGCCAAAACTCCTGACCAGCAGGTGTCTTGAATCTCCATTCTCTAAATACCTCATAGAAATCTCGGGTATTACAGTTGTCAAATTGGACCAACTCTCCCCCTTTCTCCAGTACAAAGCTTGGAAAAGCAGGACGCATTTTACTTCCTTTGGAGATTTCCGCATTTATTTCTCCCATCCAATCCTGTGGCATTGCCCTCAGAATCTTCTCATACATGATACCTATTGCTTTTTCCTCTACCTCCTGATCCTCCTCCCACACCATGTCACTCACTATCGCTTCTGGCAACCAAGCTGGAATTACCTCGTATAATACATCTTTCACAGATAAAATCCCAGCTTTTATAAAAGCTTGATTAAATAAAACCTCTCCTTCGATGTTGACCCACCTGTTCAAAAATAAGGGCTGTTCTAGAAATTCCTCAGCCCCCTTGGGCATAAACTACACACTTTTAAAAAATTGGGCCCAAGTCTCCACAACCCCCTTATAAAATCTCAGGAGAAGTTTAATCGATTTCAAAAACATATTATTGTATTCCATATACAATATCCCCTGCCCTCCTATCCCACTTCATTTAAAAAAATGCTCAAAACAACTCTTCCAAAAACTTGTATTTGACTTCTGAAGAAATCTCTTCACCCATTTGATTCTAAAGGATTTTTTCTTCAAATCAATAACTGGGAAATTGAGTCCTCCCTGATTTCTCCATCCAATGATGGTATTGTAAGCCACCAAGGCTGGTTTCCCTTCCCATAAAAACCTCACACAAGCCTCTCGAATGGACTTTTCCTCCACCGTCAATAAGTACCATAGTTTAGATAGCAGGAGAGCAGACACCACTGTCGCTCTTCCTTGCACTTTCAACCACCTTCTTTTCCATCTTCCCAAAATCTTTTTAAATTTTCATAACCTTTGGTTCCCAATTTAATCGATCCACTTCATCCCTGTCTTTCTTGCACCCCATATGCACCCCCAGAACTTCCAAAACCTCCACCACCTTAAAGGGACATTCCCTCAACCCTTCCTCCCTACCCCTCCCAGCAACCAGGCATTGGGACTTACTATAATTCACTCTGGCTCCTGAAGCTTTACAATATTCCTCCACTACATCCATAGCTTTCCCCACTGACTCCCTATTTCTCAATGTTAAGGTTGTGTCATCTGCATATTGATGTATCACCGACACCAGCCCAGAACTGGGGACCACAATCCCCACTACACCTTGTTTCTTTCGCATCATGTAACCTAATGGTTCTGTAACCAATGTGTACAACAATGGAGACAGGGGACAACCCTGTCTCACTGACCTCTGTACTGGAAAATACTTGGATAAAAAACCATTACATTTAACACAGCTAAATATGTTTGAATAAAAAATCCTTATCCACTGAATGAAATTTTCCCTGAAATCAAATGCTTCCAAAACCTTCAATAAAAACTCATGAGAGACCCTATCAAAGGCTTTCTCTTGATCTATCTTTAATACATAAGCCTCCCTCCCACTCTCTTCCATGAGCTCTATCGCATCTCGAATCAAGACCACAGAGTCTGAGATGTCCCGGCCTATGACCCCATAGGACTGAGAGGGTAAAACTATCTGCGGTAACACCTCCTTCAAACGATTTGCCATAACCCTTGCCAAAATCTTATAATCCACATTTAACAATGTGATAGGCCTCCAATTCTTCAGATCCTGTCTATCCCCTTTATTTTTATATAAGCTAAGCTTATAATACCTCTCCTCATAGATGGGGCCAGGCTTCCCTCAATTTTAATTTCCTTATAAACTCCTAAGAGCGATGGACTTAAATCTCAAAAAATTCTTTATAAAATTCTGCACTTAGTCCATCAGAACCTGGGCTTTCCCCCCCCCGCCCCCTTCATTCCACTTATTGCTACTTTTATTTCCGCTAATCCTACTTCTTTGTCACACATGCTTCTCTCATCCTCCTTTAAACCCTCTTCAATAAAAGCAGTAACCTCCATCTCCAAATTGGAAATGTCTTCTTTTTGTATATAACTCTTGATAAAAGCTGCTAGCCACCTCAAAAATCTCCCCACTTTCATGAATAATCTTCTCCCCGACCTTCAACTCTTCAATTGACGATAATCAAATCAAATCAGATCAACTTTTATTGTCATTGTTAGTGCACAAGTGCAGTACAACGAAATGTAGAGTGTACATTTAGATTAAGACATTTAAACATTCAACATACATTTGGCTTGTAATACATTAACATAAACATAACCATAATAAAGTGCATTGGCAGATGTGCAGGCTTTAGAGTTTATTTGTGGAGTTCAGTAGGATGACAGCCCTGGGAAAGAAGCTGTTCCTAAATCTGGTCGTACGGGTGCAGCTTCTCTTGCTCTAGAAAATATCTAGTGCATCTTTCGCCCTCCAATGTATCTCTAGCCTTTGCATGGAGAATGGTCCCCTTGCATTTTTCAGCTTGCAGTAATTCCCACTCTTCCTTTAGCACCCGGAACTTAGTCTCCACTCCCTTATCCCCTCCATCAACTGCTTTACAGACATCTGTAAACCTTTTGTTTATATTCTCTTCTCGTCACCGGTTAGCTGCCGCCCTCTTTTTCCCATAACATACCGAAAAAACTTTTACCTCATATTTGAAATTGTCCCACCAAACTCTTCTTTCTTTCAAGAACAAAGGTTCCTTCCGCGCATTCTTTATTATATTTAGAATCCCTTCTTTATAAGCAATTTCTTTCAGGTATTGATTGTTTAAAATCCACACCCCTGAACCAATCTTAAATCTGCTGTTCCTAATTCTCAGAGCCAAAGCCGAGTGATCACTAAAAAATACTTTTTTATAATAAATCTCCATCACCTCAGAACTTAACCCTTCCCGCATTAACACAAAATCTATTCGGCTCTGTTTTAAAACATCACCCACCCAACCTGATCTGGAGAACTCCCTTTTTATGGGGTTCCGGTCCCTCCATAAGTCTCTCAAATTTAAAGTTGCCATCATTTTTACAATCATCCCTCTGGAGTTATCATCCTTAAAGGTCATCTGGGCTGAAATATCCATCCGAGATAAAAAATATATTGAAATTCCCCACTATACAAGGATTTTCCACCTCTGCCGCTTCAGTGAATAACCCCCGAAAAAACTCGCGACGCTTGCAATGGTCATTCGGTGCATAGATATTAAAGAGATCGCAATTAAATCCCTCCATTTTTACCCTTAGCCGTAAAAATCTCCCCTCAGTGTCCTTGTCCACCAAGGCAACATTTTCTTCTATGGACGGACTCACCAAAACAGCCACCCCTCTACGGTTATTGTTTGCACAACTTGCAACACCTCTCCCTTCCAAACCCTCTGAACTCTTTCTAGGATATCTTCATCCCAAAAGGTTTCTTGTAGACACAACAAGTCTTTAAACCTTTAAAACCCTGCAACAACTGCTGCAATTTCCTCTCACCCCTCAGTCCGTTCACATTAATCGAGACCAATGTAATCGTGGCTCCAAAGAAGGGAAGTATGCCTGATAATCTCCCCATCATTTAATCTCTGGCCCTTCCCTCCTCACATGCTCCTTCCCAATTTTTCGGGCAGCTGTTGCTTTTTCCTGCAGCCTCCGACTCTTTTTCACCTCCTGTTTAAACTTTCCCTGCTGTTTCAGCCTCTTCCTTGCATTAAGTTTGGGCCCAGGAGCTGCCCTTCCTCCCTCCTTCTGCCCCTCACTAACCTTTCTCTTTCCACATGATGCCACCCCACCCCCGACTTCCATGTCTCTGCCCCCCTCTAATTCCTCACACTCAAGCTCTTCTGCAACTCTCTGTGCCTGCTCCCCATCAGATACATAATCCTGCTCCCCGTCAGATACTTCATCTCCCATAGAGAGTCTTCCTGCTATCACAGTTTCTCCCACTGTGCCGCTCCCTTCGACCACATCTCCACCTCTGACCCTTGCACCCTGTTTCCTCTCTCCATGGGAAAATGGCGCACCTAAATTGTTCCCTTCTGACGTCTCTATCTCGCCGATCCCATCCTGCTGTCCCTTTAAGGCTCCTGCCTCTTGCACCCTCTCCCCGTCCTGCCCCCTCCCGCTCACCAAGATATCCGACTCCCCGCCTCTCCTCGGAGCACCCACATCCACCACACACCCCGCTCCCGCCTCCTCTCCCCTCACAGACACCAGACTCCCCAGGAGGAGCCGAACCGCACTAAGGCTCGAGTCTGCACTCGACCCTCGCTGCCCGCTGCTGTCTTTGTTCCCCTCCACAGCACTCGGCATGTTTTCCACCATCTCCATCCCGTTCTCCGCTCCGCCATCCTCTGCCTCTTCCTGTGCTCCTTTCTCCTTCATTTTACCGGCTGTGTCCTCCGACTGCACCACTCCTCCGGCCGTTCCACTCTCATCTCCTGCTCCTTCTCCCATCTCCTCAGCACTTATATCACTCCCTTCTGCCACACACTCACAGCGGGTGGGGCCTTTGCGACACACCCCACAGTTCTCCGCCTTGCAGCTCCGAGCGATGTGTCCCCACTCACCTCAATTGTAGCAATACAGGCCTGGACAGTTTCTTATGAGATGATCATGTCCAAGACAATAATAGCACACCTTTACTTGGTTATCATGCAGCACACGAAAGTACTGCACTCCTTCCAGTGTCTCGAACTTCATACTGTACGGCAATGACCTCAACCCCTCTGGGAACCGCACCTTTGCATACCAGGTTCCGTCTGCTACCCGTGTTCCCGGATAGTACCTCCTCTTTATTGCAGAACAGATTTTAATGTCCCACGACTCCAACTTTTTGCTTAGCACTTCGTCCTCAATGTAAACTGGCAAGTTTAAAAACGAAACCACCAAATCCTCTGAATATAGCAGAGTCACCTCCAAGAATTGCTCACCAACTTTCAGACTGAGTAACAGTCTTTCCACCTCCTCACGGCCACTGACCGTCACCTCGAATCCCACATTCGGCTTTGGTCGGTAGGCAAAGCAGCTTCCCTCGCCACAGTCCTCATGAACCGCCTGGATAATATCCCAAGCTCGAATCTTCTTATCCTCACACTGCACCACCACCGTGTTTTCTTTACCAAACCTCCTGGGGTCCCGGCCCAAATCTTTGGCCCTTTTTTTTCCTTTCCCACCACAGTTTCTTCCCCAATTAAATTCCTCTCGGGAACACTGTCCTCTGAGGGGCCCGGCACTCTGGACCCCTCAGCAGCCACCTGGCTGTTTTTGTGGGCCAAAAAGGCCCTAAAACCTGAAAACAAAACCCCAAAACCCACCACCAACTTTTTACAAAACTCCCTCCAACTCCCAGCTGCAATCAGGCAACCAGTAACACCTGGCTCACTCCTAGCCCCTCCCACCTAGAGAGTGCTACCCACTGAGCCACAGCTGACAACATGGAAAGTGCTTTGTGATGTTTCTGAGAGAAGGGGTAAGCTGCTTTATAAATGCAGCTCTTCCAATTCTTCTACAGCATGGGAACCCTTTGTTTTGGGGGGTTTAATTCCCTCTGGGTAACACTATCAGGTGAAATTCCTTTGTGTGGTATCTTAATACAGCCATTAACTCATTTATTTCAGACAGCTCAGTGACTCAATACCCCTCAAAGGAATTTAATGTGAGATCATTAACCAGTGCGTTACAGAGGAAGCTCAAAGCCTTTGATGCCCTATGATGGAGACGCACTATAATTCCTTCTCTCTGATGAACCGTGATGAGCCTACAGATGAATGGGTCTAAGTGTGCCAAGCGCCTTTCAATGTGCAAGATGTGTACGTGCAAGCTATTGTGTTTCTTTTCCGTCACTGTTGCCGGCACACCCGAAGGAATAAGCAGCCAAGTTTTACAGAGTGTGATTCCTGTCGCCTGTGGGTAACAAGAATGTTACTTCAGCACCAATACCAGACACCTCAATTAAGTGTCATTTTGCCGGTACCGTACAGTGAAGATGTGTGTCTAGCTGTATTGAATAAGGCCCTAACTCAGTGCGTTGCACAACAGTCATTTTTAAATGGCTCCACTAGAAGCCTCGGTTAATGGGATTACAGTGCAAGAGCCATTGGCCACCCTCCAATTATCCACCAGAAATTCAGCAGGCTTGAGTGAAAAATCATGCATTTCACAGTCTGTTTCACCGGTGTCAGCCGTGGCTCAGTGGGTAGCACTCTTGCCTCTGAGGCAGAAGGTCATGGGTTCATAGTTCCACTCCAGAGAGTTGCGCCTATAATCCAGGCTGACACTCCAGTGCAGTACTGAGGGAAAGCTGCTCTGTTGGAGCTGCCGTCTTTCAGATAAGACTTTAAACTGAGGCCCTGTCTGGCCTCTCAGGTGGATGTAAAAGATCCCATGGCACTATTGGAAGAAGAGCAGGGGAGTTCTCCCCGGTGTCCTGGGCCATGAATTATCCCTCAACTAACATCTAAAACAGATTATCAGGTCATTTATCACATTGATGTTTGTGGGAGCTTGCTGTGCGCAAATTGGCTGCCGCGTTTCCTACATTACAATGGTGATTATATTTCAAAAGTACCTCATTGGCTGTAAAGCGCTTTGGGACATCCTGAGGATGTGAAAGGTGGCATAGTGGTTAGCACTGTTGCCTCACAGCGCCAGGGACCCGGGTTCGAATCCGGCCTCGGGTGACTGTCTGTGTGGAGTTTGCACATTCTCCCCGTGTTTGCGTGGGTTTCCTCCGGGTGCTCCGGTTTCCTCCCACAGTCCAAAGATGTGCAGGTTAGGTTGATTGGCTATGATAAATTGACCCTTAGTGTTAGGGGGATTAAATACATGGGGTTATGGCGATAGGGTTGGATATGTGTTCGTGCAGGGGTTACGGGGATCGGGTGGGATATGTGTCGGTGCAGGCTCGCTGGGCCGAAATGGCCTCTATCTGCACTGTGGGGTTTCTGTGATTTCTGTGATTTCTGTGATATAAATGAAAGTCCTTTTCTGTTGTCACCAATTCCCTCCTAGCTGACAGAAATCAACCCCACAGCCCGAGAGTGATTAAATTCATTAATTATATTTAATCATCTTCATTTCCATTCTTAATGTATTGCCGTATCACTTCATAGAATCTTACAGCACAGAAGGAGGCCATTCGGCCCTTTGTGCTTGTACCAGTTCTCTGAAAGAGTACTTTCAGTTCATGTCTACTCATATTGGCTGCGTGCATATTTGGCAAAGCAACACTTACTCTTCTCATGCCCATTCTTGGTGGTATGGAGCCAGTGGCAAAGTGTCAGTGCTGGGAATTCAATCAGTTGCAAAGTATAGATTGTAAAGTTAGATTAATATCCTGGTGATTTTGCTCAGATACCTTGAAGGATTGGGGAGAAATTTCAAAGAGGGTTCTCCTCTTGGAAGTTTTAGTTATGGCTGTTTGCCTCCTGTAGAAGATTGAATATGTTGGGGAGAATGCATGATAGGTCAATTTCTACATGGCCTGTTACAAGGCGATGTCTTAATGAGCCAAACACTCTTGTCCCATTTCATAATCATAATGTTCTTGTGTTCTTAGTTCAAGCTAACCTAAGGGTCCCCTCCTTGGGGCTATACTAAGGTCAGTGCTGTAAATGGTGCTTTTAAGAAAATGTCTAAAGCTCGTCTATATTTAATTTCTGTAATGGGATGTATTTGCTCCAAACAAGTTTTCCAAACTTTTGTATAATTATGTCAAATAATTTGAGCTTCCTTCCATTTCCTGATGGGATAGGTCTGCAGTCTGACACGTGTTAACAGTTGTCAAGATCTACTGAGATCTCCACACGGGTAGGCTTTTTCTGTGCCTGATACAGAGAGCACACTCACAACCCCCCCCCCCCGGTAGGGATATAACCTACTTATCTAAATCCAGAGAGCTACAGTGCATGTTGGCAAGAGCTAAGACTACCCACCTGCCATATCATTTGCTCGCAATGTTATTACTAGCATTCAATTGCACAACTTGCTATGATGGGATTTGCACTCACGAGAATGGTTCCAGGAA